>NW_012267308.1:2576442-2595523 GCF_000151885.1 Dipodomys ordii
CGTCCAGCCCACGGCTGTGGGGGTCGCCTGGCCCAGGCCTCCCCTCATCTGCCTACACTCACCACGGCCACGGCCTGGGACTGCAGCAGCTCCGTGGGGGTCATCACCGTGAAGTAGGAGACGTTCATGAGGATGTAGCACACCATCACCAGAGGGATCCCCAGGATAATGGCCAGGGGCAGGTTTCTGGGAGGGACAGTGCCGGAGGTCACCGGGAGGCTGGTGAGGTGGCCACATTCACCCAGTCCTTCTCCTCCCCCCTCCCTCCCCCCTCACCACCACCCGCCTTGCAGGGTGGCCGGGGCCCCGAGGCCTTGGCCGGGCCACAGCCGAGCCCAGCAGGCATGGGAGGCCGGGAGCTGGCAACCTCAGGTGTGAGCCGTGGGCACCGGCCGCCCATGCTTTCTGTGTTTTTGTTTTGCTGCAGCATTCTTACCTGTAAGGATTTCTAAGTTCTTCCGTGATGTAATTGAGTTGGTTCCTTGAGAAAGAAAAAGAAGATGGGAGACACGTGACTTTGTTGGCTACGCCTGTGGGATGCGGGATGGGATGATAGATGTTGGCCTCCACCATCCTCCAGCCAGGGCCACCCTCCATGTGAGGACCTCCCGCAGGATCACTTCTTCCTAGGAAGCCAACTTGGTGGTGGGAGCAGAGGCCTGCCAAGAGCCCATTTATCTGCAACCTGGTCAAGTCTTTGTCTCCAGGATTTCCAAGAATATCTGGAGTAGACCACCCCAGTTGCCTCTAATTCACCAAAACCTGTTATTTGCTGATAGTGGATCTAGCTGGGACCTTACTACTGCCGCCCACAGGGCACTGCCGGGAACTGCAGCCATAGTCAGGCCTGGGAAAGGAGCCCAAGGTGTCTCGATATGGGTTGGGGTCACAGGGAAAAATAACAGTCAGGGGTTGTACACTTCAAAAAAGAAAGAGGTGATGAGGAATTTGTGGGTCACAGAAAAAAACCTCACCCAGAAGCCGACTGGGAGTCTTGGGAGATCCTTACCATCCATCGTATGCCCACAGGCCATTGTAAAATGCCAGGCTGATGGCACCCACTGATGTCTGTGTTCCGGAAAAAGAATTTTCAAAATTCTTTGTATTTCCTGGAATTAAGCCAGACAGAGAAGAGTGGATACCAGCTATCAGATTTCAACTTTGCGTTCAAAAAAAAAGTCAGGTGCTGGTGGCTCACACCTGTAAGCCCAACTCCTCAGGAGTCTGTGACATCTGCAATTCACTATCAAAAAGTTGGAAGTGGGGCTGTGGCTCAAAATGGTAGAACGAAGAGACAGAGCCCAGGCCTTGAGTTCAAGCCTTGGTCTTGGCACACAAAACAAGTGTTAGCCTAATCTCTTCCACCCTGGCAGCCACGCCACTATCTTAGGTCCCAAAATCTGGTGACACAGGCCCTTCCCTGAAATTAGCTGACTCTGGCCTTATCTTACCAGCTGAAGCCATAAACCTTAGCCCTGCCACCACAAAATCCCCGCCCTAAAGCCACATAAACCCCCTTGCTCCAGGACAAGGGCTGTCCCTGCCCAGGAGGGCCAGCCTGTCAGCTTGCTGACAATAACCTTTGCTGTACGTGACTCAATGTCCCCGTGGTCTTCCGGGCTTAGTCTTTCAACAAGTACTGTACAAATACTAAACAGCTGGGCAGCTTCAGATTCTTTCTAGAACATAAACTTGCTGACAAGACTGCTCCAGAAGAGGAGCAGCCTCCCCACCCTCCCCCAGGCCACAAGTCACCTTGGGCCAGGAGGACAATCCCACTGATGATGATGATAGCAACGATGACTAGCTTGGCCGCGGTGAAGATGTTCTGGACGTAGCTCCCGAGGCGCACACTCAGGGCGTTGACCGTGGTGATGAGCCCTGGGGAGGGGAGGGGTGGGGTGGGCAGAGGGCAGTCCAAGGTCACGGTTTCTATTCACCTGCCCCTCCTCTCACCCCTCCCCTCCCTACTCAGGTTCCGACAGCAAACAAGGAAGTTCATTAATGGCCTTTTGAAAGGCACAGATGGAACAGGAAGCAGGTGGCTACCACCTAGTTACGCAGAAGGCTGAGATCCAGAGCATTGCCGTTTAGAGTTATCAGAGGAAGAAAAATAGCCCAGATTCCATCACCCAACTGACCAGCAAAATGTCAGAGTGGAGGCATGGATCAAGTGGTAGAGTGTCATCCATAAACAAGCTGAGAATGGGCGACCCTTAATTCACACACACACACACACACACACACACACACAGAGAAAGCAGCCTTAGGGATTCACAGCCTCACTGGCTGAAGGCTAAGAAGCCAGGCCTTCAGCCCAGGCCCCTTGAGGGGCCTGGGGATTTTCCACACCTGCCCACTTAGCCTCTTTTTAGGGAGGCTGAGGCCAGAGCCCCTTGTCTCTGGCTGTGCTGGGTGTCCTCAACTCCTGTCCCAGAACTCGGGCTGGGTACTCACAGATGGCGGCAGCAGCGAGACATTTCACAACCACATTGGGTGGCTGACAGCCCGAGTAGAAGGCGGCACACACGTACTCGGAGAAACTGAGGCAGATGATGGCGAAGGACGTGGGCTTTGTGACCATCAGGCTGGTCCAGGAGAACAGGTAAGCGGGAATGGGGCCAAAGGCCTCCATCAGGTAGGGGTACTCGCCCCCCGACTTGGTGATCATTGTGCCCAGCTCGGCATAGCACAGAGCGCCTGGAACACGGGGGAAGACAGGCTTGTGAGGTACCCACTCTCTCCCTGACATTTTCCCTCGAGGCTGGTGCTCTACCACTTGAGCCACAGTTCTACTTCTGGCTTTGGAGGTAGGAATCTCTCAGACTTGTCTGGGAACCTGGATCCTCAGAACTCAGCCTCCTGAGTAGCTGGGATTACAGGTGTGCACCCCTGGCGCCTGCCTTATTCCTGCATGGGACAGAGGGTGTTGCCATGCCTCGGGGCAGGGGTCTCAGTACCTAGTGTTGCCAGAACCCCGCAGGCAGCCCATATGACCAGGCAGGGCCCCACGGCCTCCGTGTTGCTGAGCACAGATTTGGGGGAGATGAAGATTCCGGAGCCGATGATGGTGCCCACGATGATGCAGACACCGCTGAGCAGGCCCACCTAGGTGCGGGAGAAGGAAGGTGCTCACAGGGCCTGGCACCCACCTCTGGCAGTGTGTCCAGTGGCCCTCTGAGGGCCTCCCGTCCCTGACTTGTCCTTCCTGGCATCATTCCTGAAACTTCAATGGTATTTAGTCAATGGATCCAACAAGTCAGCTATGCCTGCGATGCTAGCAGGGAAACACACAAGTGGACCTCGTGTGTGTGTGCGCATGAACTTCAAGTCAGAGAAAAAAAAAATCACAGCTGAGGAGGGTGGCACATGCCTGTAATTCCAGCAAAGGGAGGCAGAGGCCGGGAGGATTCTGAGTTCCAGGACAACCTGGGCTACACAGTGAATTTTTTAGGCCAACCCTGGGCAAAGTTGCTTGGATAAAAAATAAAAAGCCAGGCATCAGTAGCTCACACATCATCCTAGCTACTCAGGAGGCTGAGATCTGAGGATTGAGGTTTGAAACCAGCCTGAGCAGGAAAGTCCAGGAAAATCTTAACTCTTTTTTAACCACTACAAAGCTGGAAGTGGAGCTGTGGCTCAAGTGGTAGAGCACCAGCCTTGAGCACAAAAGTTAAGGGACAGTAGTCAGGTCCTGGTACAAGAAAAGGGGGAGAGCTGTTTCTAGAGTGGTAGAGTGCTTGTCCAATGTGCGCCAGGCCTGAGCACTGCAAAAGGAAAGAAAGAGAACAAGAGAGAAAGATGGAAGGTGGGGGGGGGTAGGGAAATGAATAAAGAAAGGAAAAAAGAAAGAAGGAAGGGAAGGAGACAAGTTCCAAGAGCCAGTGACTACCACCACTTGTGGTTCACTCCTATAATCTTAGCTGCTCACGAGGCTGAGATCTGATGATTATAGTTCAAAGCCAGCCCAGACAGTCTCACATCCAATCAGCCACCAAAAACCCAGAAATGGAGCTGTGATTCAAGTGGTAGAGCTCCGGCTTTGAGCAGAAGCAGCTCAGAGACAACACCTAGGCCCTGAGTTCAAGCCACAGTACAACCATAAAAAAGCCGGGGGACAAAACCCCCAAATATCATGTGCTTTGTCTTTTTTGGGTCACTAGGATTTAGTGGGGACTCTGCAGGGGACTGCGCAGCACCTCCCCCACCCCTGGATCCCCAATTACCTCTTTCTGGAGATTCGTAGTCTTGGGTCCATTGTTCTGGACTGACTTCTCCTCCTTGGTCCGTTTCCAAAGGCTGGCCTCCCCCATCGCGTCCTCCTTCTGCTTCCAGGAGGCTGCAAGAAGGGCATGGGCTAAATCTGAATTCAGCGAAAGCCGACGGGATGCCCAGAGCCGGGGCACCGGGGTGGCAGGCTGCTGCCAAAAGCTCTTGTTTGAGAGCAACACTTGCTTGAGGTCAGACTTGCAGGTGTACTTTGCTCAGCTGCAGGATAAAATCCTGTCAGCAAGATTATTCACGGCCATGGGAAAGCCTGTCTGGTCTTTGCAGAGTTCAGGTGCTCATACAGCGCCCTTCCCATTGGGCCCTCAGCTTCCTGAAGTCCGGGGTTTGCAATCTTCAACGGTGACTCATCCTAGCTCCATGGCCCAGATTGTTTTCAAAAGGTTAAAAAAAAAAAAAGTATTTTAGCTGAGTAAGGTGGAACACACCTACAATCCCAGCATTTGGGAGGCTGAGGCAAGAGGATTGAGAGTTCAACTCTAAATCAGACGCTGATGGCTCACTCCTGTAATCTTAGCTACACGGGAGGCTGAGATCTGAGAATCAGGGTTCAGCGCCAGCCCAGGCATGAAAGTCTGTGAGCTTCTGATCTTCAGTTAACCAGCAAATGCCAGAAGGAGAGCTGTGGCAGAGCACCAGCCTTGAGTAAAATGGACAGATCTCAGGCCATGAGTTCAAGCCCCAATGTAATCACCAAAACAAAAAACCCCATAAGAATAAAAAACCAAAACAAAAGCCCAAACACGCCAGAACCCAATCAACTAAAACTACGTAAAAGCATCCTGGAATATACAGAATTAAACCTAAAATCAGGAATGGATTTTTCTTTCATTCCTCCCAAAGTCTAAGGTAGCCCTCACACACACATCTACGGAGTGAGACAGCTTGTTTTCTTTTGAGTGGGTCAAGGAAAGGGGAGGAAAAAGTTGCCATGGAAAGCAATTTAAGGCAGAGCCCCATCTCTAAGGAATGCCCCAGGTCAGGAGTGCAGGGAGCATCACCCGCTCCCCCTCCTCACCCCCCCACCCCAAGCCCAGCCTTACCTTTCTCCCTTGACTCTGTGATGGCTGAAGAGCTGAGCCTTGGCATCTGCACCCCCAGGAGAGGGCAATGCCTTGTGCCCAGGAGTGAAGGAAGCCAGCAGGTACAGAGTTCGTGGAGGGTAATTATTAAACACGTCTTGCTTTAAGCAAGTGAGACATACATTCTCCATATCCCTGAAGAAGCCAGGAAAGTAGGACTCTTGCCAAGAAATATTTTATTTGGGTCTAAAAAAAATTAAAAGATACATCGTGTGTGTGTGTGTGTGTGTGTGTGTGAGAGAGAGAGAGAGAGAGAGAGAGATCTTCCAAGAGGTAAGATTTATACTGGCAAAGAAAAAAATCTTACTTGTTTTTCTCTTGGGGGATTAAGAGATAAACTTTGGAACCAGGAATTTTACTACTTTAATAAACTATATTGTTAAGTCAAGCCAGCTCCAATGGTAACGTGTTTACGTAATGTAGTTTTCTTCCCCAGGTAAGCCATTCTTTCCAAAAGTCTAGTGGTGTCCAGTGCTGGTGGCTCATGCCTGGCTCGTACCTGTCATCCTAGCAACTTAGGAGGCTGACATGTGAGAAGTGAGGTTCGAAGCCAGCCAGTGTGGGAAAGTTCATGACACTCTTATCTCCACCAGAAAGCTGGAAGTGGTGGTGTGGCCCATGTGGTAGAGCACCAGCCTAGAGTGAAAAAACCCTCAGGAAGAGTGCCCAGGTCCTGAGTTCAAGTCCTCTGGCATGTACATACAAAAAAATTCTGGTTGTTGGAGCAGGTGGGGGAAGGGGAGCCTCTACTCCCAAAATGCAGGAGCGTCAGGGCTGGGAAGATGGCTCAGTGGTAGAGCGCCTTACATGCCTGAGGCCCTGGGTTTGATTCATCAGCACCACATAAGCAAAAGGAAAAAGCCGGAGTGGTGCTGTGGCTCAAGTGGTAGAGTGCTAGCCTTAAGCTGAAGAGCTGAGGGACAGTGCCCAGGCCCAGAGTTCAGGCCCCATGACCAGACCCACAAAACAAACAAACCAAAATAAGCACCCAGGCCCGGGCATGCCCCACGCATCAGCACCGGCAGCCTTGTTCACTCATGGGGTCTTTTAAAGATCAAGGACCCAGTCCAGTGCTGGTGGTTCAGACCTATCATCCCCACTACTAGGAGTCTGAGATCTGAGGATCACAGTTTGAAGCCAGCTCAAGCAGGAAAATCCCCGAAATTCTTATCTCTGATTAACACCAAAAAAGTCAAAAGTGGTACTGTGGCTTGAGTGGAAGAGCACTAGCCTTGAGCAACAAAGCTCAAGGACAATGCCCAGGTTCTGAATTCAAGCCCCAGAACCAACAAAATCTAGAAATAAACAATAAAACTCCAGGACCAAGTTCACTGGACTACAGAATGGAGAGGACATCAGAGTTGTCATCTGCTCCACGATCACATGTCCCACGGGGCAACTGAGGCCCAGAGGGAGCCCGAATTGTGAAAGCAGGGGCCAGCAAGGCGTCTCCACAGGGGGTGGGTGAAGGGACACAGCACTGCAGGGCAGGCAGCTTTCTTGTTTTGTTTTTGGGTCAGGTCGTGGGGCCTGAATTCTGGGCCTGAGCGCTGTCCCTCAGCTCTTCAGCTCAAGGCTAGCGCTCTACCACTTGAGCCACAACGCCACTTCCGGCTTTTTTCTTTTTGCTTATGTGGTGCTAAGGAATCGAACTCAGGGCCTCAGGCATGCAAGTGCAAGCGCTCTACCACTGAGCCACCATACCAGCCCGCAGGCAGCTTTCTTGATGCAGACAGCCTGGCTGTCCTGGAGTTTGCCATAATCCTTCATCTCAGGCAACTAAGGCAGAAGGGTTGCAAGGTCAAGGGCAGCCTGGCATTGACCCTGTTTCAAAAACTCACAGGTGGCTGGCATCAGTGGCTCACATCTGTAATCCTAGTTATTCAGGAGGCTGAGATCTGAGGACTGCAATTCAAAGCCAGCCGGGGCAGGAAAGTCTGTGATATTCTTGTCTCCAATGAACCATCAAAAACTGGAGCCGTGGCCTCAAGTGGTAGAGTAACCAGTCTTCAGGGAAAATTCTAAGGGACAGTGCCCACGCTCTGAGTTCAAATCCCAGAACAGGCACCCACACAAAAACAAAACCTTTAAGGGCAGCTGGTGGCTCACTCCCGTAATCCTAGCTACTCAGGAGGCCGAGATAGGAGGATCACAATTTAAAGCCAGCCGCCGGGGCAATAAAATCCATGAAACTCTTATCTCCAATGAACCAGTAAAAACAAACAAACAAAAAAAAACAAACAGGAGTAGTAGTTTGAGTGGTAAGAGCTTCAGCTTTGAGGAGAACACGCTAAGGGACAGAGCCCAGGCCCTGAGTTCAAGCTCCAGGATAGGCACACACACAAAAAGAACAATTCCATGTCTGAGATAGTTTATTTCTACTGGCCTGCAGCTCTCGGTGGCTTCTGATTGTGCTCTGGTCTTGGCCTAGCCCACGGGCTCCCACATGCTGTGGTGGGTGGCAGGGACAGGAAGCTGCACATCACAGTAGCTGAAACTGGAGCAGTCCAGCAGGCCCGGGTCCAGGCAGGGGCCCCGGCCAGCTCTGGGGGAGGCCCGCACACCTGCCCTTTCCTGGAGGAGTTCACGCATCCTGCGGTTTTCTTTGAACGTGGATTCCCACACGATTTCAAGTTCGCCTTCCATGTCTCTTTAATAAGATAAACACAAAATCAAGGGCAAGTTAAAATTAGCACCATTTATGAGAAATACGGACAGGGTGCGGTGGCTCACACCCATAACCCTGGCAACCCCAGGAGGTGGAGGTTGGGAGGATCTTGGTCTGAGGTCCGCTTGTGCCAAAAAGGTGAGAACCCCAGCTCCACATACAGCTCAGTGTGGACCTATCATCCTAGCTACTGGGGAGGTGCAGTTGGGAGGGGTGGGGTCTGATGCTGGCCGCAGTGAGACTCTACCTGCAAAACAACTCATAGCCAGAAAGGGCTGTGGGCAAGAGGGCTCAAGTGGCCCAGAGCTCCACTGCTGGCTTTTTGCTGGCTAGCTGGAGGTAAGCGTCTCTTGGATTGGTCTGCCTGGGCCCGAGGCAGCTGGAAAGGTCTCAGGATACTGAGGTGTCATATAGGAATAAGGGCTCTACCTCAAAAGGCCAAGCTTACATCTGCAGAAAGACATGCTACTGACAAGAAAACAAGCAAGCATGTGCGTTGGATGGGCAGTCTGCCCAGGTTTTACCTCTAGAAAGCAGTACTGCCCTTTATTCTGATTGGTTCAATCTTGTGTGACTGGCCCCTTTGAAATGGGTTAAAAGTTTATACAACCAGAACCAGGATATCTGGCCAAAGTAGGAACTTGTCAGAAAAACAATTCCTACTCAGCTGGCATTCCACCACTTGAGCCACACTGCCAGCCCTGGGAAAAACAACTCTCCTAACAGCATATGGTTTATCTAAAAATAGCTCTTGTTGTGGACTGCTGGTGGCTCACGCCTATCATCCCAGCTACTCAGGAGGTTGAGATCTGAGAATCATGGTTCAAAACCAGCCTGGGCAGGAAAGTCTGTGAAACACTTATCTCCACTAAACTATTCAAAAGGCTTAAAGTAGAGCTGTGGCTCAAGTGGTAGGGCTCTATCCTTGACCAAAAGATGCTTGGGGACTAAGCCCAGGCCCAGAGTTCAAAAGCCCTGGGTTCGGTGTGCCTGGGCTCACACATAAACACACACACATACACAATAGTGTGGTGCATATGTCAAACAACCACTTCCATAGACAAGATTCTATGCTTTGAACTGTAATCCTTAAATCTCAGTCTCCTGAGTAGCCTGGATTACAGAGGGAGCACCAGTACCCAACCCCTTGATTAGATTTCATGGGAATACTTCTTATGGGAAGGAGTTTAGACACGTGAATCACTGATGCTTTTTTTGTTTTAGAACCAATCAAAGCCAGGCAGTCTGAATTAGAAGAGGAGAAAGTGGGAAGGCACACTGGGCGTGGTGTGGCTCCTGTGCTGTGACCCACCTCTTCTGCTGCAGCGCCTGGTCCAGCACCTCTTGCTTGTCCTGTAACATCTGCTGCAGATACCCCAGCTCCTGCTGGTACCGGGCCGCCTTGCCTGCGAAGTCCTCCTCCTGCTGCGTCAGCAGGTGGCTGATGTCCTCCAGCCGCAGGGCTGCCTGCTTCTTGTAGCCCTGGGGAGGAAGGGGGGCTCTGTGAGCAGGGAGTGCAGCCTCCGCCATGTTCCTGCTTGCCCCTGGCCTGGCAGGGTCTCACATCATTAAGACTGGCACAGGGAGGGCAAATTTGGATCTTAGGAGCCGGGTGCTGGGGGCTCAGGCCTGTCCTCCTGACTACTCAGGAGGCTGAGATATGGAGGATTGTGGTTTGAAGCCAGAGAGTCAACTCCATCTCCAGTGACCAACAAAGTCAGGAGGCGTGGCTCAAATGGCAGAGCACATGTCTAGCAAGTGCAAGGCCCTGTCTATCTGAATTCAATTCTCAGTATGTGTGTGCATGCATGTTTGTGTGTATATATGCCTACATACATGTGTACACATGTGTGTGTTTATCACAAATACATATATGTGTGTGTGTGTGTATATATATATATATATATATATATATATATATATATATAAACATATGTATTTTTTCCCAGGTAAAACCACTCTATTTTGCAGTGTTAGGAACTAAACCCAAGGCCTCCAGAAACTTGAGCAAGTTGTATTTTTTTCCCAATGGTGGTCATGGGATTTGAACTCAGGGCCTGGGTGCTGCGCTGAGCTCTTCAGCTCAAGGCTAGCCCTCTACCACTTGAAGCCACAGTGCCACTTCTGGTTTTCAGGTGGTTCCTTGGAGATAAGAGTATTGCAGACTGTCCTGCCAAGTGTAAGAACAGAATGGGTTACGAGGTTGGAATGGAGCCTGGTCAGCACTCAGCAGGCTGAGAACTGGACCCTGGAAAGGTGGAAACAGACAAGGTAAGAGACATGTCTAGGGCTGGTGATGTGGCTCAGTGGTAGAGCACTTGCCTAGCATGCACAAGGCCCTGGGTTCCATTCCTCAGTACCACATACACAGAAAAAGCTGGAAGTGGTGCTGTGGCTCAAGTGGTAGTGTTAGCCTTGAGCAAAAGCAGATCAGGGACAATGCCAGCCCCTGAGTTCAAGCCCCAGGTCCAGACCCAAAAAAAAAAAAAAAACAAAAAAAAAATCACATGTACAGCTGGGTGCGACTGGCACACACCTCTTATTTTAGCTACTCAGAAGGCTGAGATATGAGAGGATCAGGTTCAAAGCCAGCCTGGGCAGGAACTCATGTCCAATGAGCCACCAAAAAGCTCAAGGAAAGCATCCAGGCTCTGAGTTCAAGCATTAAGACTGGCACAAAACAAAACAAAAAATCCTATTTCCATTTTACTTTGCTGTTAATGTAAGGTTACACTGAGGAAACTTACCAAATGTTTGAGGCCATCTCGTTCCTGGGCTAGATTCTCTGTCAAAGTAATGAGGTTGGCCAAGTAGTTATGAGCACAGAGTTCGTTCTTCAAGGCTTTTTCTGCATGCTTTTTGAGAGAGTCAATTTTCTTCTGGTATTTCCTAAATGGTTTCAAATGGGGAAACACAAACTGGTCAGTGTGCACAGCCAGGGCTCAGGGAAGTGCTGTATTACAAAACAGCAAGCATGCTCACATTTAAATGCGCCTCTCAGCTGGGAGCCTGTAGCTCATGCCTGTAATCTTAGCTACTCCAGAGGCTCAGATCTGAGGATCTAGGGAGGAAAGTCTGTGAGACTCTTATCTTTACTTAACCACCAAAAAGCTGGAAGTGAAGGTGTGTCTCAGGTAGTAGAGTGGCAGCCTTGAGCGGGAAAGCCTAAGCAGGCATGTGTGAGGTCCTGAGTTCAAGCCCCAGTATGGCACAAGCAAATATTCTTTTTGAGGCTGAATAGCTCAGAGTGAGATCTTGTCTAGCATCATGAGGTCCTCTGTTTGTAATTGAACAAAACAAACACATAAAAAAATTTAAAAAACTGCTCTGCTCGGCAACTTAAGTCTATTATGTTTCAAGGTAAACAGAAGGAAATTAATTGGCTGGGACTCATAATTATTGAGTCCCAACAAATTAATAGGATTTGCAATAAGCCTGCCAGTTCACAGGTTAGTATTATTCTATTGATTCTTTTGGTTGACATTCTGAAAGATATTTGTGCAAAAAGGGAGTCCAAAGTACACTTGGGGGACACAGTAAACTTGTAAAGGTCCCTGAGTCTCACGGCCCATGGTGTGACATGTAGCCATATATGAAGTACAGATTGGAACTCAGGACCTCACCATCTCCCTTGGCTTTTTTCAGTAACAGCTGAAGCTCTACCACTTGAGCCATGCTTCCAGTTCCAGGTATTTTGCTGGCTAACTGAAGATTTGTCTGCCCAGGCTGGCTTGGAACTGAGATTCTCAGACCTCAAGCCTCTTGATGAGTTTAGATTACAGGCATGAGGGCTGGGAAGGTGGCTTAGTGGTAGAGTACTTGCCTAGCATGCATGAAGCCCTGGCTTTGATTCCTCAGTACCGCACACACAGAAAAAGCTGGAAATGGTGCTGTGGCTCAAGTGGTAGAGTGCTAGCCTTGAACAAAAGAAGCCCAAGGACAGTGCCCAGGCTCTGTGTTCAAGCCCCAGGACTGGCAAAAAAAAAGAAAGAAAGAAAAAAAGATTACAGACATGAGCCACCAGTGCCTGGCTGTATTTAATATTTTGGTTCCCACTCATCTTGGCTACCCTTTCCATTCGATCAGAAAAATGAGTGAGAAAAGAAATACAGTGGGAGATTCTTCATGCTTGGCTTTTTTCTTTAAATATTGAGAAATGGAAGAGCTCAGGAGAAAGCACATCTGGAGAGAACCTGTTTTTCTTCTGCGCCTGCTCCAGGTTGGCCTGAAGTGCTTTGTTCCTAGAGGCCCAGCTCTTCTTTTCTAACAACAGACTCTTGTTCTGCACCTGCAGGACCGTCAGCTTCTCCATCAGCTCCTCCAGCTCAGCCCGCTCCTTCTCTTCCTCCTTCTGCAGCTGGCTGGAGGACAAAGAACATGCAGGCATAATTAGCTGAGCACCGTTGCCTGTCATCCTAGCTACTCAGGAGGCTGAGTTCTGAGGATTGTGGTTTGAAGCCAGGCTGGGCAGAAAAGTACATGAGACTCTTATCTCCAAAGAACTGCCAAAAAAGCCAAAAGTGGAGCTGTGGCTCAAGTGGTAGAGCATTAATATTGAGTAAAAAAAAAAAAAAAAGCTCAGGGACACTGTCCAGGCCCTGAGTTCAAATTCGAGACCAGCACAAAATAAACAAACAAGTAAATAAATGAAATAAAATAGCTGTTATTCTTACTCTCACATACCTGGCTTGTAGGTTAAAAAAATCATCAGGGATAGAAACCTAGAAACTATTGGATATACACGGCAGGACTGAGCGACCCCTGTCCACTCTGCCTTTAAACATACATGGGAACTCCTTTCCACTCACTGGAGACTCTACCTCCTTACCTCTGTAATTCGTTTACGATGGAGGTATGCAGGTCCATGGCAATCTTGCTGTCCAGGTCTGTTTTGAGCTCTTGGCAGGTGGCCTGCAACGCCTCCAGCTGCTCCTTGCTTTCTGTCAGCTCCTTCTCCTGGCTTTGAGACTTCATCTCCAGCAGCATGAGTTGTTTAGTCAGCTTAGACACTGAGAAGCAAGAGAAAGATAAAGACATGGCAGGAGAAAAGACAAGAAAATGTATTAGCCGAGTGTTGTGGACTTGCCTGCAATCCAGGCACTTAAGAGGCTGAAGCAGGAGGATCAAGAGAGTTCCAGGCTAATCTGGGCTACATAAGGAGAACCTGTTTCCAAAAATCAAAACCAGCCAATCAGCCAAAACCCCTCAAGAGTACTTATTACTAGGAATCAGCTAATAAATATATACTTTCGGAATAGGTAAGGCTTTATACATAAAAACTGCTTTCCTGGTACTAAGGTTCTGCTAAATGAATGGTCCACACCACAGGACCTACACCACTGGATTCCACACTGAGAAATGAGTGGACACCATGTGGAGAGCTCACAGGAAAGCAGGCAATCATGAGGTGCGCGGCCATTCTGTGTGTGGAGGAGGGGGAAGGGTCTGCCATCCTTGCTTGGTCCCAGCTCACCTTCCTGCTGCTGCTCCTGGTGGATGTCCTGGGCTTTGTTCTCCTGGATCATCAGTTGCTCTATCAGCAACTTGTTTTCCTCCAAAACCAGCTCGGCTTGTGTCTGCAGCTGCTGCCTGTGATAATGGGTAAAAATGAACTAAGATCGCTGGGGACTGAGTGTGTAGGCATGCAAATCTCCAGATCTTTGCAACCAACCCCACATTGAATGAAGATCGTATATGTGCAATGTGAGGGGGGAGGAGGGGGAGGGGAAGTCTGAAATGGGACTCCCATGCTAAACACGTCTACACACAAACGGGGAGAGAAGGGAGGAGTACCCAATGTACACAGGACCTAGAAGCAAGTCAAAATGGCCAATCCTGATCTGATTTTTGGTGTCAGTCATTGAACTCAGGGCCTTGGCACTGTCCCTGAGCCTTTTCTGCTCCAGGCTGGTGCTCTACCACTTGAGCTATACCTCCACTTCCAGCTTTTTGCTGGATAATAGGAAATAAGAATCTCACAGATTTTTCCTGCCAGGCTGGCTTTGAACTGTGATCCTCAGATCTTAGCCTCCTGAGTAAGCTGGGATTACAGGTGTGAGCTACTCTCCCTTCAGATACCTCAGCTATGTGAAGAAAATGCATCTCTGCATTTTTACATTATTTCGTACAGCTTATCCTGGGGCCTGTGTGCTCTGGGGACAAGGGACACTCGGGGCTGACACTTGCCGTTCCACCACACTGACGACCGTGTTCTTTATCACCCGGTGCAGGCCTTCATTCTCCTCCACCACCTGCTGCACCCGCATCCTGAATGCCCGCATCTCCTCCTGAAACACGGGAGGCACCCATGCTGACTCCCCGGCACTGCCTGCAGTCCTGTCCGGCCACCCGCCCTCAGCGAGGAGCCAGGACACCTGCACACCACTGAGCACTGGGCAAAGAGCCCACTCTCTCTCCCTCCCTCCCTCCCTTCCTTGCTCCTTCTTTCCTTTCCCCCTCCCCTCCTTCCTCTTCCTTCCCTCCCTCCATTCCTCTCCCTTTTTCCTCCCTTCCTTCCTTCCTCTCCCACTTATTTATTTCTGTGCCACTGCTGGGGCCTTAAGTCAGGGTCACTTAATGGGGTCCCCAGAGGCACAGGACAACTCTTGTGCATCCCAGGCCTTCTGAGCAACAATGGCCAAGTTAGAAAGATCTTCATGGCCAGAAGCTGTCCAAAGACACGGGAAAGCAGGCAAGGACAAGTATGGTGTCAACAGCTTAAGTGGCGAACTTCCCTGGGGCCAGCAGCACCTAAGTTTACCTAAAACACACATGGCCTCTGCCTCTGACTGAACTTGTCTGCCTCTACCACTGGAGCCACATCTCTAGTTCCGGCCTTTTGCTGGTTTGTGGGAGATCAGAGTCTCATGGACCTTCCTGCAGGGGCTGGCTTCAAACAGTGATCCTCAGACCTCAGCCTCCTGATTAGCTGAGGTGACAGGTGTGAGCCACTGGTGCAAGGCTGGCCCCTACCTCAAGGGTGGCATTCAGCTGGTCCTTCTCGTTCATTCTGTCTTCATAAGCCAGCAACAGCGGTGAGAGGTACTTGATATCCACCTGAACATCACGGAGGAAAGGGGGGTTAACAGAAGCTGGGGCTGATGGCTCACAACTGCCATCCGCGTAGCTACCTGAGGGGCTGAGCTCAGGAGGATGGTGGTTCAAGGACAGCCAGGCAGAGGCATTCCATAGGCCTCCTTCAAACCCACAGCTGGTGCAGGGGCACATGTCTATCATCCCGAGCTACATGGGAAGTTGGAACCAGGAAGATCATGGTTCCAGGCCAGCCTAGGCAGAAAAGTCCACAGACCCCCATCTCCATGAGGGATGCTGGGCTTGGTGGCCCTTACCTGTGAGATTAGCAACAGTGGGCAGCTCACACTCCAGGTACCAGCTTGTGTGGAAAGCGAGACCTTATACTAAAAACAACTGCTGAGGAGCACTGCTGGACGAGTGGCTCAGGGGTAGAGTGCAGGTCTCACAAGCACAAGCCCTTGAGTTGAAGTCCCAGGACCAACTCTCAGAAAAAAAAAAAAAAAAGACGGCTAATGGAGGTCTTCAGTCTAAACCCAAGCAGAAAACTGTTTTTTCTGTGCTAGTCCTGGGGCTTGAACTTAGGACCTGGGCACTGTCCCTGAGCTTTTGTGTTCAAAGCTGGTGTTCTACCACTCTTCTGGCTTTTGGTGGTTCATTACAGCTAAGGGTCTCATAGACTTTCCTACCCAGGCTGGCTTTGAACCATGATCCTCAGATCTCAGCCTCCTGAGCAGCTAGGATGGCAGGTGTGAGCCACTGGCACTTGACCAACAGCAAACGTTATTCAAGGCAAGAAAATAAAGAGGGTTTTTTTGGGAATGGATTTCAATTATTACATAAACAGCACGCAGAAAACGCGGACCTGCAATTCAACAGCCATCTCTTACCAGCCAGGGGGGCGTGGGGCCATTTGCTGGGAGGGCACCAACGTGTGAACTCTAGAACAAAACATGGCAGACAAAATAAACTGTCCTCCTACCACTCCAAGCAATAGATTTCCTTTCTTCTTTCCCTCCCTCCCTCCCCCCCCACCTTCTCAGCAAAGGCCAGGCATCTCCGTGTCCTCTCCTGGGTTCAAGTCCCTGCTCTCTGTGGCCCAGCCTGTTGTGCATACGCCTATAAGCACAACTCCACACAGTGACACCCATGGCCATGGCTGCAGTCACAGCCTGGACCGAGGACAGCACTGACATGCAGTGCCGACTTCACATCTTGAATCTGGTATTTCTCTGTTTTAGTATCTGACAAAGGGGCTTCACCGCCTTTCTTCTGGGGAAAGAACAAAATGGGTCTGGGCCTGAGAATGACTGTTTTTGACATTAAGTGTTTTGGGTTTGCTTTTTTTTTTTGTGCTAGTCTTGGGTGTTGTCCAAGTTTTGTTTTGTTTGCTCAAGGCTGGTGCTCTACCATTTGAGCCAGAGCTCCACTTTTGGCTTTTTAGTGGTTCACTGATGATGAGAGTCTCACAGATTTTCCTACCCAGGCTGGTTTCAAATCTTGATCCTCAGACCTCAGCTTCTTCAGCAGATAAGATTACAGGTGTAAGGCACTGGCACCTGGCTCTGAATATTTTATATATAAATATAATACTGAATTGTAAAAAATAAGAAATCAGCTCAACCCTAAAGGCTGGGAGGAAGTCTGGGAGCTTTTCCTTAGTTAGAAACATTACCTCTTCCTCAGACAAATGCCTGAATTTTGTTTGGTAGCGACTCAGTTCCACGTTCAAACGATGGGCGATTATTTTCAACTGGTCATTTTCATGTTCCAGCTCTTCAATGTGCTTTCTTAGAGAAAGCAACTCAAATGTAGCAGGTACTAAAGAAAATGGCTATGATTACACCGTGACGAACAATACTGGCCAGCATTCATATAACATGCTTATCACTTTGCCTTTGTTTCCCTTCTAGGTTCACAGCGAATCTATACACAACCGCTATCAAAGTCACAAAGCTATCTGGTAAGAGAGAGCTATCTGCATGCAGAGGTTCATGCTTGTAATCCCAGCTATTTGGGAAGCTAAGATCTCAGGATCACAGTTTGAAGCCAGCCCAGGTCTGTAAGACTCTACACACACACACACACACACACACACACACACACACACACACACACACACATACACACAAACTGTAGGTAGGGTTGGGAAGGTGGCTCAGTGATAGAGTGCTTGCCTTGCATGCATGAGGCCCTAGGTTTGATTCTCAGCACCACATACGCAGAAAAGGCTGGAAGTGGCACTGTGGCTCAAGTGGTAGAGTGCTAGCCTTGAGCCAAAGAGCTGAGGGACAGTGCCCAGGCTCAGAGTTCAGGCCCCACGAATGACAAAACAAAACTGTAGGTAAAACTGTGGCTTAAGTAGTAGAGCACCAGCCTTGAGCAAAAAAGCCAAGAAAGAGCATGAGGCCCTGAGTTCAAGCCCCAGGACCAGCATAGACAAAAGAAATGATGGATAGTAATGAATCTTAAATGTGACAACATAAAATCCAGACATTCACATGAAATCTTACCTCTCAAGGCAAGGGAGGTTTCCCCGCCCTGACCAGAAGCCTGCACAGCCTCTTCTGGCCCTTGGTCACCATGTTCCAGCTTCTGAAGTTTTGATTGTAAATCTTTCACTAGTTTCTTCGTAGCCTTTAGATGAGCTCTGAGATTGTGATTTTTCATGTTCAGGTGCAAATTTTCTTCTTTCAACTCCTCAAGCTTTTCTTTGGTTATTTCTATACATCTCTGTTGTACTCGGCTAGCTAGATATGAAAAGTATGGGGGGGGTGGAGCTTAAAAGGTTGGCTGTTGGCTGTTTTACATCAAAAGCATATAATAAAGCCGGGTGCCTGTAGCTCACATGTATAATCTCAGCTACTCAGAAAGCTGAGATCTGAGGATTAAGGTTCAAAGCCAAGCCCAGCCAGAAAAATCCATGAGACTCATCTCCAATGAACCAGCAAAAAACAAAAAGCAAAAAACAAAAACATGGTCTTGCAGAAAGATGCCTAATTGCTGTTCCACGTAGGCTTGGCTCCATTTCTGCCATGCCAGCTCAGTGTTTGGTGCTGTTGGCAGGGAGAGAAACTTCTAGCCCACCAGATTCATTCTACATAGTAGAGTCTTTTTCTGGGCTGGGAATGTGGCTTAGTGGTAGAGTGCTTGCCTTGCATGCATGAAGCCCTGGATTCTGTTCCTCAGTACCACATAAACAGAAAAGGCCATGCCCCATGCTGGTGGCTCACACCTGTAATCCTAGTTACTCAGGAGGCTGAGATCTGAGGATCGAGGTTCAAAGCCAGCCCAGGCAGTAAAGTCCATGAGACTCTTGTCTCCAATAAACCACTAGAAAACAGGAAGTGGTGCTGTGGCTCAAGTGGCAGAGGGCTAGCCTTTTGTGCTAGCACAAAAGCTCAGGGACAGTGCCAAAGCCTTGAGTTCAAGCCCCAGGACTGGAAAACAAAACAAAGCTACAACAACAAATACCCTGAAAGGCACTGGAGCACCCCGACCCCCATAAAGCATCAGCACCTTAACAGAACCCTTACTTGCTCTCAGCTCCAAGTCTACCTGGACCCCAGGACCTTTGTACCTCCATGCACATGGATACCCACCACCCAATGTGGCCCCTTTTACTTTGGTCAGTTCCACAACTACTACCCATTCCCCAAGGAAGGCAGAGGGACTTCATTTGTGATCAAGGCCATTTTGGGACATGTCCTAAATGGAGTTGGTCAGTCCTGATGACCCTGGAGGGCAAGTACCTGGGGAGGGGGGTGGCTTGTCACACAATGGCGTTCTGTCATCCTGGGAAAGAAAAGAAGGAGACTGAGCAGAGTCTGAGCAACGAGTGCCAGGTGCACCTTGCCCTGCACAGTGGCTGTTCTAGCTTTAGGACCCCCCAGCTCAACCTGCAGGGTGCCCTCTGCTGGTAGCTCAGGTGATTTTTTTTCCTGTTTTAGCTTTAGGACTCCATCTCCACCTGCAGGGCGCCCTCTGCTGGTAGCTCAGGTGATTTTTTTTT
>NW_012267308.1:2595573-2601382 GCF_000151885.1 Dipodomys ordii
TAGAGTGCTTGCCTTGCATGCATGAGGCCCTGGGTTCAATTCCTCAGCACCACATAAGCAGAAAAAAGCCAGAAGTGGCGCTGTGGCTCAAGTGGTAGGGTGCTGGCCAGAAGAGCTGAGGGACAGCGCCCAGAGTTCAAGCCCCACAACCGACACACACACACACAAAAGATACATGTCTACATTACAATGAACTGAGCCTATGGCATTTAAGTTCGCAGCTGACTGGACCCCATGATGCTGAGACAATGGTGTAGACAGGTGTGTAAGTTACAGCTCCCGATTTCAATAAGGGAGGCAGTTATGACAGCAAACACCGAGTGCCTCATGTCAACAGCTGCAGCCACGGGACAGCTGCTGCCTTGCTCTGTTATCTTCCCTGGACTGGACTAGGTAAGTAGGCTTGCTTGAGGGAGCTCGGTGTTCAAAAGCCAGTGAGCCATGACCTCCGCCCCACTCCCCAGGTCCCCGCTTGCTTAACTCTCTCTGTCTGTTCTTTCTTTGGCTCTGGTATCCTCTTGTGCTGTCCCAGGTTGCAGACAGCAGCAGACTGGTTTTGAACTGTGATCCTCTCAGCCTCTTGAGTAGCTAGGATGACAGGCGTCATCCTAGTTGCTAGGATGACAGCCTAGCACCAGGCCTGTATTTTGTTTTTGTTTTTAACAGCATTTGTTTTGTTTTTTGTTTTTTTACTACTAGGGATTGAAACCAGGATGCTGCACTTGCTAGACAAAGTAGCTTTGTCACTGAACTATATCCCAGCCCCTGTATTAAGTTTTTCATATTTTTTTTCTTTTGTTGGTTGAGGGGCTTGAACTCAGGGTCTTGGTGCTGTTCTGGGTACCTCCTTGTGCTCAGGGCCACACATCACTTCCCTGTATTTTTTTTTTTTTTGTCAGTCGTGGGGCTTGAACTCTGGGTCTGGGCGCTGTCCCTGAGCTCTTCAGCTCAAGGCTAGGACTCCACCACTTGAGCCACAAAGCCACTTCTGGTTTTCTGGTGGTTAATTAGAGTTAAGAGTCCCACAGATGTTCTTGTCCGTAGCTTTGAACCACGAGCCTCAAATCTCAGCCTCCTGAATAGCTAGGATTACAGGCATGAGCCACTGGTGCCCGGCTGTATTTTGTTTTTAAGAGAAGTTTTGCTAACTTTTCCCAGGCTAGAATTACAGGAATAAGCCACCATGTCCAGTCTTTTCTTTTTCTTAAAAACAATTGTATGATATTTTATTGTGTGGAAGAAAAATAGCTTTTTAATCAATTGATAAGTCTCTTTTTTTTTTTTTTAGTGCAGGTATTGGGGATTGAACTCGACCTCAACTTCTTCCTTGGCTGGCTGGTGGTCTACCACTTGAGCTATAGTTCTACTTCTGGCCTTTTGTTGGCCCATTGGAGATAAGAGTCTCACTGGGCAGGCACCAGTGGCACATGCCTGTAATCCTAGCTACTCAGAAGGCTGAGAGCTGAGGACTAAAGTTCAAAGCCATCCTGGGCAGGAAAAATCCATAAGACTCATCTTCAACTAACCACCAAAAAAAAAAAGCCATTAATGGACTGGTGGCTCAAGTGGTAGAGCACTAGCCTTCAATGACAAAGCTCAGGGACAGTGCTCAAGTCCTGAGTTCATGCCCCAGGACCAACACACACAATAAAGTCTCACTGTTTTGTCTTCAAACTGAGGCTGGCTATGTTGGCTCTAACCTGAGACCCTCTAATATCAGCCTCCTGAGTAGCAAGAGCTATTTCTCTCAGTAAAATCTGCCATTGCTTTTTTTTTTTTGGGGGGGTGCTAAATGTTTCTCCGTCCCTTCCTCTTTCCTCCTTCCTACACCACCTCCATCTCTTTTCTGCAGTGGTTACTCTGAGTTAGGAATTACCTCCTCCTTGCAGAAAGGGGGCGCGGGGATGTAATATTTTTTTATTTTAATTTTGTTTCCCACTGTAGCTGGAATGACAAGTATGTGTGACCATACCTAGTTGCAAGTGGAAGAATGGTCTGGTAAGTTTTCCTATGGACAGGCCTCCACTCACAATCCTCCCATTCTCAAGCCTCCCATGTCACTGAGATTACAGGCGTGCCCCACCATGCCCAGTCACACCGCCCATGTGAAAAGCCCCTGTTCCTATGGGCAGGTGGACCTCCCAGGTGACCGGGACACTTACCTTGACTTTCTCCTCCAACCTCCCCAAGCGGATATTGCTCTTCACAATTGTGTTCAAAGTTCCATGTTTCTCGCTTTCTAGACATTTAGCCTTAAGAAGAATAGTAGAAATCAAAATCAATGAGCTGTCCACTTATAGAAAATGATTTTTTTTTTAATTCTTGGGCTGGGGAAATTTTTTTTTTGGGGGGGGGGTTTCTTTTGGGTCCAGTTGTGGGGCCTGAACTCTGGGCCTGGGCACTGTCCCTCAGCTCTTCAGCTCAAGGCTAGCACTCTACCACTTGAGCCACAGTGCCACTTCGGGCCTTTTTTCTTTTTGCTTATGTGGTGCTGGGCAATCAAACCCAGGGCCTCATGCATGCAAGGCACGCGCTCTACCGCTGAGCCACCTTGGGCTGGGGAATTTTTTGTTGTTAGTCATGGGGTTTGAACTCTGGGCCTGGGAGCTGTCTCTAATCTCATCAGCTCAAGGCTATCGCCCTACCACTTAAGCCACAGCACCACTTCCAGTTTTCTGATGGTTAATTGGAGATAAGAGTCTCACGGACTTTCCTGCCCGGGCTGCCTTTGAACCGCAATCCTCAGATCTCAGCCTCCTGAATAGCTAGGATGACAGGTGTGAGCCACCAGTGCCCGGCTGGGGAATGTATCTTAAGTGGCAGAGAGTTTGCCTAGGAAATCTAATGCTTTGGGTTCAAGGTCCCATAAGCATACATTAAAAAAATTCTGCTGAACACTGGTGACTCACACCTGTAATACTAGCAACTCGGGAAAAACCGGAAGTGGCACTATTAGCTCAAAGTGGTAGAGTGCTAAGCCAGGCACCGATGACTCACGCCTGTAATCCTAGCTACTCTGGAGGCTGAGATCTGAAGATCTCGGTTCAAAGCCAGCCGGGGAAGGAAACTCTGTGAGACTCTTATCTCCAATAAACCACCAGAAAACCAGAAGTGGCGCTGTGGCTCAAGCAGTAGAGCATTCACCTTGAGCTGAAGAGCACAAGGACAGCTCCCAAGCCGAGTTCAAGCTTCACGACTGACAAAAATAAAAAGTGGTAGAGTGCTAGCCTTGAGCAAAAAGTGCTAAGGGACAGTGCCCAGGCCTTGAGTTCAAGCCCCAGGACCAACAACAAAAATTTCTTTTGTGGATTGTTCACCTGGCTTCATCCTATTCCCCTCCACATTCCTCCCTCCCCCCCCACCCTCCCCCCCCCCCCACTCAGCTAACTTCTGTCATCCCCTGGGTGAGGGCGGGCCATGAATTCATCAGCCCCCAAAGACAGGCTGAGGGTAGGAAGAGCTGCCAGAACCTTTTCTTTCCTTGTAACTTATGCAATTGCTTCCATTACAGCTAAGGAAATCAGTGCTCAAGTGAAAATCTGTTTGTAACTTGACCACTGTGATCCATTCTGACAGAATAAAGGATGGTAACACCGTACGCAAAGCTCTTCTCCAGACTGGAGCAGACACGTTGGTTTATCCAACAGGGCATCAATGGAAGTGGAGAGAATTTATGCTGTGGTCCAGTTGGCATGGACCACAGGCGCTATTAACCATTGCCATTGCTAAAATTAGAGACAAAAGTTAACAGTGAGAATTCCCTCCCTGGTAGCCTCTGGGGGCGCATGGACTTGGCAAAAAAAGAAAGAAAGAAAATAATAATAGGGCTGGGAATATGGCTCAGTGTTAGAGTGCTTGCCTAGCATGCAGGAAGCCTTGGGTTCAATTCCTCAGTACCATATAAGCAGAAAATATCAGAAGTGGTGCTATGGCTCAAGTGTTAGAAGGCTATCCTTTAACAAAAGAAGCTCAGGGACAGTGCCCAGGCCCTGACTTCAAGCCCCAGAACTGGCAATAAATGAATGAATGAATGAATAAATAAATAAATAATATATGACCCACATGCCTGGCACTGGTGATGCACACGTGTAATCCCAGCTACTCAGGAAGCTGAGATATGAAGATCATGGTTCAAATCCTGCTCTGGTAGAAAAGTCTGGGAGATAAATCTCCAATGAACCAGCAAAAAGCTAGAAATGGAGATGTGACACAAGTGGTACAACACCAGCCTTGTGTGAAAAAGTAAGAGACAGTGCCCACAACTGTTCATGTCCCACAACTGGCACACACAAAGAAAAAGACAGGAGCAGAAAAGACAGTTTACCGTTTTCTTCAGCAGTACTGAAATTTGAACTCATCATCTCCTGCTGGCCAAGCAGGCATGCCCCCAGCCTCAGACAACACATGTTTATTTTCTTGCCAGTCCTGGGCCCTGACCTCAGGGCCTGGGCTCTGTTGCTGAGCTTCCTTTGCTCAAGGCTAGCACTCTACCACTTGAACCACAGTTCCATTTCTCACATTTTTGCTGGTTAATTGGAGATAAGCGTCTGACTTTCCTGAACTGCTATCCTCATATCTCAGCCTCCTCAGTAGATAGGATTTACCTGGCTCAAATTTCTTTCTCGAAGAGTCAGGAAGAACTTAGCAATCTTAGAACTTAGGTACATATAGGCAGGTCTGCCACAAAACTGCCAGCCGCTGTTGTGATGATGAAAACAAGGTTTCAAAAATTAAGCACAGGAGGGCCTCAATATAAGTTGAATTAACAATTTCTTTTATTAAAAATAAAGGTGAACTTTTCCCCCCAGGAACATCCTGCATCTTATGCCCATGTTGTTCTAGAAGACTTTAACATCTCTCTAAGAAATAGAACAGCACCTTCACAACCTGACCACCCTCCCCACAGCCCCCAGCTCTGGAGAAAGGACACGGGTCTTCAGGCTCCTTGTTTTCTCCCTTGCTCAAAAGGTCCACTGCTTCCTTTGCATGTGACATTCATTAACACATGACCTGTGACCTCTGACTGAGCCGGCCTGAGCTCACTGGAGGCTTGGGAGAATTAGGTGCGTGCTTCATGTAGAGAAAGGAAGACGCGGAGGAGACCTGGACACATCACCTGAATCAATGTCCCCTCCGTGGAGAGGACACATTCTTTAACTGTCTGGGGTAAATCCTACCAGATCTTTCTCAACACAGTGTCTGTCTTCTGTCGCTGTATGATCGCTCGCAATCAATGTGGAAAGGCCCTGATCGTGCCTGCTCACTGCTCCTGCCGGCTGGGCTCCATCATCTAGGATATCAATAATTGACTTAATATCCCTCTATGGAAATACTGTCCCTATGCAGCTTTCTGCTATGCTCGCGGGTTAAACTCTACTTCAGTGGTCTATGGTGTGTGTGTGTGTGCACACATACACATACACAGGGTTCTATTATATGCATGAGGTTCCATTACTGGGGCGTTTGAACTCAGGACCTTGTATGCTCTCACTTTTTTATTCAAGCCTGGTACTCTACCACTTGAGTCACAGCTCCACTTCTGGCTTTTTGGAGATGAGTCAGACTTTCCTGCCTGGCTAGCTTCAAATCGAGATCCTCAGATTTCAGTCTCCTGAGTAGCTACAATGACAGGTATGAGCCACAGATACCAGGCTTCAATTCTGTTTCATCTTCAAATAAGGAAAAGATTAGACAGCTTTATGGAGATGACATAGTGCTATGTCTTTGGGATTATAAACATGCAAGGGCCACTATTTTTTTTTTTTGGTCCGGTCGTGGGGCTTGAACTCTGGGTCTGGGCGCTGTCCCT
>NW_012267308.1:2618544-2648730 GCF_000151885.1 Dipodomys ordii
TTTTTTTTTCCTGTTTTAGCTTTAGGACTCCATCTCCACCTGCAGGGCGCCCTCTGCTGGCGGATCAGAGGATTTTTTCCTGTTTTAGCTTTAGGACCCCATCTCCATCTGCAGGGCATCCCTTGCTGGTGGTTCTCAGAGAGTTACCCTGGGAGAAAGTCCATCTTCACCTGGGTGTTCAGTGGCTGTATCTTATGTGTAGGCTGCCCATGAGTGACACACCTTCAGTTCTCTTTCTACATTCATCACGGAACAGAGCTGTACCAGGCAGAGATGCACCAACAGGGCTTTTGCTAGCTGGAGAATGTAGGAAAAAACACCCCAGCCACTGCAGCAAAACACATTTCCAAAATTTCAAGGAAGGAACAGGACAGGTGGTTCATGCCTACAATCCTCAGAAGGCTGAGATCTAAGGATCATGGTGTGAAGCCAGCCCAGGCAAGAAAGTCCATGAGATTCTTATTTCCAAGTAATCCCCAAAAAGCCAGAAATAGAGCTATAGCTCAGTGGTAGAGGGCCAGTCTTGAGTGAGAAAGCTAAGGGAATGGCTGGGAATGTGGCATAGAGTGCTTTCCTAGCATGCATGAAGCCCTGGATTGGATTCCTCAGTACCACAAGACAGAAAAGGCTGGAAGTGGCACTGTGGCTCAAATAGTAGAGTGCTAGCCTTGAGCAAAAGAAGCTCAGGGACAGTGCACAGGCCCTGAGTTCAAGCCCCAGGACTGGCAAAAAATAAACAACAAAAAAAATGCTATATTTTAGAGTGCTAGCCTTGAGCTGAAGAGCTGAGGGACAGCACTCAGGCCCAGAGTTCAAGCCCCATGACCTACAAAAAGAAAGAAAGAAAGAAAGAAAGCTAAGGGAAAAAGCCATAGGTCTTGAGTTCAAGCCCCAGTATAGGCACCAATTTTTTTTTTTAGTTTCCTTTCTGCACTGGTGTAATATTTAGTTTCTAATTTCTGCTGAAAAGGTAATTATCTCTACTGAGAAATGTTTTGTAAGACAGGGTCTTATATAGCCAGGCTAGTCTCAAATTCTGTCTTCCTTCCTCAGCCACCAAAGTACTGGGATTACAGGTATTTCCCACTCTGCCTGATGAGAAATGCTTAATATTTAAATTCTGGGAAGGCTCACAGAGAGGGCGAATGAGAATGAATGTGGTCAAGGTAACTGATTTTCATGCATGAAAATAGAACAATGAAACCTGTTGAATTTGCCGGGTGTTGGTGGCTCAAGGATGTAATCCTAGCTACTCAGAAGGCTGAGATCTGAGGATAACAGTTCAAAGCCAGCCTGGGCAGAAAAGTCCATGAGACTCTTATCTCCAATAAACCACCAAAAAACAAGAAGTAGCACTGTGGCTCAAGCGGCAGGGCACTCGCCTTGAGCTGAAGAGCGCAGGGACAGTGCCCAGGCCCAGAGTTCAAGCCCCACGACCAAAAAAAAAAAAAAGACACCTGTTGAGGTCAGTGAGATGGAGGGGTGATGCTGATGGGATACAGTGTCATAATGAACCCCCCTTATACAATTAATGGATGCTAGTAAAAGGTTCTCACACCATCCACAATGAAAAACATAAGGACTATTTGTATATTTGCAAAGTAGTTACTAAAACTGTCCAGTGCTTCTATAGATAAAATTGATTGTTAACCTTTGAAGACATTTCTTTTTTTTTTGTCGGTCGTGGGGCCTGAACTCTGGGCCTGGGCGCTGTCCCTCAGCTCTTTAGCTCAAGGCGAGCCCTCTACCACTTGAGCTACAGCGCCACTTCCGGTTTTCTGGTGGTTTATTGGAGATAGGAGTCTCAGGGTCTTTCCTGCCCAGGCTCGCTTTGAACCGCGATCCTCAGATCTCAGCCTCCTGAGTAGCTAGGATGACAGGCATGAGCCACCATCGCCCGGAAAGACATTTTTTTGTTACTAAAACTTTGGAAAATATGAGTTTCATTTTTTTTTAAAGACAGGGCCTTGCTCAGCTCATCTGTCGGAGAGATGCGCTCATCATACTTCATAAGTATTTAAATGAAGGCTGGGCATGGAGGTTCATATGTATAATCCTAGCACTCAGGAGGCTGAGGCAGGAGGATCACAGAGGTAAGGCCAGTGAGCCCCTGCTGCAAAAAAAAAAAAGTATTTAAGTGAAACACTGAATAAGAAAGAACTTTCAGGGAAAGATTTCTCCCATCCTATAAATCACAAGACTACTTAAAAAATATGGCATAGGCTGGGAATGGGGCACAAGTGGTAGCATGCTAGCCTTGAGCAAAAGAAGCTCAGGGACAGTGCTCAGGCCCTGAGTTCAAGCCTCAGGAGTGGCCATTCTATTGATTGAGAATATTCTTTGCAAAAATAAACTTACCAAGGGACACTGAGCAAGAAGCACTGTACTTCCTAACTTGACTTGTGGAATAAGCTCTTTGTACAACTACTTAAAAAATAAATAAGCTTACCTTTAAATTCAGACCACAGTATGTACCATCTGATTAAAAAAAGAAGAGAGAGCTTTAACAGTACATTAAAAAAAACCTGACAAACTCAAGAAGAGTACATTCAGAGGAGCTCTGACAATCACCTCCCGCCCAGCAAGGTCCAGCTGGGACAAGAGATGCATTGCAACCCACGTGGCAGGTGGCTCCTGGGGTAAGCCAGAACCTTCCCTGTTGTTCACTTACTCTTATTGTCTTCCACCTGAACCCCTGTGGTAGTTATAGCACTCCAGAGCCAGGGCAGACCCTCCCACAGCCCTGAGTTCTTCCCACCTCTCTAACTCTGCACCAGTGCCCAAACAGGCCACACGGACTGCTGCAGCCATCCTGCCACAGCACCACCACTCTAGGTAGAACACAGCGTCTAGGCTCATAAAGACACACAAAGACCAACCTGCCCAGGACTCAGCTTCCACCCAGAGGAAACTGAGGTGCCCCCAGAAGAAGGTGATCCCACACTCCCGTGGGCTGCAAAAGGTGGAGGCTAGGTTGCTTCTAATGGTCCAATACTGATCTACATAAGAGTATAAGTAACTGGCTGAATATTAAAAAAAAAAAAGGCACAGAAAGCCAGAGGCTGATAGTTCAGTCCTATAATCCATGCTACTCAAAAAACTGAGCTCTGAGGATTAGGGTTTGAAGTCAACCTAGGCTTTTAGAAAAGTCTGTGGGTTTTTATCTCCAATTAGCTAGCAAAAAGCTAGAACTGCTGGGCAATGGTGGCTCATGCCTGTAATCCTAGCTACTCAGGAGGCTGAGATCTGAGGATCAGGGTTCACAGCCAGCCCGGGGAAGGAAAGTCTGTGAAACTTTTTTTTTTGCGGGGGGGGGTCCAGTCGTGGGGCCTGAACTCTGGGCCTGGGTCAGCTCTTCAGCTCAAGGCTAGCGCTCTACCACTTGAGCCATAGCGCCACTTCCGGCTTTTTTCTTTTTGCTTATGTGGTGCTGAGGAATCAAACCCAGAGCTTCAGACATGCAAGGCAAGTGCTCTACCACTGAACCACCTTCCCAGACCCATCCGTGAAACTCTTATCTCCAATAAACCACCAGAAAACCGGAAGTGGCACGGTGGCTCCAGTGGTAGAGCGCTAGCCTTGAGCTGAAGAGCTGAAGGGCAGCGCCCAGGCCGAGTTCAAGCCCAGCAACTGAAAACAAAACAAAGAAGCTAGAACTGCAGATTCTGCTTAAGTAGCAGAGTGCCAGCATTGAGCAAAAATTCTGAGGGTCAGCACCCATCCCCAAATTCAAGCACCAGTACTGGCACAAAAAACAAAAATAACAACAAAGCCACAGATTTGCAAAACACAGAAAGAAGCTCTACAGGACTAAAAAAGAAAAAAAAAGAAACACACACACACACACACACACACACACACACACTGATAAATTTGCTTAAAACATGATGTAAGATTCAAAATCTAGTTTGGGTGCCAGTGCCTCATGTTGGTCATCCTAGCTACTCGGGAGGCTGAGATCTGAGGATCAGAGTTCAAGGCCAATCCAGGAAGAAAAGTCCTGGAGATTCTTATCTCTGTTAACCTGAAAAAAAAGAAAAAAGAAAAAAAAAGCCAGAAAAGGAGCTGTAGCTCCAGTGAGAGTGTGCTAGCTTTCCTTGAGCAAAAAAGTGCAGGAAAAACCTCAGATTCTGAGTGCAAGGACCAGTACTGGCACAAAAATAAATTAATTAATAAATGAATGAATGAAATCAGAGAGCCACAGCATGGAGATGTGGACACACAAACACTAGCAGCCAACATTTAGCAGGACCATCGCTGTTCTTGTCCAGGTGTCTACACTAGGTGTGGCTCACCTTGCTGACTGGGGAGAGGAGAGGGGCTGGAGAGCCCATCCAGCTCCAAGCCATCACCGTCCTGCTCACTGTCCTCTTCACTCGATAGCAGCACCTAGACGTTACAAAAGAACACGCACAGACAAAGTGCTGGCTGTGAGGAATGTGCTCCTGATTGGTCCAGTCTTACCAGGACTTCTCCCCTTCCACCTACCTCCCTAAGCAACTAAGCTGCTTTTTTTTTTTTTTTGCCAGTCCTGGGGCTTGAACTCAGGGCCTGGGCACTGTCCCTGAGCCTCATTTTTTTGCTCAAGGCTTCTGCTTGAGCCACAGCACCACTTCCAGCTTTTTCTGCTTATGTGGTGCCGAGGAATTGAACCCAGGGCCTCATGCATGCAAGGCAAGCACTCTACCACTGAGCCACCTTCCCAGTCCTAAACTGCTTTTTTTTTTTTGTGCTGGTCATGAGACTTGAACTCAGGGCCTGGGTAGTATCGCTTAACTATTTTACTCAAGGCTGGTACATTTGAGCCACAGCTCTACTTCCAGCTTTTTGTTAGTTCACTGGAGGTAAGAGTCTCCTGGAATTTTCTGACCAGATTGGCTTTAAACTGTGATCCTCAGATTTTGGCCTCCTGAGTAGCTGGGATTACAGGTGTGAGTTACCAGTACCAGGCAGCTCTGCTTTCTTAAATGACACTAAAAGGATGCCATCTGGTGGGCTGGGAGAAAACTTCACAGATCTCAAGAAAAGCCTGCAGGGCAAGGACAAGACTTGGGCCATGAGGAGCTTCACACCACACCAGTGCGGCACTGGTGGCTCACACCTGTCAGCCTAGCCCTCACGACGCTAAAACTGAGCATCACAGTTCAAAGCCGGACCAGGTAGAAAGGTCCGAGACACTCTTATCTCCAATGAACCATCACAAAGCCAGAAGTGGAGCTGTGCTGTGGTTCAAGTAGTGGAATGTTAGTTTTGAGTCAAGAAGCTCAAGGAGGGGCTGGGAAGGTGGCTCAGTGGTAGAGCGCTTGCCTTGTATGCATGAGGTCCTGGGTTCGATTCCTCAGCACCACATAAGCAAAAAGAAAAGAGCCGGAAGTGGTGCTGTGGCTCAAGTGGTAGAGCGCTAGCCTTGAGCTGAAGAGCTGAGGGACAGCGCCCAAGCCCAGAGTTCAGGCCCCACGACTGGACCAAAAAAAAAAAAAAAAAGCTCAAGGAGAGCGCCCAGGCCCTGAGTTCAAATCCCAGTACTGGCAAAAACACACAGACAAGAAGCATGAAGAACTTTACCATAATTGCCTTTGAAGAACAAGGGAAAAAGGTTTACATTTTCAGCGGAAGCAGACAGCAATCAAACTGGATTCATTAAAAGCCAAATCAAAAAGAATCAAATGATCAAATGTGACAAATGGAGAGCAGGTTGCAAACGCCCCCCCCCTACATTAATCATGGCCTAAGGTCAAGGAAGGACCCCTGGAGGGCAGCAGTACCTGGCTTCTGTGGGATGCAGAGTGCACAGCACTACCGTCCCCTAACTCCTTGTTGCTGGCAGACACCAGCATACCGCCATCCTCTTCTTCCCTGTAGTCCAATGTCTCAAAGGAGGGCAAAGAAATTGCTTTGCCCAAATTGTTCTCCCAATTCAGCCTATATTAGAGCAATAAGGAGTTTTTAAACAAGAGAACAAACATTGACATCCATTTCTACACACTGTTGTTTGTTTTTGTCACTACATAGCCCAGACTTGTTGAACAGTGCCAGGATTACAGGAATGCACCATCATACTCAACTGCTGCATACATATTAAGGCAGGTCCCTCCAAGTCCCCACCATGGAGGTATTACAACACACTCCAAAACAGATAGAAGCTGGCCAGGTGCCCCTAGCTTACACATGTAATCCTTGCTACTCAGGAGGCTGAGATCTGAGGAATCTGGTTCAAAGTCAGCTGGGGCAGAAAAGTCTGTGAGACCCTTATCTCCAATTAAGTACCAAAAAGCCCAAAGTGGAGCTGTAGCTCAAGTGGTAGAGCACCAGCCTTGAGCACAAAAGCTCAGGGAAAAGTACCCAGGTCTTCAGTTCAAGCCCAGGGATTGACACAAAAAATAGATCGGCTGGGAATGTGGCTGAGTGGTGGAGTGCTTGCCTAGCACTGGGTTTGATTCCTCAGTACCACCTAGATTAAATTAAAAAAAAAATAGAAGCTTAAACACTAAAGCATCCACTATCCATTCACTTCTATATACTTCAAATTTCTTGCTAGGTTTGTTTTGTTTTAGAGCTGGTACTGAGACTTGAACTCAGTGCCTCATTCTATCACTTTAGCCACACCTCCATTTCTTTGTGCTGATTAATTCTGCTCCAACCGGCTTTGAACTGGGATCCTCTGATCTCAAAAACAGAGGTGTGAACCACCGGTTCCCATTCAGCAAGATCTGCTCTAGAGCTAATTCTGGTTCAAGAGCAGTGAGTAGGGCTAGGGACATAGCGCAAATGGTAGAACATTTGCTTAGCTACTCAGGAGGCTGAGATCTGAGGATCTTGGTTTGAAGCCAGCCTGGGTAGGAAAGTCTATGAGACCCTTATCTCCAATGAACCACCAAAAACCTGGATGTGGAGCTGTGGCTCACTGGTAGAATGCCAGACTTAAGTAAAAAAAAAAAAAAAAAAAGCTCAGGGACAGTGCCCAGGCCTTGAGCTCAAGCTAAGGACCAGCACATGCACACGCACATGCACACACATACACACAGAGTGACCACATTGACCCCTACCGAGGCCTGGGCTCAGCGGTGGCTGCCTGGGGCTCAGTGGTGCTGTCCTTTCCAATAGAGAAGGTGTCACTCTCAGACCAGGATCTTGGGCGAGGCTGGGGAATGGCAACGGTCCGTCCAGTCAATGTGGTTGCCAGAATGGCCGCAGCCAGAGCAGATCTAGGGACAGGAAGATCCCCAGGAGACATTGAGCCAGTTCACACCTGCACTGTGGCCTGATGATCGGCCCTACGTCCATGGGGACAGATATTCCCACCTGTCCACTACTTGAGTCTCATCCTTGCTGGCTTGGGCACAGGGCATAGGCACTACTCAATCTGGACTCACCGGGGTCGCTCTGGAGAGGGGTCTGGGCTGCGGGGAGGAGGTGTGCGGGGCACAGCTGGCTTTGGAGCGATGCTGGCTGCAGGGAGGAGGCCATGGATGATGTGTTTCTGCCCAAATAAAACCCAGGAGAGGTCACAGAGGAGGGAAAAAAAATCACTGGATCCTGTCATCCACTATCACCTCCTAAGCCCTCCTACCCCGGGCCCCCTCTCTTCTCTCATCTCCGATATCCTTCTGGGCAGACAGTCCCTGGCAGATGCTAGCTATCACAAGATGCCACCACCTCAGAGCAGCTTCCCTGATGTCCCCAAGTCACCCTCCAGCCCCTCACCAGTCCCAGGCACTGGCCCCTGTGGTGGGTTCCCTGCCTCCTTACAACAGAACATGCTCCCCTGGGATTCACAGCCGAGTGTGCTGATCTCGGGCAGCTGATCTCTACATCCGGGGCCATTTGGATGTTCCTTCACATGCCTTAGTCTCCATTTTCTGGGCACTATGCCATTCATTTCCACCCACTTGAGGGGGACACCACCACAGCAACAAAGACCTGGGGTCCCCTTCCTCCAAAACACCCACACTGCTGGCATAAGAGGTGTGCCAAGGGACACTGACAACAGAATGGAGGTGAGGAAAGGGCAAGAAAACCCACGGAATGCTTTAGAGAAAATCATAGAGGATAGTGGGCTGCCTTCAAGGTAGCACTCTGCCACACATGCAGTGTGATGAAAAGGACAAGGAACAGCATGAACAAGGAGAAGAGCAAGGCACTGGAGGAAGTGCTCTACAAACAAGGGATCCTGTTTGCTAGGATTTGCTGTGATGCCCCAAGAGTCATGTGGGGGAGAGAGGCCAGGGACCAGGGGCTCCGGGTGAGCCAGGAGGGAGGGGGGCTATTCCCAAAAAGGCCAAAGTGGCCCTTCATAGAATCAACTGGGCATCAGAAGGCCTAAGATACAGGAGAGGAAGGGAATGGAAGTAGAGGAGCAGGTAGATTTTAAAAGTCTTCCACAGCCTCTATCGCCACACGAGTTGGGCTCGCGAGAACTCATGGGAAATCGAGTCCCAGTGGCTCACGCCTGGAATCCTAGCTATTCAGGAAGCTGAGATCTGAGGATGGTAGGAAAGTCCCTGCAATTCTTATTTCCAATAAACCACTCAGAAGTGGTGCTGTGGCTCAAGTGGCACAGTACTCGCCTTGAGCTGAAGAGCTGAGGGACAGTGTCCAGGCCCAGAGTTCAAGTCCCGCGACTAACCAAAAAAAAAAAAAAAAAAAAGAACCCATAGGAGCAGGCTTTCTAGACATATCTCTCCATGCCCACCTCTCTCTATGGAACTCGACAGTTCGTGTGTCTGTCCCCTCTCTTGCCCTGCCACAATCTAGGGTGACGCTCAAGAACAAAAAATGGCTTTGTGGGCTTGGAACACTGTGTGTGTGCATGCGTGCGTGTGTCGGTTGTGTGTGGGGCCTGAACTCTAGGCCTGGGCGCTGTCCCTCAGCTCTTCAGCTCAAGGCTAGTGCTCTACCATTTGAGCCACAGCGCCACTTCCAGCTTTTTCTGCTTATGTGGTTCTGAGGAATTGAACCCAGAGCCTCATGCATGCAAGACAAGCACTCTTACACTGAGTCACCTTCCTAGCCCCTTGGAAAACTTTTGCTAATCCCAACCACTTGGAAAGTGGAAATCACAATTTGAAAGCTGGGACATGTTACAAAAACAAAACAAAAAACAAAAACCACCAAAAACCAGCTAACAAGACCTCAGGTCAAAAAATAGGCCTGGGGCTGGGAAGGTGGCTCAGTGGTAGAGTGCTTGCCTTACATGCATGAGGCCCTCAATTCCTCAGCACCACATAAGCAGAAAAAGTCAGAAGTGGCGCTGTGGCTCAAGTGATAGAGCGATAGCCTTGAGCTGAAGAGCTGAGGGACAGCGCCCAGGCCCAGAGTTCAGGCCCCATGACCGGCAAAAAAAAATAAAAATAAAATAGGCCTGGTGGTGGTGGGACACATCTTTAATCCCAGCTATGTGGGAGTCTGAAGTAGGAGAATCACAGTCCAAGACTGTCTAGGCAAAAAAGCAGACTACGGAAAATAACATATTTTATATAATTATATGTGTGTATATATAATTATATACCATACACATTGTATTTTGTAAGTGGTATGTATATAATTTTTAAAGGGCTGGGGACATGGCTCAAATGGTAGTACTCTTGCCTAGAAAGCCAAAGGTCCTGCGTTTAAACCCCAGTGTCACCACCACACATCGCCCCAAAAGTCTTCTTAATCTCTGAATCCTAAGGGACTAGTCTCTAGTTAAGCCTTCCAAAATGGGTTTTCCTTTTTTTTTGGGGGGGGGGTCAGTTACTGCGGTTTGAGGCCAGGACCTTACATTTACTAAGGAGGCGCTCAACTGCGAAGCTTTCAGCCTTATTTTTAGTGCAATCACTGAGGCTTGATCTCAGAACCTGGGCACTTTTTTTTTTCTTCAGTGAAAGCTAGTGCTCTACCACTTGAGCCACAAGGGCACTTCTGGTTTTCTGGTGGTTTATTGGTGATAAGAGTCTCACCGCCTTTCCTGCCCAGGCTGGCTTTGAACCGCGATCCTCAGATCTCAGCCTCCTGAGTAGCTAGGATGACAGGCGTGAGCCACTGGCGCCTGGCTTTTTTTCTTTTGACAGTTTATAATTTAATCACAATAGTCCTGAGAGGATTCTTTCCATCCCGAACGCACAGGCCAAATCCAAACACCCCGACCTGTCACCCCCAAAACTCCCGGGGCCAGAGCGCAGGGCGGGTGAGGGGGTCACTTACGAACTGCCTCTTGCGGCCCCTCCGAAAGCTCAGCAGCATCTTTGTTAAGGGATTGTGGGGGTAGGCAGGCCTGGAACCTGGATCTTCCTGGTAAATATTCCCACAGCCAGAACCGCACCCCTCAGCTGAGCCTCTCCGCGCTGGTTTAATGCCAACCGCTGTTTTCCCTTCTAGACTTGGCAGTATCCGCGCTTGCTATTGGTTCCCGTTTGTCCTGGACCAATCACAGCTGAGCTTACTTCCATGCCCCGTCGCTCTTGGCAACTAGCGCGCTTCGTTCAAATTCCCACCAGTATGAAAGCGATCTGCGATATAGATGCTTCTATTGGTCAGAGTAGATGTCAATCTTCATCACAGCCTATCCTGTGCTGCTTGAGGCGGGAGAAGGAGGGGAGGGCGAGCGGCATGAAACAGACTGGGCGAAAAATGTAGTTCACGTAAGCTCGGAGTGGCGCAGTGGTCACAGTAGATGTCAATCTAATAGTACAGCCTATCCAACACTGCAGAAGGCGGGGAGGCGGGCAGAATGAAATACATTAGGCGAAACCGCAGAGCGTGGGAACCCGGAAGTGGTGAGGTCTCAGGTGGGCCTTGGGCACAACGCGGGAGTCGATCAGGTACCAGAAATGAACCATAAAGTCATCTGGGGGGGGGGGGTGAGTCTCCTCGTTCTTAGACTTTGGCAAATAATGCTGTTGTTAGAAAGTCCACAATGCAGACGGGTAGAATGGGGCAGGGGTATAGGATAGAGCTTGTTCAAGGATTTTGGGTTTGTTTTGTTTTTGCATTTCCCTCATGAGATTGAGACCGCCGATGGAAAGCGATCCCTCTGATGACACTGGCCCTGTGCACGTGCCTTTGGGGTACGTGGTGGCCCATGAGAAATGGCGAGGGTCACAGCTGGCTCAAGAGATGCAAGGTCGGTCTGAAAAAAAAAAAATCCACCCTTGATCCCTCATCCAATGTTTAAGCTGGGTGCAGGTGGCTCACTTGTAATCCCAGCTACTCAGCTAGTATGAGATCTGAAGATCAAGGTTCGGGCAGGAAATATTGGTGAGCCTCATCTTCAATTAATCAGCAAAAAAGCTGGAAGTGGACGTGTGGCTCTAGTGGTAGAGCACCAGCCTTGAGTGTAAAAGCTAAGGGGCAGTGCCCAGACCTGGAGTTCAAGCCACAGGACTGACATAGAAAAGGGAGGTGGGGGGAGTTTAAACAACTCATTTTGTTTTCTTTATTTCAAGGAAAAATTAAACTCCTTTTTGAGGATGGCCTGAACTTGGCGGATTTTTACCTGTCCAGTAGATCTTGCATTATTTACATCACCGAAGCTGAGTTGGTGGCAGGAAATAGCTACAGAAAGAGACTTGTCCGGGTTCGAAATGTACGTATTGAATTAAGGAGAACTAGAACATTGAATTGCACCCCCATCCTTTAGAATAATTTGTATAATACCATGGGACATTGGGAGCCCACAGTGATAGTTCTCTTGTACTAGGGTTTGAACTCAGAGCCTGGGCACTGCTCATTAGCTCTTCTGCTCAATGCTGGAACTCTACCACTTGAACCACACAGCTCCACTTCTGGTTTTAGACTGGTCTATTGGAGATCAAGAGTCTCACACATTTTCCTACCCAGGCTTGCTTTGAACTTCAATCTTTGGATCTCAGCTTCCTGAGTTGCTAGGATGACGGGCATGAGCCATTAACATGGGGCAGCTGTCTCAACTTTGGAAGGAATTCTGTTACAAAATGCTCTACTGTCTTTCTCTTGGAAGTGTGGTCATCTTCAAGGGATTGTAGTGGTGGAAAAAACACAGATCAATGAACAGTACTTCCCAGCCATACAGAAGTTTGTGGTGCTGGATCTTGGGATGGTCTTACTTCCTGTAGGAAACCAGATGGAAGCAGCCTGTCTTATTGTCCAGTTTGTAAGTACCTAATCCTCCTTCACAATTGTCCTTCTGCAGATTCTCAACGGGCCTGGTGGCTCCTCTGTGCTAGTTGCGGTCCTTTCTATAGTTATAATAAGCTAGAAGTCCAATCCTTGACATTCCTTGTATTGGTTTATCACATCTTTTTTTCCCCCCTCATTCTTATGCCAGTACTGTGGCTTGAACCCTGAGCCTAGGCATTATCCTTTAGCTTTTTCATCGCTCAAGGCTGGCGCTCTACCATTTGAGCCACATCTCTGTTAGTGGCTTTTTGCTGGTTAATTTGGGAGAAATGTTTCATTGAGTTTTATGCCTGGGAGGCTTCCAAACTCCATTCTTAGATCTCAAGTCTCCTGAGTAGCTAGGATTACAGGTGTGAGTTATCAGCACCTGTCTTAGTTTATTGAATCTTTTTTTGGAGACGTTTAGGTTCAAAAGCTGCCTCTGCTGCCCATAGAGGCTGTCCCCTCCTCTAGATAACCACCTAACACAAGTGATGAAGTTTAAGGTCTGCTTTTTGGATGTTCAGGCTACAAGGACTCCATCATTCACTATCTAGCATTTCCACTGGTGAAAAATCTTAATTCTCCATATTACATTTAGTAAGCACCGGTATCTCTGTGTGTAGCTTATTACATTTATTTACTTAAGAAAGAAAATTGGGGGCTGGGAATGTAGTTCAGTGGCAGAGTGCTTGTCTTGCATGCATGAGGCCCCTGGGTTCGATTGCTCAGCATCACATAAGCAGGAAAAAAAAAGCCGGAAGTGGCACTATGGCTCACGTGGTAGAGTGCTAGCCTTGAGCTGAAAAGCTGAGGAACAGTGCCCAGGCCCAGAATTCAAGTCCCATGACCGACAAAAAAGAAAGAAAGAAAGAGAGAGAGAGAGAGAGAGAAAGAAAAAAAGGAAGGAAGGAAGGGAAAAAGGGGGGAAAAAAAGCAAACTAGTTCTTTTAAGTAATTTTTCAACTTGGCTCATTAGAATTTCTAAGAATAGAGACCTTTTTTTTTTTGCCAGTCCTGAGGCTTGAATTCAGTGCCTAGGCGCTGTCCCTGAGCCTCTGTACTCAAAGGTAGCTCTCTATCACTGGAGCCACAGTGCTAATTCCGGCTTTTTCTGAGTAGTTTATTGGAGATAAGACTCTCGGGAGCTTTCCTGCCTGTGCTGGCTTCAAACCTCAGTCCTCAGATGTCAGTCTCCTGAGTAGCTACGATTATAGGAATGAGCCACCAGATGCCCAGCTCCCAGAGACTCTGATCTCCAATTAACCACCTGAAAACCAGAAATGTGGCTCAAAGTTGTATAAAAAAAGCTCAAGGGCAGTGCCCAGGCCAAGATCAATCACAACCGGGGGCGGGGGAGAATCCCAGTAATAGGGCCCTCTGTACATCACCTTTATAATAACAATTTTAAAAATTTTTTAAAAAGGGCTGGGAGGCTGGGAAGGTGGCTCAGTGGTAGAGCGCTTGCCTTGCATGCATGAGGCCCTGGGTTCGATTCCTCAGCACCATAAGCAAAAAGAAAAAAGCCGGAAGTGGCACTGTGGCTCAAGTGGTAGAGTGCTAGCCTTGAGCTGAAGAGCTGAGGGACAGCGCCCAGACCCAGAGTTCAGGCCCCATGACCGGACCCAAAAAATAAATAAATAAATAAAAATAAAAAAGGGCTGGGAATGTGGCTTAATGGTAGAATGCTTGTCTAGCATGCATGAAGCCCTGGATTTGATTCCTCAGTACCACATAAACAGAAAAGGCTGGAAGTGGCGCTGTAGCTCAAGTGGTAAAGTATTAGCTTTGAGCAAAAGAAACTTAAGGACAATGCCTAGGTCCTGAGTTCAAGCCCCAGGACTGGCAAAATAAATAATATTAATTTTAAAAACTAGGGCTGGGAAGGTGGCTCAGTGGTAGAGCGCTTGCCTTGCATGCTTGAGGCCCTGGGTTCGATTCCTCAGCACCACATAAGCAAAAAAAAAAAAGCCGGAAGTGGAGCTGTGACTCAAGAGCGCTAGCCTTGAGCCGAAGAGCTGAGGGACAGCGCCCAGGCCCAGAGTTCAGGCTCCACGACTGGACCCAAAAAAAAAAAAATAGTGATGGGGAAACTGGGTGCCAGTTGTTTTTGCCTGTAACGTAGGCACTCAAAAGGCTGAGATTTGAGGATCCTGGTTCAAAGCTAGCCCAAGCTGGAAAGTCCATGAGATTCTTATCTCCCATTAACTACCAAAAAGCCAGAAGTGAGCCAGGCACCTGTGGCTCACGCCTGTAATCCTAGCTACGCAGGAGGCTGAGATATGAGGATCACAGTTCAAAGCCAGTCCCGTGAGACTCTTATATCCAATAAACCACTAGAAAACCAGAAGTGGCACTGTGGCTCAAGTGGTAGAGTGCTCGCCTTGAGCTGAGGGTCAGAGTTCAGACCCAGAGTTCAAGCCCCACGACCGACAAAAAAAAAGCCACAAGTAGAGCTGTGGTTCAAGTGGGAAAATGATATCTTTGAATGGAAAATGCAAAGTGACAGTGCCCAGGCCCCTGAGTTCAAGACCCAGTATTCATTCTCTATTTCTCTTCTCCTCTCCTCCCCCTGTCCCACGCCCCCCCCCCCCCCCCCCCCCCCCCGCCACTAATAATAAACCTCCTTTCCTCCAGAGGGCGCTTATGAGCTGTTCCTTTAATTTCTGGTTCAGGTGGAAGAGCAGAGCCAAGTGACCAGGAAGAACCCTTTCCTCAGGAAGACAACACGGGTTGGGCTCTCTGAAACTTCCCTTGTTCGAACTGTTCAACAGATCCCAGGAGTTGGAAAAGTTAAAGCTCTCCTTCTTCTTCAGAAGTTCCCAAGCATCCAACAACTCAGCAATGCTTCTGTCCAAGAGCTGGAGCAGGTGGTGGGCCCAGCGGTGGCCCAGCAGATCTATACCTTCTTCACCCAGTCCAGGTGACCTGACTTCACATTTACTACTGTTGTCTTGCCTAGACAGCAAGCTTCTGCTTTTCCTGTTTAAAAATCAAGAAATAGCTGGGTGCTAGTGTAATCCTAGCTCCTCAGGAGGCTGAGATCTGAGGATCGTGGTTCAAAGCCAGCTTGGGCACGAAAGTCCATGAGATTCTTCCCTCCAATAAACCACTAGAAGACTGGACGTTGTGCTATGGCTCAAGCAGTAGAGCACTCGGCTTGAGCTGAAGAGTGCAAGGACAGTGCCCAAGCCCAGAGTTCAAGCCCCATAACTGACAAATAAAAAAAGAAAGAAGTCAGAAACAGCACCAAGCCCTGAGTTTACCCTCTGGGACTGGCAAAAAAAAAAAAGGGCAGGGCACTGGTAGCTCACACCTATAATCCCAGCTATTTAGGAGGCTGAGATCTGAGGTTTGCATTTGCCAGCCTGGATAGACAAATTTATGAAACTCCTATCTTCAGTTGACCAGTAAAAAGTCACACGTGGAGGAATAGCTCTTGTGGTAGAGCTCCAACCTTGCGTGAAAAAGCCAAGCAAGAGTATGAGGCCCGAAGTACCAGAACTCGTCTTGATACTAGCACAACCAGTCAAACCAAGAAATATGATTTCCTCTCAGAGTAACCAATGAAAGACAAGTCCTTGATGTTCCTTTGAGGTCTGGGTTTGAGCATAGGTGTCAGTGCTAATGGTCTGCTACAAAAAGGACCCAGTGAGGACCTCTTTTTTTTTTTTATTATCAGTTGTGGGGCCTGAACTCTGGACTTGGGCGCTGACCCTCAACTCTTCAGCTCAAGGCTAGCACTCTACCACTTGAGCCACAGCACCACTTCTGGCTTTTTCTGCTTATGTGATACTGAGGAGTCGAACCCAGGGTCTCATGGGTAGAAGGCAAGCACTCTACCACGGAGCCACCTTCCCAACTAGTGAGGACCTCTTGGTCTCAGCAAAAACTCAGCTAGGACATATTTATATGAGGGACCTTGACCTGTGCCTGTCATAGAAGGGAATAGAAGGTTCCAGGCAGCAGTTGTAGATATGTACAGGAAACAAAGCTATAATGACTCACTTATATCTTCAGGTCTTGTCTGCAGATCTGTGCTCTGGGGCTGTTGCCCATGTAAATAAACTAATATACAATAGTTCCACCCTTGAGTCCTTTGTCCCTGTATTTTTATTGTATTTATTTTTTTTGCTGGTATTAAGGCTTGAATTTAGCTTCATATTCTTGATTTAGCTCAGCTTTTCTATTCAAAAAAGATTGGTGTTCTACCACATGAGCCACAACTCCATTTCCAGCTTTTTGTTGGTTAATTAGAAATAAGAGCCTCATAGACTTTTCTGCCTGGGCTAGCTTTCAACCTGAATCCTCAGATCTCAGCCTCTAGAGTAGCTAGGATTACAGGCATGAGCCACTGGCAGCTTATATGTACAATTAATGTGGTTTAAAAAAATACTAAACATCTGAATGAAAGCTCATTAATTTTGTCAAATGTTAGTCGTTTTTGGAAAATAAAATGCAAGAGAAAAAACCGGTACATGAGATTGATAATGATTTGAGGGAAATGAAATAACAAAATCTTAAATCAGTTGAACGAATGCATTTATTTATATATTTACACAAACACAGTCGTAGGAGCAGCGGGGACACATTTCCTAAAGGTGGTTGCTTCCTTTAAGATATTGCACAATAGAAAAATATGGTCAATCCTTGTTAATTCTCTAAACAAAGACCACAATGCTCTATATTAAGCCACATGGCCTTTCCTGTGTCAGCCATGAATCCATCATTAGAGTCACAGCGTCATCCATCTTATAGCCGAAGAAGTCAAACTGGTAAGAATGTTCATTAAAAACAGTAACAAAAACAAAAAGGTCAAAAACAGCTTAAGACTTGAACCACTGACATCTTTACCTACTCTCTTGCCTAAGACATTTAAAATACAGTTATGTACTTTTTACTTTCAAGAAGGTACTGAAAGGTTTGGAGTATAATAATACGGTATCTATACTGGAGACAAAATGGCGTATCAAACACTCCCACAAGGCCAGCACCTTCTAGGTGGAGCCACACTAAAGTACAAGCTACTTGTAAATTGTTTTTCTTTATTTTTGGCAGTGGTTCAATCCCTACCACCACCAAAAAAAAAAAAGAAATGAATTTGGCACTAGACTTGATCTAGAAATAGCATTCATAGATAGAAGAGTAAAATCTTATTTTAAGGTAATAAATTCCCCAGAGGAAATAGCTTTGAGGGCCATATTGTGTGTGCTGGTTCTAGGGGCTTGTACTCAGGTCCTGGGTGCTCTCCCTTAACTTTTTTGCACAAGGCTGGTGCTCTACTACTTGTGCCCCACCTCTACTTCTGGCTTTTTGGTAATTCACTAGGGATCAGCCTAATTTTCATACCCAGGCTGGCTTCAAACTGTAATCCTTAAATCTCAGCCTCCTGAGTTGCTTCAATTGCAGCTGTGGGCCAAGAGTGCCCAGCTTGGCAAAATTTTCCTATACAAATTTCCCTATCTTTTGTTGCCCTGACCTATCTTTAATTCAAGGGTCCACTGGACTCTAGAGCAAGGACAGACTTACCCCTGTCTGGACACTTAGAAATATCACAAATGTAGTAAGGTAGCCTCAGTTTACCTCTGTTAGCTCCTAACAAATAATTAAAAGCAGCCATCATCTGGACACTGTTCTATGTACAATACCTTCTAAAATAAATAATCTGCAGCAATATAGTGAAATTCTGAATAAATGTGCTTCCCGCAGATGTCCAGAGGATTCTTGTCACTTCTCTAAAAGCTCACCAAAGACAAGTTTATACTGGGAAAAACGGGAAGTAACGACATTTAGATATTTTCTCCTATGGCACAGATTGAAAGGCCTTGACCTGCCAGCGGGTAAACATCTGTTTTGTCCATGTTGTACTTAGTACAATGAGCTTTCAGAGTTGAGCAGGCTAAAAGGAGTCAGCAGCTTCTTCTTGACTTGAGGCCTTGCCCTTGCCACTCCAACTGCCGGGAGACACAAGGTACTGGCTGACTTCTGTCTGTTCTTACTGGTACCCCAACTCAAAAAGGAGAGCTTCTTGGAGACCTTCTTGGTTTTGTAACTTTTATCATCATCATCATCGATGGATAAGCAGATCATGGAGTAGGTTTTCTGCATTCCCACAGAATATGTGGCACACTTACCAGGCTGTATGGAAGAGAGGAAGGACGAAGACTCTAAGGCGTGGCAAGACTATCTGGTAAAGGATTACTAAGGTAGAGGCTTATGTCTTCACACTTCACAGGACCCTCAAATAGAAACCTGAAACAGACTGTATGTGTGTATGTGGTTTGAACTTGGAGCCTCGTGTTCTTGTTTGATTTTATTTTTTCTGTTCAATGCTTATGCTCTACCACTTGAGCCACACCTCTACTTCCAGCTTTAACTAGAGATGAGAGTCTTTCAGATTTCTGTTCCAGCTGGCTTTGAACTTCAATCCTCAGATCTCTTGGCTATTTGAGCCACCAGCACCTATCTTGGGACCATTTTTCAAAGCTGCATGTTGCTGGGGATATTTTATCAAGCAGACTTGCTTTCTTTGAAATTCGAATCCTCTAAGCAACACCATCCCCTGGCTCATCTGTCTTGCCCTTCCACCATCAATCAACCTTTCCTCCTCCACACACCTCCTCATGCCCTATCTTCTCTGCCTACACCCAACTCCTCCTCTTTACAGATTCCTCAGCCTCTCTCTTCCAGTACCAATCTGCCTGCATTCCTTCCTCAAAGACTTCCACCCCCAACCTGGCTCTGCCCTCTCTGCCTCGATGCACAACACCACATTCTTTGAAAAGTTTCCTTGACCCCACAATTCTCCCAGGACCATCCCAGGGGCTCTGCTTTCTTTCACTCGTCTTTTAACCCTTTTCCTTTCATCTTTGCCCCCATTACTGGCTCCCTCAGTCTTTTCTGCACCTTTTTGGGAGAGAGAGAGAGAGAGAGGGAGAGGGAGATGAGAGAGAGAGAGAGAGAGAATGTGTGTGTTAGATCTAGCCTTGAGCTTCTTTACCACTTGAGCTACAGCGCCATTTCTGGCTTTTTCTGAGTAGTTTATTGGAGATAAAAGTCTCATGAACTTTCCTACCTGAACTGGCTTTGAACTACAATCCTCAGAACTCAGCCTCCTGAGTAGCTAAGATTACAGGCATGAGCCACTAGCACCCAGCTGGAATTCTTAAGTTTTTAAAGGGAACATGTTTTTAATTGTTTTTGGTTTTTGTTGATTTTTGGTGCTAGTAATGGGGCTTACACTTGTGTATTTTCTTGTGTGTTTTTTTTCTTTTCCTGCTCAGGGCTGGCTTTCTACCATTTGAGTCATATTTCTACTTCTGACTTTTAGTGGTTAATTGGAGATAAGTTTCTCAGAATTTCTGTCCAGGTTAGCTTTGAACCATGATCCTCAGATCTTGGTCACCTGGGTAACTAAGATGACAGGCAATTTCTGGCTTGGGTGTCTCCCTTTAAGCCTCAAATACCCAGCTGCCTAAATAGATTGGCATGGATGACCAACATCATGGAAAACTCAGAGCATGACTATTCTCTTTTCTACCTCTTAGCTCCATTACAAAACAGCCTCTGAGCCAGGCATAGTAGCTTATGACAGTAATCCTAGCTAGCTGTTCAGGAGGCTGAGATCTGAAGATCATGGTTCAAAGCCAGCGAAGGCAGTAAAGTTGGTAAGACTATCTCCACAACCATCCAAAAGCCTGTAGAGCTATGGTTCAAGTGGTAAAGTGCCAGAGGCAGAGCACCTACTTGAGCAAAAAAAGCTGAAGGACAGCACCAAGGCCCTGAGTTCAAGACTCAATATCAGCAAAAAAATAACAGCCATTGCCCATGCAGCTGTTCAAGGCTTAGACTGTGATGTCTTTCCTGTTACCATAGTTATACAAACCCTCAACAAATCCCTGCAGGGTGTCAGTATCTCATACTTGTAATCCTAGTACTCAGGAAGCTGAGATCTGAGGATCATGGTTTGAGCCAAAAAACAACAACAACAACAACAACAAAACTGGAAGTGGCATTGTGGCTCAAGTGGTACAGCCTTGAGCAAAAAAGCTGAGGGCTAACACATACAAAAGCACATTTCTGAAGCACCTACCTCTCCCTATCCCCCAGCTAAAGCCATTGGCCAGGAGGATCTGTGACCAGCCTCCAGATAGCAGGTGTCCCTCTAGAACAAACATCAGATGAGGGCACTGACCTTCCCAAAAGGTTCAATTGCTTCTAGCCTCAGGGCACTACCACAGAGGCCCCTATCTCTCTCCCTACCCTGCCCTCCTCATAGTGCTCTCCTGCATCTTTTTAGTGGTTTACATCCAGGTTCCTGCCTGTCTAGGAGCATCTCCTCAATCCCAGATGTTCAACCATGGGTTCTTTCTTTTACATCATTTATCAAGATCACCACTTGGGTGGGGAGGGAGGAGATGGGAAGGGATGGGTAGGGATGGGAAGGGGAAACAAAGGAGGAGGCAACAATGCTTGATTTAAAAAATATACTCATTACCTTGCCCATGTAATTGTAACCCCTCTGTATGGTATTTTCACAATAAAAATTTTTTTAAAAAATCACCACTTTGTAGTGCTGATTACCCATTGTCAGAGCAAGAACCTCTCTAATCTAGTGGAGGCTGGGGCTCCCATACTTAAGACAATGTGAAACACTTTCCCTCTTTCTGTTTTTTTGTGCTGGTACTGGGAGTTGAACTCAGGGCCTGGGAACTGTCTTTTTTTTTTTTGGTGGGTTGTGGGGTTTAAACTCAGGGCCTGGGTGCTGTCCCTTGCTCAAGGCTAGTGCTCTACCACTTTGAGCCACAGCTCCACCTCCAGTTTTCTAGTGGTACACTGGAGATAAGAGTCTCACAGACTTTCTTGCCCTGAGCTGGCTTCAAACTGTGATCCTCAGATATCAGCCTCTAGAGGAATTAGGATTATAGGTGTAAACTAACCAGCATCTGACCCTTAACCTTTTTGCTCAATGTCTCTAGTACATTTTTGCTGGTTATTTTGGAACAGATGGGAGTCTCACAGACTTCTCCCTTGGCTTGCCTCAAACCTGTATCCTCCAGATCTCAGTATCCTGAGTTAGCTGGTATTATAGTTACAGTACCCAGCTTCCATCTGAACATATATTTTTTTTAACCATAAGCATGATATAAATTAAATGGATTTTTTAAAGTAATCAATTCATTAATATGGAACTAGGAAATTGAAAGTTTTCAAAATTGTCTCGACTTAGGATGAGTGCATTCCAGGATTTCAGTTTAGGAATTGGCAGTTTGTGCTACACTGTGCCAAGTTGGAAGGCAGAGGTCCCTGGGGTGGAACTCACACTAAGCTCACATCCCCGCCACACTCACCATGGAAGATGTGGAGTCCAGGAGGCTCACCACCTTCATGTCAATCTCATCCCCGCCAAACCCCTTCAACAGCTTCATGACCTCAGTCACTGTTAGCCACTTACAATCCACATCTTGAATGGAAATGATATAGTCTCCCTCTTTGGTTCCTGCCAGCTAGGAGAATGTTATTTTAATAAAGGTTAGTGTTGCTTCATTTCTTTTTTTAAATCTGTACCCATACTGGGGCTTGAACTCAAGACCAGGATGCTATCCTTGAACTTCTTGATTTTTTTCTCTCAGGCTACCATTTTAAGCCACAGCTCCAGTTACTTCCAGCCTTTTTTGGTGGTTCACTGGAGATAAGAACCTCACAGACTTTCCTGCCCGAGGTGGCTTTGAACCACAATCTTCAAATCTCAGGATCCCTATAGGTTCTTCCCATTAAAAAAAAAAAGGGGGGTGGCTGGGAAGGTGGCTCAGTGGTGGAGTGCTTGCCATGCATGCAGCCCTGGGTTCGATTCCTCAACACCACATAAACAGAAAAAGCTGGAAGTGGTGCAGTGGCTCAAGTGGTAGAGCGCTAACCTTGAGCTGAAGAGTTGGAGAGCATTCAGGACCAGAGTTCAAGCCCCATGACCAACAAAAAAAAAAAAAAAAAAAGGATTCACACCTGTCATCCTAGTCTCTGAGAAAGCTGAGACTTAAGGACCAGAGTTCAAAGCAGTCCGGGCAGGAAAGGCCATGAGATTTTCATCTCCAATTAACTAATACCACCACCACCACCAACAACAAAAAGCAGGAAATGGAGCTGTGGTTCTAGTGATAAAGCAAGGCTCTAGCCTTGAGCAAAAGAGGCTCTAGGACAGGGTCCAGGCCCTGAGTTCAAACCTCAGGACCAGCACAAGGCAAACAATATGATAGGCTTACTGCAGCAGAACATTGAGGGTCCAGGAAGTGGACCTGCACTGGGGTGTTTCCTCTCAGCGTGAAGCCCAAGTCCCCTTCTTCTGCTGTGAAGTGAATGTTTCTAGGAGGAGTCCACCTCTTGCTGGCCGAGAACACAGATAGGGGGCCCTGGGAAGACAAGAGTCATTAGGCTGGAAAGGTTGGAGACTAAGGCACATTTGGTTCTATTATATATTTTTTGGGGGGGAGGGTCCAGTTGTGGGGCCTGAACTCTGGGCCTGGGCACTGTCCCTCAGCTCTTCAGCTCAAGGCTAGCACTCTACCACTTGAGCCATAGCGCCATTTCTGGCTTTTTTTTTTTTTTCCTTTTGCTTATGTGGTGCTGAGGAATCAAACTTAGGGCCTCATGCATGCAAGGCAAGCACTCTACCACTGAGCCACCTTCCCAGCCCCTATTATATTTTCTTATGCTAGCAGTAGGGCTTGAACTCAGGGCCTAGAAGCTGTCCCTTAGCTCATTTACTCAAAGCTAGCACTCTCCTTACTTGAACCACAGTTCCAATTCTACCTCTTTAGTGATTAATTAGAGAATAGAGTCTCACAGACTTTCCTGCCCGGGCTAGCTTTGAACCATGATCTCAAATTTCAGCCTCCTGAGTAGCTATGATAGTTTTATTTATTAATGTTTATTATTTTTCTCCAAAGGGATAGCTGTTTTGGCATCTTGCTATGGTCCTTAGGATAGTCTTGAATTTCTGGGCTCAAAGGATCCTTCTGTCTCTGTTCCCCAAGTGTTGTGATTACAAGCTGTAAAAATAGTGCTTTATATATAGTCTAAATATGTGTGTCCTGCCAAGATTTGTATGTTAAAACCTAATAACCAGCCAGGTACTGGTGGCTCATGCCATTAGAAAGCTGAGATCTGAAGATCACAGTTCTAAAGCCAGCTGGGGCAGGAATGTCTAACTCTCCAACTAACCAGCAAAAAGCTGGAAGTAAGGACTGGGAAGGTGGCTCAGGGGTAGAGTGCTTGCCTTACATGCATGAGGCCCTGGCTTCCATTCCTCAGCACCACATAAGCAAAAAGAAAAAAGCCGGAAGTGGCGCTGTGGCTCAAGTGGTAGAGTGCTAGCCTTGAGCTGAAGAGCTGAGGGACAGCGCCCAGGCCCAGAGTTCAGGCCCCACAACCAGAACCAAAAAAAAACAACAACAACAAAGGAAAAACAATAACAAAACCCTAATTGCCCATGATTAGTAGGTTGGGCCTCTGATGGCCCTCATTAACTGACTCGATGCTCTTGCAGTTAGGTTCAAAGGAGCTCACTAGCCCCTTTCACCACTTGAGGACACAGCAAAAGGCCGTCTATGACGTAGCAAGCAGCTCCTAGTGAATGCTGAAATCTGCCAGCACATTGACCTTGAACTTCTCAGCCACTAGAACTGGAAGCAGCTTAAGTTTCTGTTGATTATAATAAGTCACCCATTGGATGGTATTTTGTATAAGGTACTAGATAAATGAAGACAGCTTATGTATGAAACTTACAGGCCATCACCTTAGGTCATTTATGAAGGAAATACCCCACATACCAGCTTCTGGAAGTAGTCTGTGACCGTGACCTTGGAGAACTGGGGTGGTATTACTTCTACCTCTTGCTCAGTTTTAGCTAGAAGAGGAAAAATAAAAGGTTAAGAGTCTCTGTAAAAGGTAACCCTGGTGTGTTTATACTTGAGTGTACCTATAGTCTCGAGGATCTTGTCACTACTGAATAAATACGGCCAAAATATTCCATAGGGTAAAATCCTTGCTGATCAGGTCTATATGTTCAAAAGTTTTCTGAAAATCCAATGGTGGCTTTTTGTTGTTGCTGTTGTTGTCATTGTTATTGTTGTAGGAGTTGTGGGGCCTGAACTCAAAGCCTCAGTGCCATCCTAGAATTCGTTTGTTCAAGGCTAGCACTCTACTACTTAAGTCATAGCTTTACCATCAGCTTTTTGGTAGTTAAATAGAGATAAGGGTCTCACAAACTTTCTTGCGTGGGTTGGCTTTGAACCACAATCTTCAGATCTTAGCTTCCTTAGGATTACAGATGTGGGCCACCAGTACTTGGCTTCCAAATTTTGGCTATTTTGTCTTTAGTATTTTATTTTTTAAATTATAACAGTAGTACCTCAAAACTGAATCTCTACATGGGTCCTAGACTTTGTCATTGTGACAGAAAGCCAACTAAGAAGGCAAAACTATACCTGTTTTATGTTATAGTGCTGAGGAAGGAAGAGTAAAATAACAACAACAACAATAAAAGATTTTACACACCAAAAAAAAAAAAAAAGAGTCTCTGTAAAGAGAAATTATCCTTAAAAGACTCAAGCTGCAGTAGGGTACTGGTGGTTCACACCTGTTAATCCTAGCTACTCAGGGAGCTGAGACCTGAGGATCATAGTTGGAAGACAGATGGGCAGGTGAGTCTCTGAGACTCATATCTCCAATCAATCATAAAAAGCCAGTACTGGAGCTGTGGCTCAAGTGGTAGAGCATCAGCCTTGAGCAAAATAGCTAGGGGACAGCATTCAGGCCTTGAGTTCAAGCCCCAGTATGAGGAAAGAAAGAGACAGGAGAAAAAGAGAAAGAAAGAGAGGAGAGGAAGAAAAGAAAAATAGATGGAAGATAGACTGATGGATTGATCTGGCACAAACTCCTCAGTGGAAAAAGAGGGAGCTAGAGGAGCTACAGGTCCAAAGGAGGGCCTAAGATTTCACTGAAGAATCTAGAAAATGAAAGCAAGAGTATGCTGGACCTTTAAGATACAAAGACTAGAGGTAGATGATACTGGGCAAGAAGAAATAATCAACCCAGAGGACAGGACCAGGATGACAAACATCAGAATGACAAGAGAAAGGATCACAAGAAAGCCACTGGAGTAGGAATGAGGGGAGAAAAGGGCAAGGGAAGGGAAGCCCATAGTCCAGCCCTGGTGCAGTGCGCTTCAGGGCCCTCATGCAGAGAGCTGCCTGGGCCTGCAGGATAGAAGACACAGGCTGGGGGCTGGGAACGTGGCTTAGTGGTAGACTGTCTAGCATGCATGGGTTCGATACCTCAGTACCACATAAACAGAAAAAGCCAGAAGTGGCGCTGTGGCTCAAGTGCTAGAGTGCTTGCCTTGAGCACAGAGAGGCTCAAGTGTCTTTGAGTCTAGGCCCTGAGTTTAAGCCCCAGGACCAGCAAAAAAAAAGTAAAAGAAAAAACAGGCTATATGCAGCTGGGGTGCTGAGGCCTCCCACGACAGGTACATCTGCTTTTTAGAGCAGACTCACTCACAAGAATAAGACCCAGATCATAAGTATACAGGCCACACCTATAGACATGAGGCCCTGTCCATCAGCACACAGGTCCTACTGACAGGAATAAGGCTCTGACATAAGCATACAGGGCCCTCCCACAGGCACTCAGGTACTGCCCACAAGTCTATAGGATCAACTAGTCACACAGGACCAGCCCATAGGCCTCACTCATAAGAGTAAGGCCCTGCCCACAGGCAAAAATGCCACACCCATGCTCTCACAAGTCATACCCACTAGCACAAAGGCCTGGTCTTGCCACTCACACACAATGTCAGGGGCTTCCATCAAGTTCAGGATATCATCTTCCTCTCGGTGTTGATCATATTTGAGCCGGGTCCGTTGGTGGGCCGCTGTTAGCACCTCCTGAAGCACATGGATGTTGCGTAGTTTCTTGCACAGGCTGGCTTCCCTCAGGGACTCTTCATGGTGGGTGATAGCTCTCTGCAGATGGCACTTTCCTGAAGGCAGAAACCACAACCCACAAGGCGTGTGAATCTTATCACAGAGCAGGTAGGACTACTAGCCCTTTCTAAATTAGGAGCTACCTATAACTATGCAGGAGGCTAAGATCTGAGGTTTGTGGTTCAAAGCCAGCCTAGGCAGGAGTGTCCATGAGATCCTTATCTCCAAATAGTCAGCAAAAAGCTTGAAATAGAGCTGTGGCTCAATAGGGAGAATGCCAGTCCAGTGAAAACACTAAGGGATAGCACCTAGGCCTTGGGTTCAAGCCTCAGAACTGGCACAAAAAGAAAAGAAGGGAAGAGAAGGGGGAGTCATTCCTTCCATACTTTTCAGGGAGAATGACAGCCATCTGGCTCCAAGACTGGAACCCGGGGCACTCATGGGGCTGTGAGAAGGCATTCTGGGGGCCTCTGAGAGGCTATGCCTCCTGATTCTGAGAAGTCACAATGCTTGGTCCAAAAGTCCTGTCCCCCACTTCTCCATGGAGAAGTGCGCAATACAGGCTGAGATCCAGCAGGGACAGTTCAGGGTCCATACGCACCCAGCTGCTGGCGCTGCTGCTGATTCTTCAGTGTGGCCAAGGGCGTCAGCCCCTCTGGCATTTGGGTGTAGAGCTGAGACAAGCATTTCTCCTGGTGGTCCTCATCTGCACCTGGCTTCACTGTGAACACAATCACAAGGGAAATCTCCCTTTCCCTCTGCACACTCACATGGGTTCTCTCCCCACCCCATCTTAGGGCTCCTTTTGATTCCAACACAAAGCCCAGGCAACCTGGCCCCCCAATCCCTTTGCAGGGACTGGCCAAACTCAGGGAATTCGAGACCATGACCCTGACACAGAGACAGACAGACAGACAGACAGACACACACACACACGCACGCACGCACGCACGCACGCACGCAACCACCATGTGGCCACTACACAGCCCTGAGCATCACTGCTGGCATGCACACCTTTGTGCCTTGTGATGTGGCCCTTCTGCTTCAGCCTCATTTTCCCTGGAGCACGTCCTGTGAACCTCACCCACCACTCACCACCCTCTACGCTCTGAGTTTCTACCTCAGAGCTCAGTCTTGCTCTCCCTAGCTACATGTGTGTGTGTTGTGTGTGTCCCTGCTCAAAAGCCCAGCTCAAAGGTTACTACCTCCAAGAAACCATCTAGGATTGCATCAAGGAGTCCACCAGGCTGCCTTGCCCACATCCACAGCAACTACAGTGTATTTCCTTTGTTGCCCTATCTTGTCCTACTACACAATGCTAGTGGTGGCACCTAACACATTCAAAGAGCTTTGTACAGAGGTACTTAATTTTCACAACAGCCCCCCTGCTCCAAGAGGAAGGGTTTTCTTGCTACTTCCATATAGCAGATGAGAATAAGAAGAAAAGGAAGGCACAAAGCAGCTAAGTCACCAGACACTGGTGGCTCAAGCCTATAATCCTAGCTACTCAGGAGGCTGAGATCTGAGGATCGCAGTTCAAAGCCAGCTCAGGCAGGAAAGTCCAGGAGACTCTTACCTCCAATAAACTACCAGAAAACCAGAAGTGGAGCTGTGGCTCAAGTGGTATACCACTCGCCTTGAGCTGAAGAGCTGAGGGACAGCATTCAGGCCCAGAGTTCAAACCTCATGACCCACAAAAAAAAAAAAAAAAGCAGCAGCTAAGTCACTTTTCCAAGGTCACATAGGTTATTAGGGGCAAGGCTGAGATAAGAACTCAAGCAGTCTGGCTGCAATGATTGTTTATTTACTCAGGATTGCCATACTTCAAACATTAATTATATAAGAAATCCTACCTGACCATTAGATCTGAGCCAGCATTAGGGTGAGGAGGAAGAGGCACCAGATTCAAGCACAACATTTAAGAGAATGATAAGAACTCTGTCAAAAAAGTATATGAACTCCAGGCTGGGAATGTGGCTCAGTGGTAGAGTGCTTGCCTAGCATGCCTGAAGCCCTGGGTTTGATTCCTCAGTACCACATAAACAAAAAAACCAGAAGTGATGCTGTGGCTGTGGCTCAAGTGGTAGAGTGCTGGGTTTGAAGTTCAAGGACAGTACCCAGGCTCTGAATTCAAGCCCCAGAACTGGTAAAAATAAATAAAAACATAAACAAACTTTCTGGGTGTTTTTTTTTTGGTGATACTGAAGTTGAACTGAGGGTCTCACACTTGCTTAGCTTGTTTGTTTGACAAGCATTCTCCCATTCTCCCACCTGAGTCAAACCTCCAACCCAACATTTTGTTTACTAATTGGAGATAAAGAGTCTCATGGACTTTTCTGCCAGTGCTGGCTTTGAATCTTGGTCCCCTGGATCTCAAGTCTCCTGAGTAAGGGGGACTGCAGGTAAACGCCACCAGTGCATGACCTTTAAATTATTACTTATCTTAATTACTATTCTTTTCCTTTGCTGTTCCTGGAGCTTGAACTCTGGGCCTAGGTGCTGTCCCTGAGCTTTTGTGTTCAAGTCTAGTGCTCTATCACTTGAGCCACAGCTCCACTTCCAGCTTTTTTGGACAGTTTATTGGAGGTTATGGAATTTGTGATACCCTAGACATTCCAGATTCCAGTTGAAAAACCATCTGCTTGGCTCCAAAAACAAAATGAAACTGCCTTTGAATGAAATTGGGTCCCTCCATACAAGTTGATCATCCTTAATCTGGGCTTGGCCGTGGGCTATGTGTTCTCCCCACCTCCTGCCTTCATTCAGGCTGGGAACGTCTGCAGAACAGGAGGGAGCGCAGGGAATACCCACTTAGCTCAGAAATCCTCCCCTCCCCCTATTGAGCTGTTAAGACCACAACCCTGATCCAAGCCCAGAGCCTCAAATCTTACACTGGTGATCCATGAGGAGGGTGGCGGCGAAGTAGTGGGCTAGAGCTCCATAATGATGAGCCTTCAGACAAGCCAGGCTGGTCCAGGAGTAGGGGATATTCTCTTTCACTGGTGCCTGGCTCATGGCTGTGTGCAACTGCCGGTAGACCTCTGCCACCTGAAACAAGGGTTATGGGAGGGGGGAGCTCAGTTTCAGAGAAAGAGCCCTTATTTGTGTGTGTGTGTGTGTGCGTGCGCACACGCGCATGCGCATGTGTGCATACACATACACACACGCACCTGTACTGGGGTACTTGAGCTCAGAGCCTGGGTGTGTTCATGAAATTCTTTTGCTTAAGGCTGATGCTCTACCACTTAGGCCACACCTCCACTTCTAGCTTTTTGGTGGTTCAATGAAGAGTGTCCATGAGGGCCAGATACAGGGGGCTCACATGTGTAATCCTAACTACTCAGGAGGCTGAAATCAAGGTTCAAAGCCAGACTGGGGCAAGAAAAGCCCATGAAACTCTTATCTCCAACTAACTACAAAAGGTCAAAAGTAGAACTGTGGCTTCAGTGGTAGAGCGCTAGCCTTGGGCAAATGAGCTAAGGAGTTAGGCGCTGATGGCTCATGCCTATAATCCAGGAGATTTTAACTCCACTTAACCATCAGAAAATTGGAGGTGGAAGGCTAGGCGCTGGTGGCTCACTCCTGTAATCCTAGCTACTCAGGAGGCTGAGTTCTGAGGATTGAGGTTCAAAGCCAGCCCAGCAGGAAAGTCCGTGAGACTCTTATCTCTAATAAACCACCAGGGACTGGGAAGGTGGCTAGAGCGCTTGCCTTGCATGCAAGAGGCCCTGGGTTCGATTCCTCAGCACCACATAAGCAAAAAGAAAAAAGCAGCAAGTGGTGCTGTGGCTAAAGTGGTAGAGAGCTAGCCTTGAGCTGAAGAGCTGAAGGACAGTGCCCAAGCCCAGAGTTCAGGCCGCACAATCGGACCCCCGCCCAAAAAAAAAAACCAGAAAACCGGAAGTGGCCTTGTGGTTCAATTGGTAGAGCACTAGCCTTGAGCTTAAGAGCTGAGGGACAGCATTCAGGCCCAGAGTTCAAGCCCCACAACTGACCAAAAAAAAAGAAAAGAAAATTGAAGGTGGAGCAGTGGCTCCAAGTGGTAGAGCACTAGCCTTGAGACAAAAAAAACTCAGAGACGGCACGCCAT
>NW_012267308.1:2657951-2659690 GCF_000151885.1 Dipodomys ordii
AGGGAGGGAGGGAGGGAGGGAGGGAGGGAAAGGGAAAGGAAAGGAAAAATTGCACATGAATCAAAAGTTTCAATGTGTCAAATCTTCTACTTGTATCTCATCAGTACTCAAAAAGTCATGGAATTCAAAGCATTTCTGATTTTCAGATTAGGGATGTTCGACCTGTCTAAGAGTCAACTTAAAGGAAAAAAAATGAGAGTAATATGAGAGGCCTGGAAAGTGTTACAAAGAGAGAGCTCTCACTGGTTGCACAAATGATGACAAGATAAATTGTTCAAATGTATTGTCCTACATGGCTTGAAGTATTCTCTCTTTCCCTGTCTGTCTCTGCCCCTGTCTGTCTCTCTCTTCTCTCTCTGTGACTAGATCTCACTATATAGTCCAGGCTGGTCTTGAACTGCAGTCTCCCCTGCATTTTCTGTCAGTGTGTGAGCATTCTCTTCACAAACTTTTTGTTTTTGTGTACACAAACACATTACACACAATACACTAAATTTATACAACAGATGTGGATGAAATGTAATTTGGGTGTGCAATTTTTAACTTGGAAATGGAACTCAATCATTTGCATATGCCATAAAACATTCTATGACTTGACTCCCACCCGCAGACCCTCAGTATTGGGTTTCAACTCGGAGCCTTGTGCTGGCTAGGCAGGGGATCTTACCATACTCTAATCACTCTTTCTTTTTGCTTTTGATACTTATTTATTATTCATTCATTCATCCATTTATTAGTACTAGGACTGGGGCTTGAATTCAGGGTCTGAATGATGTCCTTTAGCTTTTCCACTCAAAGCTGGTGCTCTACCACTTGAGCCACATCTCCACTTCCATAGTATCACAGTTTAAAACCAACCTAGGCAGGAAAGTATGAAAGACTATTATCTACAATTAATCAGCAAAATCTGGAAGTGGAGCTGTAGCTCAAGTGGTAGAACAATAAAATGAAGTAAAATAGAAGTTTAAGTGGCCAGTAAGACGCTGGCTGCTGGCCATTGCTTATCTCCTGTTTTCTACCCAGAAAATAGGACTTTTTCAACATCTTGGGTTTTGGAATATCATCAACTGTGCTTTTCTAGCTGCAACATAAACCCAACTCACAAGGAGCCAGACCTGGATTTCAAAAAAGCATCGGTCAAAAAGGCCCAGGGCAAAGGGTGTTATACTGTCCAGAAACTCAGTCTCTGTTTGAGAACAAAGGTCAGTAATTGATGTGTTCAAAGTATTAACCACCTCTTACAAAAAGTGAGATTTTTTTTGTAGCAGTCAAAATGCTATATAACTGATTTTCTTTTTTCAAGTAAAAGAAGATGAGCAGGATTTGAACGGAAAAAAACAGAATTCTTATCTGGGTGCTGGCACTTCTCAGCTGTCATCCTAGCTACTCAGGAAGGTGGGATTTGAAGATCAAAGTTGGAGAGCAGCCTGGACAGGAAAAAGTCCATGAGACTCTTTATCTCCAACTATCCACCAAAAAGCCAGAAGTAGAGGTATGGCTCAAGTGGTAGAATGCCAGCCTTGAGTGAAAAAGCTAAGGAAGAGCACAAGGTCCTGAGTTCAAGCCCCAGTACTGGCACGTGTGTGTGCATGCATGCACACACAGCCTTAATTGATTATACCATATAAGAATAATGATACTTGGGCTGGGAAGGTGGCTCAGTGGTAGAGCGCTTGCCTTGCATGCCTGAGGCCCTGGGTTTGATTCCTCAGCACCACATAAGCAAAAAGAAAAAAGCC
>NW_012267308.1:2659740-2667036 GCF_000151885.1 Dipodomys ordii
TATGCACATATGTGCATGCATAATACATATACATACATGCATATGTTACATACAATATCCTAGGATGTATTAAAAAATCTGATTCTTGCTGGGTATCAGTGGCCTATGATGTAATCCTAGCTACTCAGGAGGCTGGGATCTGAGAATCATAGATCAAAGCCAGCCTAAGCAGGTAAATCTGGGAGGTTCTTAACTCCAATTAACCAGTAAAAAGATGGAAGTGGAGTATGGTTCAAGTGGTAGAACATCAGCCATGAGCAAAAATGTCTAGTGAAAGCTCAAGGCCTGAGTTCAAGCCCCAGTACTGACATAAATGGTACACCACATGTTTAGCATTAAAAAGCCAAAAGTAAAGGTGTAGCTCAAGTGGTAGAGCACTAACCTTCAGGAAAAAAATAGAAAGAATAGCACTCAGGCCCTGAGTTCAAGTCCCTAGAACAATGCCCCCCCCACATACACACACATGCACACACACACACACACTTATATATGGTGTTTCCATTTAGTGAGATACCTGGAAGGGTCAAGTTCTGAGACAGGAAGTAGACAGGTTACTAGTAGGAGCTGTGAGAAGGAACGAAGAGGAGGTTCTATTTAGCAGATGTAAAGCCCCACCTTGAATGGTAGACTTCCTCTGGAGATAAATGGTGATGTCTGATGGTATAAAGGTAGGAAATGTAAAACTGAAATATACACCTAAATTGGTTACAGTGTTACTTCTACCTACTTTTCTTCTGTGCCAACACTGGGGCTTGAACTCAGGGCCTTGTGCTTCTCACTTAGCTTTTTTGACATGAACCATCGGTGACCAGCCTCTTATGTACATTTTGCCACCTTAAAAATAGATAAAACAGTTGGACACTGGTGGCTCACGCCTGTAATATGAGCTGCTAGGAGATATTATCTGAGGATAACACTTCGAAGCCAGCCCAGGCAGGAAAGTCTGTGAGACCTTTTATCTCTAATAAACTACTCAATAAAAGCTCAAAGTAAAACTGTGGCTCAGTGGTAAAACGTTAACCTTGAACAAAAAGCTCATGGACAGCACCCACACAGAGTTCAAGCCCCAGGACCAGCACAAAAAGAAAAAAAAAAGAGTTAAAACAAACTGGGCACCAATGGCTCACACTTCTAATTCTAGCTGCTCAGGAGGCTGAGACTGGAGTACGTAAGATTCCATCTCCACTAATCATCAAAAAGCCAAACTAGAGACATGGCTCAAGTGGTAGAGCACCAGTGTGAGCAAGAACACCCAGGGAAAGAGCAAGTCCCTAAGTTCAAACCTCAGTACCAAGCCGGGTGCCAGTGGCTCACGCCTGTAATCCTAGCTACTCAGGAGGCTGAGATCTGAGGATGACGGTTCAAAGCCAGCCCGGGCAGGAAAGTCCATGAGACTCTTATCTCCAATAAAAACCACTAGAAAACTGGAAGGGGCATTGTAGCTCAAGTGGTAGAACGCTCACCTTGAGCTGAAGAGCTGAGGGACAGCACCCAGGCCCAGAGTTCAAGCCCCACAACTGACAAAAAAACAAAACAAAACAAACCCCAGTACCAGCAAAACCAAATGAAAAAACAACAACAAAAAAAGTTGAGGGGTTGGAAACATGGAACACTTGATAGCTCACTAGCCAATGAGTGAAAGCATCAGGTACCACCAAGTTGGAGTCCCGGTCTCAGATTAAAAAAAAAAAGCTGAAATGAAACATTTTATGATAGATATGTTTTCATACAATTTTAAAGACTTTTACGTGGGCTGGGAAGGTGGTTCAGTGGTAGAGTGCTCGCCTTGCATGCATGAAGCACCACATAAGCAGAAAAAGAAAAAGCCGGAAGTGGCGCTGTGGCTCAAGTGGTAGAGCCCTAGCCTTGAGTTGCAGAGCTGAGGGACAGAGCCCAGGCCTAGAGTTCTGGCCCCACAAGACTTTTAATTTCCTTAGAAACATTCACATGCACTGGTGGCTCATGCCTAGCTATTCAGGAGGTTGAGATCTGAGGATCACAGAGGAAGGAAAGTCTGTGACACCTTTATCTCCAACTGGCCAGCAAAAAAGGCAGAAGTAGAAGTGTGGTTCATGTGGTAGACCACCAGCCTTGAGTAGAAAAGCTAAGAAAAAGAGTTTAGCCCCAGGGCTGGGTTGTAGCTCAGTGGCAAAGCTCTTGCCTAGCAAGCGCAACGTCGTGGGTTCAATCCCCAGTACCAAAAAAGAAAAGACAAAAAAAAAGAGTTTGGCCCCAGTACTGGCACAAAAATAAACAAATTAAACAGGCAGACATCATCACTGTAACCTTCCTCCTCCATGCGAGATTTCCCTTATGGTCACTCTCAGTCAACTGTGATACAAAAATATTACATGGAAAATTCCAGAAATACTCATTAGGTTTCAAGAATTTTTCTGACAGTACATTTGTTAGAATTGTCTGTTCTAGGTAGGTGCTGGTAGCTAACACCTTGTAATCCTAGCTACTTAGTAGGCTGAGATCTGAGGATTGTGGCTCAAAGCCAGCCTAGGCAGGAAAGTCCATGAGACTTTTTGTTTTTGGGGGGTCCGGTTGTGGGCCTGAACTCTGGGCCTGGGCACTGTCCCTCAGCAGTTCAGCTTAAGGCTAGCGCTCTACCACTTGAGCCACAGTGCCACTTCTGGCTTTTTTTCTTCTGCTTAGGTGGTGCTGAGGAATCGAACCCAGGGCCTCATGCATGCAAGGCAAGTGCTTTACCACTGAGCCACATTCTCAGCCCTCCATGAGACTCTTATCTCCAATTAACCACCAGAAAACCCAAAGTGGTGTTGTGACTCAATTGGTAGAGTACTTGCCTTGAAGGGCTCAGGGATATCACACAGGTCCAGAGTTCAAACCCCAAGACGGACCAAAAAACAAAAACAAAAAAGAATTATCTGTTCTGTTTTTGTCCCAGTAATAAGAACTCAGGACCTGAGCACTGTCCCTTTAGTTTTTTCTACTCAAAGCTGATCTCTACCAGCTCTATCACTAACTTTTTGGTGGTTAATTAGAAATAAGAGTCTCATAGACTTTCTTGCCAAGGCTGGCTTCAAACCATGATCCTTAGATCTCTGTCTCCTCAGTAGTTAGGAGTACAGGTGTGAGTCACCAGTACCTGGCTTATAATTATTCTAGGTTATTATTTTTTTAATTTTTATTTTTATTGGTATTCTAAAGGTGATATACAGAGAGATTACATTACAAAAATCAGGTAATGAGTACATTTCTTTCTGGACAATGTCCCCTTCCCTAGCTTTCTCCCAGTTTTTCCTTCCTGTTCCCACAAGTTGTTTAGTTGATTTTCAACATAGTATCAAGTACTACTGTTGCTTCTGTTCACCCTTTGTCCTTCCATTTCTATGCCTAGTTATTATTTTTGTTATCCTCTTACTGGGCCAACTCTGTCAGGTGACCTTTATCATAGGCGCATGCACATACACACATACACACGGGAGAATGTAATGGACACAAGGTTCAATAGTATCTGTGTTTTGGGGCATCTACTGGGGGCAGATCTTACAATAGACCCTCCCCAAAAACAATTGGGAATGAATGGACATATTGATAATGTATTTTCACTGCATGGGTAAAGTCTGTTCTGACAGGAGCAGGTGTTTACTGCTGTGGCTGTGGCCATTCACATGGGAAGATTACCCATTAACCACAAGAACACCACAGACGGATGCCCTGCTATGACCCATTAAGCAAGTCTCCTGAGGGGAAGCTGATCCAAGGCTGGAAACTGGCTGGGCCCCAGAGGCTGGGGAGGCTCCAAGCCTCTGTTTAGCTGGGATCTGTGGTGCCATGGGATGGGGCTGAAGCCATGTGTGACAGACCTGCTGGACACATACCTGCAGCTTTCTGGAAAGCATCCACAGCACTCTCTAGCCCAGCTTGTGTCTGCCGATCACACCGGGTTCCGATCTGAGTGTAGAGGGCTCCAGTGTTGAACAGGATGCTAGCTTTCTCTAGCAGCAGGTTCTGCTGGCTCACAGGGACCCCAGTAAGGGAGTCATACCTAGTTTAGAAAAAACAAAACAAAGCAAAGCAAAACAAAACTCAATGGGATGGAAAACTAGGAGAGAGCGAGGGAAGGGGTGATATTGTCCAACAAGAATATGTAACTGTGATCACCCTATACATCACTCTTTTTTTTTTTGGGGGGGGTCTAGTCGTGGGGCCTGAACTCTGGGCCTGGGCGCTGTCCCTCAGCTCTTCAGCTCAAGGCTAGTACTCTACCACTTGAGCCACGCACAGCGCCACTTCCAGCTTTATTCTTTTTGCTTATGTAGTGCTAAGGAATCGAACCCAGGGCCTCATGCATGCAAGGCAAGCGCTCTACCACTGAGCCACTTTCCCAGCCCTATACATCACTCTTATAATAACAACAACAAAAAACCCTCAGCTGAGAATGTGGGTGATTTGGTCACTTCTTATCACTTCTGAATAAATGGATAAAATACACATGCAAGAAGCTATGATACTGGGCTGGTAGAGCGCTTGCCTTGCATGCCTGAGGCCCTGGGTTCAATTCCCCAGCACCACATAAGCAAAAAGAAAAAAGCCGCAAGTGGCGCTGTGGCTCAAGTGGTAGAGTGCTAGCCTTGAGCTGAAGAGCTGAGGGACAGCGCCCAGGCCCAGAGTTCAGGCCCCACAACCCGACCCAAAAAAAAAAAAAAAAAAAAAAGAAGCTATGATACTGATTAAAAACCCTCCCACAAAGCTGGGTGCTGGTGGCTCATGCCTGTAATCCTACCTGAGGAGGCTGAGATCTAAGAATCTGGGTTCAAAGTCAGCCCAGGCAGGAAATCCCTGAGACTCCCTTTTTTTTTTTTTTGCCAGTCATGGGGCCTGAACTCTGGGCCTGGGCACTGTCGCTCAGCTTTTCAGCTCAAAGTGAGCACTCTACCACTTGAGCCACAGCACCACTTCTGGCTTTTTCTGCTTATGTGGTGATGAGGAATCGAACCCAGGCCTCAGGCATGCAAGGCAAGCCCTCTATCACTGAGCCATCTTTCCAGCCCCTACTTGAGACTCTTATCTCCAGTTAACCACCACAAAACCAGAAGTGGAGCTGTGGCTCAAGTGATACAGCACTCCTCTGGAGCCAAAGAGCTCAGGGACAATGCCCAGGCCCAGAGTTCAAGCACCATGCCCAACAACAAAGACCCTCCCACAAGTTGGTCCAGTGGAGTACCAGTGTAATGCCAGCACTTGAAAGGCTATTACGAAAGGATCTTCAGTTCCTAAACAGCCTGGGCTACAGCAGAAAGACTCCTTTTCTTTTCTTTTTTGTCGGTCATGGGGCTTGAACACTGGGCCAGAGTGCTTTCCCTGCACTCTTCAGCTCAAGGCGAGCGTTCTACCCCTTGAGCCACAGCACCACTCCCAGTTTTCTAGTGGTTTACTAGCGATAAGAATCTCAAGGCCTTTCCTGCCAGGGCTGGCTTTGAACTGTGATCCTCAGATCTCAGTCTCCTGAGTAGCTAGTATTACAGGCATGAGCCACTGGCGCCTGGCAGAAAGACTCTTCTGAAAGACTCCTTTGGACAATTAATAGATAGTTTAACAAAATGAATACCAGGAAGTTGAAATATGTCTTGTCTGAGTGGGGAATGCGGGGAGGGACATAGATGAATGGAAAAAAGAAGGGTGAGTGAATGCAGTCACAACATGCTTTTTTTTTTTTTTTTTTGGTCAGTCGTGAGACTTGAACACTGGGCCTGGGTGCTGTCCCTCAGCTCTTCAGCTCAAGGCTAGCACTCTACTACTAGAGTCACAGCACCACTTCCAGTTTTCTGGTGGATACTTGGAGATAAGAGTCTCATGGACTTTCCTGCCCTGGCTGGCTTTGAACCATGATCCTCAGATCTCAGCCTCCTGTGTAGCTTGGATTACAGGCATGAGCCACCAGCTCCCAGCTTTTTTTTTTTTTTGGTGCCAGTCCTGGGGATTGAACACAGGGCCGGCACTGTTTCTGACCCTTTGTGTTCAAGGCTAGCACTCTATCACTTGATCCACAGCTCCACTTCTAGCTTATTTTGGCAGCTTAATTGGAAATTAAGAGTCTCACAAACTTTCCTGCCCAGGCTGGCTTTGAACCATGATCCTCGTATCTCAGCCTCCTGAGTAGTTAAGATTACAGGTGTGAACCACCAGTGCCCAGCTTGCAGTCATAATATTCAATGTATAATGTGAAAATGTAACCAGGTTACTTCAGGGGATGGGTGGAATTGGGATAAATGGGGGTGGGGATGGAAAGTGTGACAGTGATCGATATGCATTTGTACTCATATATTGATGTACTGAATTGAAACTTCCTTTGTACAACCACTTTGTGTGTGTGTGTGCATGCCAGTATTAGGGCTTGAACTTAGAGCCTGGGGACTGTCCCTTAGGTTTTTTGCTCAAGGCTTATGCTCTACTATCTAAGATATACAGCTCCACTCCAGCTTCTAGGTAGTTAAGTGGAGATAAGAATCTCACAAACATCCAGACACTGGTAGCTCACACCTGTAATCCCAACTACTCAGCATACATCCGAGGAATGCAGTCCAAAGCCTGCTTGAGCAGGAAAGTCTGTGAAACTCTCATCTCCAATTTACCACCAGAAAACCAGAAGTGAGCTGTGGCTCAAAGTGGTAGAGCACTAGCCTTAGCAGAAGAGTTCAGGGACAGCGCCCAGGCCCTGAGTTCAAGCCTCACAACCAAAAAAAAAAAAAAAAAAGACTCTCAGAGACTTTCCAGCATAGGCTGGCTTTGAACTGAGATCCTCAAATCCTAGCCACCTGAGTAGCTAGGGCCAGTTTCACCACTGGATCTGCTGCTTAAATGCTACTTCGGAAGCAGGATCCTATGTGAGATGGGTGCTAGGAACATGGACCTATGAAAGTCCTGTAAAGACACTCAGCCACCTTACCAGGTAAACAAGAGCCCCATCTGGCAGGTGGGCGGGAAGAATCTGCTCTCCACAAAGCCCAGCTGGATGAAGTAGGACATTAGCAGTTCAACCCCAGCCTCATCCCGGCTGGGTGTCCGACAAGCCTAAGAGGGAAAAGAAAGACAGTAGTGTGAACAAAAGATGGAACCCATGGCCTGTATATGCACACAAACAGATGGTATTTCTGTAATGTGTGGTACCCAATATCGGCATCATGAACCCTAGGAAAGGTACAAAGGGACTGGGGTGAAGTCAGAAATCTTGGGATCCAGCCCCAGACCCAACACTAGAAGGACTCTCCTATGTTTTTCTTTTTTTTTGGTCTTGTCTTTTAGTCTGTTGTGGGGCCTGGAGAC
>NW_012267308.1:2671391-2682609 GCF_000151885.1 Dipodomys ordii
CTCTGGGCCTGGGTGCTGTCCCTCAGCTCTTCAGCTCAAGGCTAGCGCTCTACCACTTGAGCCACAGCACCACTTGCAGCTTTTTTCTTTTTGCTTATGTGGAGCTGAGGAATCGAACCCAGGGCCTCATGCATGCAAGGCAAGTGCTCTACCACTGAGCCACCTTCCCAGCCCCTCCACTGTTGTTTTTTGTTGGTTTGTTTTTTTGGGGTTTTTTTTTTTTTTGGTCTGAGATTGGGACTCTAATTTAGTACCTGACATTTTGCTCATTGGCTGGTATTAAGCCACAACTCGAACCCCCATAAAGATAATTCTGACCATGCCTTTCCTTTCCTTTCCTGTTGTTGTTTTGTGTGTGTGTGTGTTTTTCTGTGCCAGTATTGGGGGTTGAACTCAGGGTCTGCATGTTGTCCCTTAGTTTTTTCACTCAAGGTTGGAGCTCTAATATTTGAGCCACAACTTCATTTTGCCTTTTTGCTGGTTCATTGGAGATAAAAGTCTCATGGACTTTCCTGTCTGGGTTGGCTTCAAACTATGATCCTCAGATCTCAGCCTCCTGAGTAGCTAGGATGACAGACATAAGCCACTGGCACCTGGCTAATGATTTTCCTTTTCTAAGACAATCACCAACCACCTCCTCAACTCTGATTTACCCGTCCAATTTTGACCTCTCTTTCAACAGACCTGTTTACTGTACCAACTGCACTCACTCTGCTCCACTATGTTCACCTTGCTTCACTGGGCCCTTCCTGGTCCCTAACCCTTCCCATTCTCTCTATCCTTCCCTCCTAAGTAGCCTTCATCACCTCCCGCCCTCTGGGGGAAAGGGGGGTTGTCTCTTCTTTTGGGACAATGTCAGTGAATTCCTCAGGGTCAGAGGCCCCCATCTGATACCTAAATATGGCTTGCTCCCAACACAGGTTCAGACTCCAGAAACCACTGCGTCACCCCCTCCTGCAGCCAGGACCTCTGGGTCACCTCATACTGGCCCTACCTACATTCCTAGGACAGGGCTGGCAGGAAGTAAACCTGTGCTTAGGCTTTTACAAATAGGAATCCAGGGGCCTAACCTGTAACAGGAGACCTCATGGGCTGCTCAGCCCAGCCCAGAGAGGAGTTCAGGAATGCCAGGCAAGGTAGGTGGACAATGGACGTAAGCTGAAACTACCACCATGGCAAAGTTGTGCTGAAAGCTAGTGGGACCCAGTCTAGGTGTGTGGCTGACTCAATGTCCCCTGGCCCCCACACCAGAAGGCTGGCCCTGGTGGAAGGAGAAAAGGATCAGCCAGACCTGGCTCTTCTGGCTGGATATATGGTCTGTTCTTCCCATGACTAGCTTGAAGACTCCAACACCAGGGCATTCCACCCCAGTGTGGCACAAACATGACTGTCTCCGTGATCTGAGATCCCTACCTTTTCTTACATGCCCAGTGAAGCTCATTTCTTCTCTGCCTATTTTGCAGACATATAAGATCTGTAGTATAGCTGGGTGCTGGTGGGTCACACATAATCCTAGTTACTTAGAAGGTTGAGATCTGAGGATCACTGTTCAAAGCCAGCCAGGAAGGAAAGTTAATAAGAAACTTTTATCTCCAATTAACCACTCCAAAACTGGAAAAGTGTGCATAGGCTCTGAGTTCAAGGCCCAAAATTGGCACATACGCAAAAAAAAAAAAAAAAACCCCAAAACATCAGAACTACTAGAAGCCAGGGGCCAGTGACTTCCTAGCTACTCAGGAAGCTAAGATTTGAGGATCACAGCTGGAGGCCAGCCGGGGCAGAAAAGTCTGGAACTCTTAACCTTCAATTAATCGTGGCTAAAGTGCTAGATCACAAACCTTGAACAGAAAAGCTAAAGGATAGCACCCAGGCCCTGAGTTCGAGCTCCAGTATTAACACAACAAAAATAACCAACAATTTGAAATGCAAAGCGAAGAGACGTGTCAGGTGTCCTTTATAATCTATTCCTAATTTCCTTCCCTCTTTTCAGTGACCCAGCATATGGCTTAGGGCCACTCCAGGGCCACAGGGTCACCCTGCTCTTATGTGAACTTGGCACTGCTTTACCTGCTGCAGGAATTTGGATGGACTCGAGCAGTGGAATGTGTGTGGGGGGGGGGAGGGTGCACATGTGCATCAGCACTGGGACATAAACTCAGGGCCCACGCACTGTCCCTTAGCTTTTTCACTTAAAGCTGGTACTGTAACACTTAAACCATACCTCCACTTCCAGCTTTTTGGTGGTTCATTAGAAATAGAGAGTCTCACAGATTTTCTTGCCTAGGCTGGCTTTGAACCATGATCCACATATCTCAGACTCCTAAGTAGCTAGGATGACAAGCATGAGCCACCAGCACTCGTCACAATACTAACATTGAACACCAGAGCAGAGATGGAAATTTCTGCCATTTGCTGTTGGTCTGATAAGGTTGTTGGAACTGCTCTGGGAGTCACCAGTGAACCGGACAGAGGTAACACAAAGAAAAGAGCCAGAGGCCTGGCTTGGGGCACAGATGTTTGACTTCAGCTTACACCACCACCCCAGGTGTCATGTGAAAGGTTAGGGTCAGGAAATGTACATTCCAAAGCGACTCAAAAAATTCCTAAACGTCCTCCTTCTGTTAATCCAGGAAACTATTTTCTGTCTGAGTTTCCTTCAGGGCCTACCCGTGTTGGAGAAGTTTTACTTACCCCACACAAAAAGTAGATAAGTTCTTTCTTGGGATTTGTTGGTTAGTTCTCCTTGGTCCCCCCTTTGGCAGGAGACTTACTTTCTTATTTTTTTCCACTTATTAATAAATTTGTGTGTGTGCACGCGCACACATACATGTACACACACGCTAGTACTGGAGCTTCAATTCAGGACCCTGGGTATTCCCTCTTAGCTTTTTTGTCCAAGGCTGGTGTTCTACCACTTGAGCCACAGCTCTATTTCCTTCCAGCTTTTTTGGTAGTTAATTAGAGATAAGAGTCTCTCAGAATTTGGACTTTGCTGCTAGCTTTGAACTGTGATCCTCAGATCTCAGTCTCATGAATAGCTAAGATTATAGGCATGAGCCACAGTTGCCTGGCTATGACTTTCTGAGCTTTTCTGTAGTTCACATCTCACTATTCCTCCCAAGGAGCACTTTGGAATCAAGACATTCATTTCTCTATATTGCATGGAGACACTTCTGAAGTGTCTCTGTGGGGGTCTCAAGGAACCTAGACAGGTCAACCCTACACATAAAAGATTCCCATTCAAGAGTTGGTGCTGGTGGCTCATGCCTGTAATCCTAGCTACTCAGGAGGCTGAGATCTGAGGATCGCAGTTCAAAGCCAGCCCAGGAAGAAAAGTCTGTGAGATTCTTATTTCCAATAAACCAGTTAGAAAATAAGAAGTGGTACTGTGGCTCAAGTGGTAGAGCACTCACCTTGAGCTGAAGAGCTGATCTTGTACATTTTGGAAGGGGGGGGGAACCAATTACAAGGGCTTGAACTTAGGGCCTGGACATTGTCCCTTAGCTATTTTGCTCAAGGTTGGTGCTCTACCATTTGACATACCTGCACTACCATTTTTTGGGGGGGCAGGGTTTTCATTGGAGATGAGAGTCTCATACATTTTCTTGCCCAGGCTGGGTTCAAACCATATTCAGATCTAAGCCTCCTGAGTAGCTAGGATGACAGATGTGAGCACAGGCTCTTGGACATTCAATAGAAAGATCCAGAAACAGGCCTTGGGCTTAGAGAGAGGATAAGAGGGGAGAAGGCAGGGCAACTGAGCCCCATGGGGCAGATCTGACCTCACAAACTGTTCACAGAGCACTTTCCAGGGTATCCTCACAGATGAGACAACACCTCAGTCCAAGTAAACAGATGCCATTACCTTGCCTGGACCCAGACACACAGTTCTGCTGTGTGGCTGTCTGGCCAACACTCTAGTTTTCTCCCTATAAACTCCACAAATCCAACCCTATATACCCTAGCACTTGGTTGATTCTCTGATGGGTGAAAACTGAGTATTCTCTCCCTGCCCAGAGTGGGGGCTACTGGCTCCCTTGGGACCACAAGATTTGGGATGCAGGCAACTTCTGGCTTAAAGAACATTCATTGGGAAGGGTGTGGCATACTCACTCTGAGTTTTGGTACACGCCCACTGAGATGTTGAGTCCCTCCAGCTCCTCCTTCAACATCTGCAGGTCTGAGTTGACAAAGCTGAGCTCCAGGCGCACCTGTTCTCGTACCTTTTGGTTTGTGGCTACTCTGTTCAAAGAGAAGAGGGAGAGAAGCACTGTCAAGCAACCTAGATGAACAGACATTAACCCAATCCCTTCAGGGAGGTTCAGGAGGCCAAAGGCAGATGAATATTAGAAGTGATCAGAGAAGCCGCTCAACAAGCTGGAAGTGAAGCTGTGGTTTAAGTGGTAAAGTGCCAGCCTTGAGCAAAAAGCTAAGCAACAGTGTCCAGGCCCCAAGTTCAAGTCCCAGTACCAGTGCATATACACATATGTATGTACACATGTACTTACACATATACACACACATACAGCACAAATAACTGAAAAGTCCACTAACCACTAAAACACTGTATAGAATGGAAGAGTATGCAGTATAAGAACAAAGGACCAGTTGGGCGCCAATGGCTCATGCCTATAATCCTAGCTACTCAGGAGGCTGAGATCTGAGGACCGAGGTTCAAAGCCAGTCCAGGCAGAAAAGTCTGTGAGACTCTTATCTCCAATAAAAAACCACTAGCAAACTGGAAGTGGCGCTGTGGCTCAAGTGGCAGAGGGCTCGCCTTGAGCTGAAGCACTCGGGGACAGCACCCAAACCCAGAGTTCAAGCCCCACAACCGACCAAAAAATAATAATAATAAATAAAATAAATAAAAATAAAAAAAGAACAAAGGACCTACTTTCAACAGCAACTCAAAAGACTTTGCAGATGGGTCCTTCAACTTACAGATTACAAGTCACCACCAAAGTAACAATAAGAAGACCAGGCACTGAGTCAGCAGGGTCCTGCACATACTTATAAACCAGAATCATTGTCATCTGACTGAGGAAATACAAAGCTTTTCTACCACAAGCTGGGCCTCGCTTACAAAGACTGTCTGTCTACATTGTTCCCTCATTGCTGCATAAAAACCTGCTGCTCATTTGCACCCATACATCCAGAGAGCAGGGTGCTGGCCATCTTCCTACACCCAGACAGGTATGGGACACTGGGTTTCTTCTCTAACTGCTCAGAGAGTTTCCATACCTGAATACTTAGCCCCTAACCAGGCAATGAGGTTGAGGAAACTTGCCTTGGTGACCATTGTTCTGCCGAGTTTGGATTTGTTTTTTGTTGTTTTAGAGGACTTATAAGCATTAGTACAATGTGGAGAGGGGGGGAGGGGGAGTCCTAGAACTTGAACTCAGAGTCTGGCACTGTCCCTGAGTTTTGTAGGTTTTTTTTGGTCGGTCGTGGGGCTTGAACTCTGGGCCTTGGCGCTGTCCCTTAGCTCTTCAGCTCAAGGTGAGCGCTCTACCACTTGAGCTACAGTGCCACTTCCGGTTTTCTGGTGGTTTATTGGAGATAGGAGTCTCACAGTCTTTCCTGCACAGGCTGGCTTTGAACCGTGATCCTCAGATCTCAGCCTCCTGAGTAGCTAGGATTACAGGCGTGAGCCACCAGAGCCCGGCTGTCCCTGAGCTTTTGTGCTCAAGTCTAGCACTCTACCAATTGAGCCACTGCTCTACTTCCAGATTTTAAAAAAACTATTTATTGTTGTTTTAGAGGTGATATACAGCAGGTTACCTTTACTACCTCAGATAATAAGTACATTTCTTTCCTTTTGCTTACTATCATCTGTGTCCCCATTCTCTCTCATTCTTTCCCTCCTGTCTCTGCCCATGAATTCCTTGGTTCACTTTCATCAATGTCCAGTACAGCCAGTGTGCCCACTTTCTGCTTTTTAAAAGAAGTTTATTAGAGATAAAAGTCTCATGGACTTTCCTGCCCAGGCTGGCTTTGAACCATGATCCTCAGATCTCAGCCTCCTGAGAAGCTAGGGTTACAGTACAGGCAACCAGTGCTTGGCTAATTAGTACATTTTATATCCCCATGCAGCCCATGTGCACATACACTCATCCCTGAAAAATAAAGGCTTCCCAAAAGCTAGAGGGACACATGCACTCCAACATATTCTATTCTACTCTAAATTGTCCTTTTTCTTTTCTTTTCTTTTCTTGTGCCAGTACTGGGGCCTGAACTCAGGGCCTGGTCATTGACCCTTAACTTTTTCAATCAAAGTTCGTGTTCTACCACTTGAGCCATAGCTCCATTTCTGGCATTTTGGTGGTTACTTGGCTATAAAGAGAGTTTCAGCCTTTCCTACCCTAGGCTTGTCTCAGATTTCAGCCTCTGGAGTACCTAGGATGACAGCCATGAGTCACTAGTGTCTAGATAGCTAGGTCTTCTCTCTCTTTCTCTCTCTCTTCTTCCATCCTTCCCCTCCCTCCTCCCCTCCCTCTTTCTTTTTCTGATGTTTCCAGAGCTCCTGTTCCTGATTCCCAGCAGCAGTTGAGTTTCCAATAACTTCATCCAATTCGGACTCCCAACTCTCTGTTAACCCATCGGTTAAAGGCTTTGTCCTAATACAACTGTCCTGTCCCCACTGGAGGCACCAATCACAAGTCCCAGAGAAGGGGGCCATCTAGACTCTGACTGACCAACTAGATAAAGCACTAGGCAAGACTCACAGAAGTGAGGGAAACTTTTCATCTAAGTTCTTGATCAGGGGAAATGTTCAATCCAAGAATAGACCAACGAGGCAGGCACCAGTGGCTTAGGACTCTATAATCCTAGCTACTCAAGAAGCTGAAATCTGAGGATCATTGTTCAAAGCCAGCTGGGGCAGGAAACACCATGGAAGCAGAGCTGTGGCTTACATGGTAGAACACCAGCCTTGAGGGAAAAACCTCACAGAGCTCAAGCCCTGAATTCAAGCCCCAGGACAGACTAATGGAAGTGATACCCAGAGCATGCTATCAGAGACAGGTGTACAGAGCTTTCCTCCCTATGGCCTCTCCAGGCAGGCCAACTTCCCTGTACCCCCAGTATGTTCCCCAGCCCAGAAACTCCTATACCCCGTCATTTAGGGCCTTTTATGGAGCTTTCGTTCCCTAGATATACGAGATGGTTAAAGTCACTGGCCACTAGTGGTTGACCTCAATCTCTAGGCCCCTCCCACTTCTGGAAAGGAGGATAGGAGGGGGAACAGATTGTGAAAACCCCTCTAAATCCTGGCTGAGTCCTTCTGAGGAATCAGTCCTTAGCCTTAAGGTCTCCCCAACAAGACACAGTCTCAGTAGATTGGAGATAACTCTTATCACAAGAGTTTTAGGAGGCTTGGACCAGGAACTCAGGAAACAAAGACCAAATATTTACGTTTGGATTATACCACAGCAACATAGTGAATTGATTTCATAACACAAAATGGGTCCCAATCTACCGCTTGTAAAACCTGTACAACAAAGGTGTTACTGACAAAAAGAAAAAAAAAAGAAAAAAGAAAAAGGAATGATTTACCAGTAGATCTTATCCCACAAGAATTCAGGGAAGAAAAAAATGTCTCAGCCTTCTGGGTATATGGGAACAGGTTCACCAAGTCTTAGGGTACGTTTCCTTCAAGCTATCGGTATGAAAGGTGCTCCAGATCAATTTTCCCTTTTCCTAAGGCTGCCAGGAAGCTCAAAGGCTCACATAAACAAAGTATATCACCAGCAAAGCCTCTCATACATTCTTCCTTCTCCAGGCCCACCCACTACTTGAAAGCTTACAAGTCTTACAAATGTCCAAAGTGCCTCAAGCCTACTTGTGGACTAAGGCAAAATAAACAATGATTGTTTCCCCAAGAACAAGCCCAGTAAAGGCCAGTGTATTACCCTGGAGGCTAACACATGGTCCTTTATCTATATAAGTAGTTCAACAAACTTCAGATCCTGCAAGAAAAATAGCCAGCCAGGCTCCAGTGGATCACCCCAGTAATCCTAGCTATCTAGGAGGCTGAGATCTGAGAACAACAGTTCCAAGCCAGCCCAAGGGAATCAAAGTCTTGTGAGACTCTTATCTTTAATGAACTAGTAAAAAGTCATAAGTGGAGCTTTGGCTCCTGGGGTAGAGCACTAGGGGTGTGTGGGGGAGGGGAATACAGAGCTAAGAACAAGCTCCAGTACCTACACGCCTTCCTGCCTACTCAGGTCTCTAAGACCAAGTCATCAGGAACTACCCTATCAGTTTCGTCAACAGCACTTTTTTGAAAAAAAAAATCACTTCCTACAGTTACCCGGTTTGTTTACTTCTGTATTAAAGTTAGGGTGTGGCTTAGTGTGAGGTATTTGTCTAGCATGCACAAAGCCCTTGGGTCAAGAATTCCTAGAACTTAAAGAAAAAGTCTACCTGGATACCTATGGCTCATGCCTGTCATCCTAGCTATTTAGAAGGCTGACATCTGAATATTGTAGTTCAAAGCCAGCCTGGGTGGTACTCTCTACTTGAGCCACATCTCCACACCCTAACAGATTCCTTTTAATTTTTTTTTATAGCACTGTTATTCTTGAGCAAAAGAAAGGTTGCTTATATTATTCTCTGTAGCATTTCACCATAAAAGTGAGGAAAAGAAATTTGTGTACCCAATTAAAAAAAAAATGGAGGTGGAGCTGTGTTTCAAAGTGAAAGAGAGCTAGCCTTGGGCAAAAAGAACTCAGAGGCAGTGCCCAGGCCCTGAGTTCAAGTACCACAACTGACTAAATAAAAAAAAAAATATCACCCAAAACTCAGTAGCTCATGCCTGTAATCAAAGCTAATCAGGAGACTGAGATTTGAGGATCAAGGGTTGAAGCCAGCTAGGACAGAAAACTCAGAAAATCTTATCTCTCCAATGAACTAACAAAGATAGAAGTAGAGCTAGGGCTTAAGTGGTTAGTGCTCTAGCCTTGAACAAAAAAGCCAGGCATGAGTATGAGGCCTTGAATGCAGGACCCAATGGCAAGCACCGCTTGTGTGTGCGTATACACACGTACACACACACATGCACACATGCACACATGCACATGCACACACACACACACACACACACACACACGGATAAATTCTGCAGAAGAAACGCCACACTCTCCAGAAAGAACAGAGAGCTGACCCAGTTATACTTAGTTGATTTTAGGGTATGGAGGAGATGACAGCTGCCCAGAAGGAGCCAAGGTTTATCGATGGAGCTGTGCAATTGATAACTATTTTATCATCAGGCTACTGAGTATTCCAGAGCACAGGCTGTCCTGAACCACATTGATTACTTTCCTTTTGTTCCTTCTTTTTATTTGAGACACAGAGTAGTTGGGTTGTCTAAGCTGGGTTTTGTTGTTGCTGTTTTATGCCAGTACTGGGGCTTGAACTAAGGGCCTGGATTCTGTTCCCTAGATTTTTTTCCCCCTCAAGGCTGGCACTTGAGCCATACCTCTAACTTCTGGCTTTTTTTATTGTAAATTGGAGATAAGAGTCTCACAGACTTCCCTGCCTTGACTGGCTTCAAACCTGGATCCTCAGATCTCAGACTCCTATTTGCTAGGTGTAAGCCACCAGCTTCTAGCTTCAGGCTGGTCTTGAATTCCTGGGCTCAAGTGATCTTACAATCTCAGCCTCCTAAACAGCTGGGACTACAGGTATAAATCACCATGCCCCTGGCCTATTACAAAGGTGGACACTGGTACCAGAAATGTCCCTATTCCTCTTTTCAGCCTTCTCTTCCTTCTTTAACTAACATGAATTTTACCAGTGACTCCATATCAGGCAGAGCTCTAGGCAGTGGAAAAGCACAAGTCCCATAGAAAGCAGGAAAAACAAATACCAAGATCATAAATGGATTTGAATCAAAATTGCTAATTCTACCATCTGCCAAATACACAGAATGAGCAAAATATTCCCCCCCCCCGCTTTTTTTTTGTCCTGGGGCTTGAACTCTGGGCCTGGGAGCTGTCCCTGAGCTCTTCAGCTCAAGGCGAGTGCTCTACCACTTGAGCCACAGTGCCACTTCGTTTTCTTGTGGTTAATTGGCGATAAGAATCTCATGGACTTTCCTGCCCAAACTAGCTTGACCAGAGATCCTCAGATCTCAGCCTCTTGAGTAGCTAGGATTACAGGCATGAGCCACCAGTGCCTGGTTATTTGCCCTTTTTTTGTATATCTGTGCCAGTACTAGAGCTTGAACTCCGGGCCTGGGCACTGTCCTTTACTTTCTGGACTCATGAGCTACAGCTGTACTATCCAGTTAACTGGAAATAAGAGTCTCACAAACTTTCCTGCCCAGGGCTGGTTTCAAACCATGATCCTCAAACTCCAGACTTCTGAGTAGCTAGGACTATAGGTGTGAGCCACTGGTACCAGGCAAAACATGGATCTTTTAAACATAACGAAGCTCTAGGCCTCCAGAAATAAGAAGAAATCCTGAAGTTGAAACCAAGAACCAGGTCTAGGAATATGGTGAAAAGGTAGTCACAAGGCCTTAGGGGAGCCTAGGATTCCCCCACAGCAGTGGGGTCAAGAGACACCTACTTCAGAAGGTTCTCGGCTCCTGTCCGCATCCGCACAGCCTTCAGGATCTGTTGGTTCAAAGCAGCCCTTTCATTCTGCAGCTTGCTCCGGCCAGTCTGTGCCAAAGGATTACAACCCTAAGGGAAAGAAATAAGAGATGTCCTTTTAGATGTCAGCCACTCTAAAAATGATGACAATGCCTAAAAACAAAAAAAGTCTAACAAAAAAAAAAAAGCTTTTCTGAGAAAATCAAAGTAATTCCAAGAGAGAAAATGCTTAGAAGATGGAAGGGTATCAAGAGAATTAAGAATCGCTCATGAGCCAGGTGCTGGTAGCTCACACCTGCAATCCTAGCTATTCAGGAGGGTGAGATTTGAGGAGTGAAGTTCAAAGTAAGTGTGGGCAGAAAAGTCCTTAACACTCTTATCTTCTATTAAGCACTAAAAAAACAAAATAAAAAACCCACAGAAATGAAGCTGTGTGTGGCTCCAGTGGTACAGCACCAGCCTTTAGTGAAAAAGCTAAATCAGAGTGTGAGGCCCTGAGTTTAAGCCCTAGTACCAGTGCCTTTCATTCCTGGAGAATAACTGGGCTAGTTCACAGGTAGCTTCAAAGAAGGTTAAAAGTGTAACCCTGCTCTAGAAATATATATTTAGGCATAGAGCTT
>NW_012267308.1:2684229-2720492 GCF_000151885.1 Dipodomys ordii
CCTCATCGTGAATCTAATTTAATATCATAGAGCTAAAATTATGGCCTTTTTCCTCTCCCACTTATAGAAAGTACTACGCAGGGCTGGTTCAAAGTGATGCAGAATTCCATGGCTCACCTATGTAGAGATTACTTTTCACAAAAGAACATTAATAACTAATTCCTTTATGTACTTTTCCAAAGCTCAGATAAGCAGCCATTCTAGCCCATGGTTAAGAACTATTTCTGTTTCCTGCTCTTACTCTTTACCAATTTCTGGAATCAGTCTGCCATGAACAGCCCATGGACAGGGGGAGGGAAGTGTCAAATTTCTAGATTAGTCACAGAGAGACTAAGGATTAGATAGGACTGGACTAGATAAGTGAGCCCAAAACTATATGACTTCTTTTTTTTTTGTTTTGGTTTGGTTTTTGTCAGCAGTGGGGCCTGAACTCTGAGCCTGGGTGCTGTCCCTCAGCTCTTCAGCTCAAGGCTAGCACTCTACCACTTGAGCCACCTTCCCAGCCCCACTATATGACTTCTTACAGACAGGTAGGAGGGCTGGGCCTTGGTGGGGACAGTAAGAACACCCAGAAGGTTGTTAGAAAATTAACACTGCCAGGAAGGTTCCCTAGCATCCTCTGGGGCTTTAAGTCAGCTGGTAGCTCACTGGAAAGTAGATAAGGGGTCCTTTACTTGGAGAAGACACTGTCTGGGCATACATACACACACATACATGTGCACATACACACACACCCCACTTCTCTATCTTCAGCAACTAGACCCCATTAATCAGACCCCAATACCTAAGCAAGAAGCTTCTAGATCAACTCTTACACCTCTGCAACTTGTGTGTGTGTACCAGTACTAAGGCATGAACTCAGGGTTTGGGTGTTGTCACTTAGCTCCTTCCGCTCAAGGGTGGCATTCTACCACTTGAGCTACACCTCTTCTTCCAGCTTTTTGGTGGTTCACTGAAGAGTATCAGACTTTCTTGCCTGGTCTGGCTTTGAATCATGATCCTCTGATCTCAGTCGCCTGAGTAGATATGATTACAGGCGTGAGCTCTGGCACTTGGCTTCTTTTAATACTAGAGCAAAGATTTGCACCAAGGATCAGGGAAACCGTTACAACAACCTGGCTGGAGAATCAGAGTCACCAATGGCAAACAAAGATCTACCATGAAGTGAATTCTGATCCCATACACACAAATTGTCTATTTAGTTCCTTTGATGGACTAACTTTGGGCATTTCAACCTCACACTGTGAAAAGGTTGTCGACAGCTAACACTAAGAGAAGCAAGGGCTGAGTCACAAGTCTTTGTGGGCACTAATGGCCCATGCCATCGTCATGCTAGCTACTCAGGAGGCTGAGAGCTGGAAGATCACAGTTCAAGGCCAGCCTGAGCAGAAAAGTCCATGTGATTCCATCTCAGAGAGATTCCTGTGCAGATTGACACTGAAAGGCAGACACCTTGCCAATCTTGTGGGGCCCCCCTCCCCTCCCCCTCTTTTACCTCGAAACCAGGTGGAGCTTTCATCCACATGACCAAAGATATGATCCACAAATGTAGTTGTGTTTCTAGCAAATTTGAGGGCAAAGTATATGTTTGAGATGTAGTAAAACTGAGTACAAGGTGACCAGTTATGCGTGTGTGTGAGTCCTAGGGCTTAAACTCACAACCTGAGCACTATCCCTATGCAATTATACTCAAGGCTGATACTCTACCACTTGAGCCACAGCTCTACTTCCTGATTTTTGGTAGTTAATTGTATATAAGAGTCTCAGACTTTCCTGCTTAGGCTGGCTTCAAACTGTGATCCTCAGATCTCAGCCTTTTGAGTAGCTAGGATTATAGGCATGAGCCACCAGTAAATAACAGACAGTATTTTGATGATGATGTTGCTTTTCTTGGGGGGAGGGGGATTTTTGGAGTCACAATGTCAGTGTACAGCCCAGGCTGGTCTCAAATTGGCCATCTTCTTGCCTAGAGTTGCTAGGATTATGGGAGTGTGCCACCTTACCCAGCTTAACTGGTGTTTTTAGTTACAAAACATATTTTTCTGTCTTATCTCTTCCTGGTTTTGCAACTCAACTCTCAAACACTGGAAACCAGAATTGTTTATGGGTTACCTTGGGCTGTCAACCAAAAAGCACAAAAATAAGCCAGGTATGGTGGTTCACATCTGTAATACTAGCTACTCAAAAGAGTGAGGTATAAAGGATCCCTGGGCAGGAGAGTCCCTGAGACTTATCTCCAATTAACCACCAAAAATCAGGCAGTGGAGTTGTAGCTCAAGTGGTAGATTACCAGCCCTGAGGCATATTGCTAAGGGATAATATCCAGGCCCTGAGTTCAAGCCCCAGTAGCATCACATGTGTGTGTGCGCGAGCGCGTGTGTGCACACGTGTGCACACACACAGAGCTTGCAATGTCTCTGCAATCCATACCTGCATGTCCTTGCACAGATAAGATTTGGTGCAGGTTCCATGAAAGGAATCTAGTTCTTCCTGCCTCCTTCCAGCATTTCAATCCATCTCCACACACAAATCAACTCTCAGCCATAACCTTTAACTACAGGCTCTTACCAGCAAGTTCTAGATAGCAGCAGAGACAACCACCATGTGTCAATCACCATCATTTTTCACCAGCCTGAATAACTGTACCTCACACTATACCTGGAATCACCAAAATCAATTTGATTTAAATAGATTTACACTCTAGGCACTAGTAGTTCATGCCTGTAATCCCAGCTACTCAGGAAGCTAAGGTCTGAGGATTATGGTTCAAAGCTAGTGCAAGCAGACAAGTCTGTAAGAGACACTTAGCTCCAATTAACCATCAAAAGACAGAAGTGGAGCTATTACTCAAGTGGTAGAGCTCCACAGCCTTAGGCAAAAAAAGGTAAATGAGAACTGGGCACTGGTAGCTCATACCTGTAATCCTAGCTATGAAGGAAGTTGAGTTTTGAGGATCTTGGTTCAAAGCCAGCCCAAGCATGGAAGCCTGTGAGACTCTTATCTCCAATTAACCACCAGAAAACTACAAGTGGTGCTATGGCTGAAGTGGTAGAGCTCTCGCCTTGAGCTGAAGAGCGGAGGGACAGTGCTTAGGCCCAGAGTTCTAGCCCCATAACCGATGCCCCCCCGCCCAAAAAAAAAAAAAAAGAAGAAAAGAAAATGGTAGAGCACTAGCCTTGAACACAAAAGCTTAGTTTAGGGCCAGTGCCATATCTTGAGTTCAAGCCTCAGGAATGATGGAGAAAAAAAGCTCAAAGTGGAGTTGTGATTCACGTGGCAAAGTGCCACTTGGGCAAAAAAGCTAAGCAAGCAAGAAGCTCTGAGTTCAAGTCTCAATATCATACACACACATATACACTATATGCTGATGTGTATGTGTTTATATTCACACACCCACACATATGTTTACAGACCCAGCCAATGACCTGCTTATCCCAGCAGACTGGATGTACACCGTACTTAAACCAATAGCATGTCTATGTGGGGTGGGGTAGTGGTATTTGCCCATGACCTTTCCTGGGTTAGCTTTTTCATCATCACTTATGTTACCTGTGCAATGCACACAACAGGAAAGAAAAACTAAGCCACCTGAGGTGGTTTGGATCGCCTGCCATTTTCTCTTCTTACAAGTAAAATTGAAACCTGGAAGTTTTCCAAAGGTCCATGGTCCTTGCTGCACTCTGTGAGTCTCATTGGAAAGCCAGAGACACATCACTCATCCCCTTCTGGGTCCCCCCTGCAACCCTCTCTGCCTCTGGCTGAGGCACATCTGCAGCCCCACTGTACTTTGGCAACCTTTGTGTCCAGAGTCTCCAGTATCTGTGCCAAAAGGAGGAAGTGTGGATTGGGCTCATGCCCAGCAACATCAGGTGTCTTGGCCACTCTCCAAACAGCCCCAGGAAACAAGGGACATTTACAGTGTTACAGCTCATCAAACTGACTCTCCTCTGAGTCACCCTGAAAATTCTGTTTCTGCCTGGGGACTCCTCCTGGCAGAAATCCCACAACAGGAGATGTGGGGGGGATTAGTATGCACCAGTACAGCTGGACCCTCCCCAAATCCACGGTCAGCCTGAGTCCTGCTTGGCCTTTGGAAACATGGCTTAAACTATGGTGAGATATCCAGAGTCAGGGGTAGGGGGTAGGGATAGGATCACCAACCACCACTTGCAATCCTCCTCACCTGAGAAAGGACCCAGGTTCTAATGTCCAAATAGCCCCCTAGTACAGCAGAGATATACACCCTCCAAGGGAAGTTGTGCTCACTCAGAACTCACATGGAGTCCAGCATGAAATCAAACCCCTAGCCAGATTCCGTGGCTCATTGCCTGTCATCCTAGCTACTCAAGAGGCTGAGATCTGAGGATTGTAGCACAAAGCCAGCCTGAACAGTTAAGTTTGTGTGACTCTTATCTCCAGTAAACCACCAAAAAGCTAGAAGTGGAACTGTGGCTCAAGTGGTAAAGTGCTAGCCTTATATGAAAGGTTAAGAATATAGTTTCTAGGCCTGGAGTTTAAGCTAGTCTATGACACAAAAAATGGAAGGAAGCAAGGAAGGGAGGGAGGGAGGGAGGGAAAAAAGGGAAGGAGGGAGGGGAAAAAGGAGAGAGAAGGGAAGTGAAGAGGAGGAAAGGAATGGAAGAGAAAACAAAATTCCCAAGATGAAGGAAGCAAAGAGAGGACTAGGAGGAGATTCTGGGTTCAAAAAGGAAAAAAAGAGAGGGGAAGGGGGACGAGGGGAGAAAGAGAAAGGGAGGAAGTGGAGGGGGGAAGGGAAGTAGAGAAGAGAAGGGGAGGTAGGAGGGGGTAAAAGAGGAGGCAGGGGAGGGGAGAAGAGAGGAATTTTCCTCCTTCCTTTGGTGCTGGAGCCTCCCAAAAGCACAGAGTAAACAGAGGCCATAAACCGGGAGACAATGAACCTTGAGGCCCGGTCCAGCCAATCCGTTAGTGAGAACAACAAATAACTTCTCCAGTTCTTGACTAAAAACAATGGGGAGCTAAATTCATTTAGGGACACTGGTGCTCCCTAAGGATGAAGGAGCAGAGAGATAACAAGGGACAATAGTATACTTTGTACTGAGTATCTCCTTCTATAAACTAAAGCTCTTCCCCTTCAGGTTTTTTTGTTTTGTTTTCCTCAGCTAGGTTTTTCCAAGGCCAAGAACAAGTTTTCTAGGAGGATTTAGAACTACAGCCCCAGGGGAGCCTCAGAGAAAGGATCAGCTCACAAAATACAACCTCTAGGAAGCATAAATGGCTACACACTTAACTAAAGGGCAGAACCAACACCTTCAAAAATGGGATGAGGGCAGGGAAGAGTTCTGGTTGTAATTGTCCTCTAAGAAAGAAGTACTCTCTACAAACAACCCATTTATGCACTTAAAAAGTTTGAGAAAAATACAGCAAAAAGCCAGAAAAAGATGTAAGACACGATTAACTGATAAATCAGAAAATTTCAGAGAATTTCAGAGTCCTTTCAGAGGGAGAGCCAGGGGGGAAGAAGGAGGAAGGGAGAAGAGATTAAGGTTTGTAAGACAAATACATAAACAGAAAACAGGACTGGGTGAGGGGTGGGAATTAGAGGGGGGGGTGTCCCCATCAGAGCAGGAGCTAGTTCATCCTTTAATTCTGTATAGCCAAGTCCTACACAATCCCAAAAGACCTGCTTTGAATAAAGACCTGACATATTCTCTATTAGTTTGTCCAGGGCCAGCTGGCATAAGGGACTTTGGGCAATTAGGTTTCATTTTGTGTTCAAGTCACACAAAACACAGTTCGAACATGGTCTGTGGAACTACCCTATTTCTCCCTCGCCTCAGTGAGCTAAAACAAACAAGCTGGCTACTTTTCAAGCCTTCCCTATTTGAACAAAACATCCAGGACAAGAGGCATGCCCTGCACTGCAGGGTCAAACACTGGCGCTCTAGCTCAGTGGTAGAGCACTTGCCTGGCCTGCTTGAAGCCATGTGGGTGAGGGTGTCTCAGACACTAACAGAAGTCAGACACAGAGCTGTCATTCCATAAGCAGTTTTCGAATGGAGTAGTATGGAATTTTCAAGAACTGTGGAAGGAGAGGGAAAATAGAAGCTTGACTTCATCAGAAATGACTATTAAGACTAGTGTGATAGGTCACACCTGTAAACTTGGTTACTCAAGAGGCTGAGATCTGACGACTAAAACTGGAAACTCTTATCTCCAATTAACCAGAAAAAGCCAGAAGTGGAGGTATGGCTCAAGTGGTACAGCACCAGCTTTCAGTGAAAAAAAAAATAGTAATAATAAAAAATTAAGGGACAGTGCCCAGGCCCTGAATTCATCCTAGTGCCAACACACATGCACACACACACGCACACACATGCACACACACACACACACACATATTGAAAAATAGGGCTGGAGGCATGCTTCAAGTGAGAATTTCTGCATAGTAATTGCAAGTCCCTGAATTCAAACTCCACAACTGTGAATCAAATAACCCTGTAAAAACAAAAACAAATACTCCAGGACTGCCAAATAACCCTAAAATAAGCAAATAAACACACAGAGAGAAATATACCCAAGCTTCTTTCTCTCTTCTGTATTCCTATCTTCTTCCAGAGGGGATAATCCACCTGTGCCCACCCCTCCCCCCATTCCATCCCAACAGTTCTTCCTGTCCCTCCAAACTCAGCCTTTATCCAGGTCTCATCATTCCAACTTCCTCACTGGGAATACTGCCTTCATCTGGACCCTGGTCTGAGTCAAGGGTGCAACTAATGGGAAAGACCAGTAGCCCAGGCAATGCTGACATTGCCTGAAGGATGGGTGGTCCAGGTTTTAAACCAGCATTCAGTATGGGAGTTAGAAGGGCAAACCTTGTAGGGGCTACCAAACATCAAATCCTCCCAATTCCTACCTGGCCCATTCCACCCTATCCCCTCCATTATTTCTCCACCACCCCCACACTTATAGTCCACTCAGCTGTCAAAATGTACTCTCTCTGGGCGCCCGTGGTGGCTCACACCTGGAATCCTAGCTCCTCAGGAGACTGAGATCTGAGGATCACGGTTCAAAGCCAGCCTGGGCAGGAAACTCTGTGAGACTCTTATCTCCAATAAACTACTAGAAAACCGGAAGTGGCGCTGTGGCTCAAGCGGTAGAGCACTCACCTTGAGCTGAAGAGCACAGAGACAGCACCCAAGCCCAGAGTTCAAGCCTCATGACCGACCAAAAAAAAAAAAAAAAAGTACTCTCTAGCCTGGTGCCAGTGGCTCATGTCTCTAATCCTAGCTTTTCAGGAGGCTGAGGTCTGAGAATCAAGATTCAAAGCCAGCCTGGGCAGAAAAGTCCGTGAGACATTTATCTCCAATAAGCCACCAAAAAAAAAGAAAAAAAAAGCCAAAAATAGAGCTGTGGCTCAAGTGGCAGCGTTGAGCCTTGAGCAGAAAATGCTAAGGGACAGCACCCGGGCCCTGAGTTCAACCCAGATACTGACACACGCATGCATTTACACACATACATTCACCACACACACACCTTTCTCTGATCCAAACCTCACATTTACACTTCCAGAGCACCGATGTTTAAACATGAAATATTAACTCGGCACTCCCACCAGCATAGCCTAGGTGGGAGCAAGCACCCACAATCCCAAGCCTTTAGCCCAAACTGTTCCTTCCAATCAAAATGTTCTTCCCTCCCCCAAATAAAACCCACCTGTCTTGTGTCAAACTCAATCAGGTCATCAAGACAAGATTCTAGGGGCTGGGAAGGTGGCTCAGTGATAGAGTGCTTGCCTTGCATGCCTGAGGTCCTGGGTTCGATTCCTCAGCACCACATAAGCAAAAAAAAAAAAAAAAGAAGAAAAGAAAAAAACCGGAAGTAGCGCTGTGGCTCAAGTGGTAGAGCGCTAGCCTTGAGCTGAAGAGCTGAGGGACAGCACCCAGGCCCAGAGTTCAGGCTCCATGACCGGACCCTCCCCCCAAAAAAACAAGATTCTACACTTATTTCCCTCACATCAAAACCCATCTTTGGGTTGGTATAACTTAGACATAGCACAACATTTGTTCCCAGGTCTCATTTGCTAAATAGAGGCTTCTAATTGAAAAACAGTGATTGGTGATATTTTGCTTTTATCCACTAGCAGAGAAATTGCATTAAAAAAATAAAAATAAAAAATTTAAAAACCCACCCAGCTCATGTCTATCATCCTAGCTACTCTGGAGACTGAGATCTGGGAATCCAGTTTCAAAGCCAGGCAGGCAAGAAAGTCCAGGAAACTCCACCTCCAATTAACCAGCAAATAAATACACAGGCAGAAATGGAGCTGTGGCTTAAGTGGTAGAGCCACCGGTCTCGAGCAAAAAAGCCAAGTAAGAGCACAAGGCCCTGAGTTCAACCCCCGGTACGGACAAAAACACCCAGCTATGCATCCTGTGTCATCCTCTTTTGGGACTCACAACCCAGGAAACTGATTCTGGAAGGTTTGGGACCAGCATCTACAGAGGTGTGATTCTTCCTTGCTTGCTTTCCTTTGTATCCCTCCCACCCCAAGCCCAGATGCTTCCATAGATTCACAAAGCCACCTGTTAGAAATGACAGTCTAAAGAGACTATTAAGTCCCAGCAAAGAGTTTGCAGCAACTTGGAGGCCACAAAGCAATTTTGTGGGGGTGGCAGTCAGGCCCTGGGCCATGGAATGAACATCTTTGAGAATCCCGGGCCAAGCTTCTTTCTGCCAATCCCAAGGCCTTGTGATCCTGTGTCCCAAGCCCCACATAATTAGAAGTTATAATCCTGTAATTCCATGATGGCATCTTTGAACTTAAATATACTTCAAAATGAGCTTATATAAATATACTAAGAGCAACAAAAGAGCAGCAAAAAAAAAAAAATTTTTTTTTGCCTTTTTTTTTCTCCACTTGGTCTCCACCTGTTATTTGTAGATTCTCCTCCAGTCTATCAGTAAGCCAAAGAACAAAGTAGTCAGTGTCACCAGGGAAGGAGGAAGACGCCAAGGGCATTTTACAAGGGCTCAGAACAATTAAGAATTGATTGTCCTGAGAGGAGTTTCACTTCCCTATTGACAATTACGCACTGGTGCGCTGGGTGATCACACCTGTTATAAAAAAATGAAAAAAAAAAAGCTTACAACCCACCCAGTGACCCCTGAGCCAAGTTCCCAAGGCTATTTTTAGACACCCTGGGAATTTGCAAGAAGAAAGATGTGGCAGGTGTCCCTGTGATCGTCCCCAGCTGGAAAGCTTCCTAATAACCCAGCCCCTTGCTGCCTGCCACCTGTGAAGCAATCCCAGCGCCCCCACCGGACGCGGGCAGGGGGAGGTGGGGGTGGGTTCTCTTTTATGGGACTGTCACCCCCAAAGTGTGTGTTGGGGGTGGACAGTGGTGAGCGTGCAGCAGAACCGACAGTGACCCGGAGAGAGGGGAGCCCTCCTGAGTAGCCTGGGACCAGCTTAGGCCGGCAGGACCCGAGGTCCCCTTCCACCTAAGGGCTTTTCCCCTCACTCCTTAAAAAGAAAAAAAAGCAACTCAGAGAACGCCAACCCGTCTTGGGGTGGTCGTTTCCTCACCATCCTCACGGTCCACTGGAAGCTGGGCTGGGCTGGGGGGGTCACACCGTCAGGCCAAGCACGCCGGCGGCCGCCCCCCCCCAAGCATCCCTGCCTGGGTCCTTTCTCGAAGCACGCGGGCGGGATGGACAAACTGGACGACCCGGAGTAACCTCTCCAGAACCCCCATCCTCCGCGTAGGGAGGAGCCCCGCGCACCTCGCTGCCACCTGTACCTCAGCCACCCCCGACTTGTCCTCAGCGGGATCCGCCCCAGCCCTGCGCGCCCCCTCCATCGTCCCTGCGGCCTGGCCGACCCGCCGGGGCCGCGCGCTCCTACAGCCCCCTCCGCCACCTGCGGAGGAGAAGAAGGGCGCACCCCCGCACCAAGTCACCCCACCTTCCGAAAGTAGTCATCCCCTTCCTTCTCCAGCCGCCGGGGAGCCGCGGGCAGCAGCGCGTCGGTCATGCTGGCAGCGCTGGCGCCGAGGGCTGGACTGAGGCGACGAGGCCGCCCCAGCGCCCCAGAGGGCGCCAGGACCCGCCCCCCGCCCGCCCGCGCCGCCACCTTCCAGCCCCGCCCCAGTCCGAGCCCGCGAGGCCTGAAGCCCCGCCCCATCCACGAGGCCACGCCCCCACGAGGCCTAGCCTGGGAGCCCTGTGGCTCCGCCCACCGCAGATACCACGCCCCACACGTAGCCCGAGGCCAAGCCTAAGAGCTCTGTAGTCCCGCCCACTGTGAATACCACGCCCTCCCCGCAGCTCGAGGGCAAGCAAGAGAGCCTCGTAACCCCGCCCACCAAAAGGCCACGCCCGTATCGGGCGGTAGGCTAAACCAGGGAGCCCCGCCTTAGCCACGAGGCCACGCCCTCATCCCCCGCCCCAGGCCAAGTCTTGGCGCCAGGGAGCCACTGAGGCCTCCTCCCAGCCTCAGGTCCAGCCACCGAGCCCTGGAGCTCAATTCCACACCCTCTGAGACCAAGCCCCTAGCCCCTCCCAGGCGAAGTCTCGGGGCTTTGAAGCTCAACTCCTAAACTCGCTCTAGGGCAAGTCTTCCAGTCTTGGAGCCCGGCTTCTCCACCCCCTAACTTCGCTGTACGCCGGGCATGGGAGCCCCGCCCCTCCTACCGAGACTCCGCCCTCTTAGCCACGCCCATTCGCCGAAGTCACGCCCTCACTCTAGTCCCAAACCAATCCCTGAAGCCCCGCCCACAGAAGTCTCCGACCTCGGCTTCGCATTCTCCGTGGGGTCTGTCCAAACCCCTCCGCCATCGCCCCGCTGCTGGGAGATCTGAGACGGGTGGCTGGGCGCCCTCCTCGTCCTCCCGGAACCTATGATCTTGGTGGTGTTGGTCCTGTGGGAGCCACGGTGCCACAGGGTGCAGTAAAATCAAGATCTCGCGCTCCAGAAGTGTGGAAATTTGGGGGACCAGGACCCACCCTGACGGACATGTCTGGGGACAACAAACACTGGGTCCACGGGGCAGGAAAAGGGACCATGGGGACCTGCGCCATCGAACGTCCTGGCTGGCTGGTTGACTTCCAAAGTTGGGGTTAGGCGGATCCCATGGGAGCCTTTGGGGGTTCTGGAGAAAGGGGCCACCTTCCTCTGGCAGGAACCGGGTTTGTGCCCGAGGGACTGGGTGGATGCCAACTCCAACTTTAGTTTTCTCGACTGTAAAATGGGATCCTATGATTTTTCAAGCTGGTCGAGATTACTGGGAAGAAAATTTGGTTGAGGCATTACAACTGTAATCTGGAGGCTTGAGATTGAAGGACCAAGGTTCGAAACCAGCCTAAGCAAGAAAGTCTGTGAGAGTCTTTATCTCCAATGAACCAGCAAAAAGCTACAAGTGGAGCTGCGGCACAGGAGTAGAGCACCAGCTTTGAGGAGAAAAGCTCAGGGACAAGCAGGCCGACATTGAGTTCAAGAGAGGCTAGGGCGGTGGAGCCAGGGTTTATGCCAGCCTCCACTCCATCCCACTACAGTATGGTCCTCTAGGGCGAATGCCTGGCTGAACCGTTCGTTGGGAGCTTGGAGGCCCTGGCTCAGGAGGCCATGCTGCTTCCCCATTGAGATCCGCCGTTACTTTGACCCCTTCCCACCAAGGGACTCCTTTGTGTAGTTGAATTTGGCCATCTCAGTGAAGGCTGCGGCTAAAACACACCATACCGCTTTTTTTTTTTAAAGTGTATTAGGGGTTGTTCGAAATTTTTTTTTGGGGGGGGGGTCCAGTCGTGGGGCCTGAACTCTGGGCCTGGGCGCTGTCCCTCAGCTCTTCAGCTCAAGGCTAGCGCTCTACCACAGAGCCACGGTGCCACTTTCAGCTTTTTTCTTTATGTGGTACTGAGGAATCGAACCCAGGGCCTCAGGCATGCAAGGCAAGCGCTCTGCCACGGAGCCACCTTCCCAGCCCCTGTTCGAAATTTTTATAATACAACAGTAATAACCAAGTCAATGTTGGAAATAAATAAATGAGTAAAAACATAAAGTCTCTCATCCCTACGTTAGTCTGTAAAACTTTCTAGAAAAGACGTTTTCATAGAGGGCTATTCTAAGAACCGGCAGAAGCTGGGCATGGCCGTGTACACCTATGAATTTCAGCCTTCTGTAAGGATGAGGGCAGGAGATTCCGAGTTCAAGGCCAGCCTGCATCACCAAAAATCTATATCAGAGACAGACAGATAGACAGAGTAACCATAACTGTAATCCTATCTATACAGGAGGATGCGATCTGAGGATCAAAGGTCAAAACCAGCCTAAGCAGAAAAGTCTATATAAACTCTTGTTACCAAATAACTACCCAGAAAAAGCCAGACGTGGAGTTGTGGCACAAATAGTACTAGCCATAAGAAAATAAAATACGTAAAACAAAGCTCAGGGAGAGAGCTCTCCCAAGGAACTCACTTCCCACTGGACCTTTTAAACAGAACTAGGATAGACACTCAGACAAACTCACTAAACTTAAAAGCATCCTTTGGGTTCGCGGAGGAGAAAAACTGTGACGTCTTTTGACCGCCGTCGGCCCCCGTAGCGAAGGGGCGGGGCCCGGAAGAGGCCAGGATGGCGGCGGCAGACAGCGACGAGGACCTGGTCAGCTATGGCACGGGCCTAGAGCCCCTGGAAGAAGGTGCGGGCAGGGTCTGGAGGGAGGCGGCCGGGGGTGCTGTCGGTACAGCTCGCTCTGCTCTCTCGGGTTTGCTGGCTGTTCTGGAAGTTGGGGATCAGAGACCCAGAAAAATGGTGGTTGTGTGAGCCGGGGATGGTCAGCAGCTTCTTCCCCAAGACACCCCCATTTCCCCGCCCCCGAGGAAAGAGGACGTGTGCCCTCAAACTGGAAACGAAGGGGCGAAAGATGGCTTTGGAGCCGAGTGCTGGAGCTACTCAGGAAGCTAGATCTGAGGATCGTGGTTCGAAACCAGCCTGTGCAGGAAAATCTGTGAGAGTCTTACCTCCACTTACACACACACAGCCCAGAAGTGTAGCTGTGGCTCAAGTGGTAGATCTCACACACACATACACACACACACACAGCCCAGCCCAGAAGTGTAGCTGTGGCTCAAGTGGTAGATCTCTAGCCTTGAGTTTTGAAAAAGCTCAGGAACAGCGCCCCAGGCCCTGAGTTCAAGCCCCAGGACCAGCCCACAAGAAAAATTGGCCTGCAAAGATACGGGATGGAGGGGATACTCAAGGGAGGGGCAGTTTGGCAAAGAGAGGGATAGACAGGATTGGTGAGGGTGGAAAAGATGGTGCCAGAAAAAAAAAATATCATAGTTGTCACAGGGGTCAAACAGGGGCTGTGTCCTGGCATGATAAGGAGATTGACTTTGTTGTTCTTTGAAATAGGGCTTCACCATGTAGTGCAGGCTGGCCTGTCTCATCTTTCAGATTGTTTGGGATTGGAGGGGTACACCATCACGCCTGGCTATAGATATACTAAAGAGTATAGATGTAACATATGTATGCATAATATGTCATATATGATACGTGTTTTTGTTTTTGTTTTGCTGGTTCTGGGGTTTGAACTCAGGACTTGGGCACTGTCCCTCAGCTTTATTGCTGAAGGCTGATAATCTCCCACTTTGAGTTATATGTTTTTACTTCCAGCTTTTTGCTGGTCAATTGGAGACAAGAGTCTCAAGGATTTGTCTGCCCAGACTGGATTTGAACTTCAGATTTCAGGATCCTGAGTGGTTAGTATTACAGGCATGAGCCACTGGTGATTCCTTCAGTAAACATTTGATCAGCAAATAAGAAAGGGAACATTGTGGGTACCATACCTGGCTTGGAGACCAGAGTTGAGATCTGGTTTTTCTTTGTGCTTATTAACTGTGGACCTCAGGGAAGGTACTTAATGAGTACCTTCATGATTTAATTTATCATATCCCTGATAAGGAAGGAATTAGTTGTTATTAGTAGCAGTAATTACAACAGAGTCTGGTTAAAATGCCACCTCTTCTTATGATTTTTTTCCCCTAGCACTGTGGTTAGAGATGGTGCCTTCTCCTTAGGTGCCCTGTGGGGAGTGGTTGACCGTCATCATCTTATAGCCACCTGTTACACTGAGATGTCTCTGGATCTCCTTCTAGATCAAGAGTACATAGAGAATGGCAAAACCAGTATTGTACTGGCAGGACCCACCTTCTTTTATTTTAAACCAGTCATTCTCAGCTGGCGACAATGGGCAGTGTCTGCAGACATCTTTGTATCAGACTTATGGGTGGGTGGGAGGGAGGCATGCTACAGACATCTAGTGTTGTAGATCAGCAGTGTTCTGAACTATCTTCCAGCCCCCAGCACATCTCACAACAAGGAATTATTCAGCACAAACTGTCCATATAGCTGAGAAACCCTGCCTTACCTGAGTATTCATGCCAGGCACACAGGCAGAAGTGGAGTGTGTGTGTGTACTGCATTTCTAAGCCATGCTGAATTTCTTGCATCCTAAAGTTACAGTAATGGAAGCTACGCCTTTGAGAGATTAAGTAATTTGTCCAAGACCACAAAAGTAAGTAAAGGAGGAGAATTTGACCTCAAAGCTCCTAGTCTTCAAAAGCAACCCTTTATCGCCCTGCTGTTGTTTCCATGGCCAGAAATGACCTAAACCTTCCCAAGCTACAAGGGAGAACTCGTTAGCACCAGAAAACTGGACATTCCTTTACTTTTAGTTTCTACATTGTTGGAAATTTCACAATGAAACCCTACTGTATTATTAATATTAATGTATGCTAATAAACATTAAAAGAAAAGAAAACCTGCTTCATAGGATAGTTAATTATTGTGGAGTAAATGGGATAAATTTACTTTCAAACCAGGTACCAGTGGCTCACGCCTCTAATCCTAGCTACTCAGGAGGCTGAGATCTGAGGTTCATGGTTCAAAGCCAGAATGGGCAGGAAAGTCTGTGACACTCTTATCTCCAATAAACCACCTGAAAACCAGAAGTGGCACTGTGGCTCAAGTAATAGAGCACTAGCCTTGAGCTGAAGAGCTGAGGGACAGAGCCCAGGCCCAGAGTTCAAGCCCCACAACCTACCAAAAAAAAAATTTACTTTCAGTTAAACAATATTGAACTAAGAATCTTTTTTGGGGGAGGGGGAGGAGGGGGAGGTGCCAGTACCGGGCTTAAACTCAGGGCCGGGGCACTGTCCCTAAGCTTTTGCTCAAGGCTAGCACTCTACCACTTGAGCCACAGCTCTACTTCTGATTGTTTTTTGTAGTTTATTAGAGGTTAGAGTTTCTCGGACTTTCCTGCCTGGGCTAGCTTCAAACCTCAACCCTAATATCTCAGCCTCTTGAGTAGCTAGGATTACATGTGTGAACTACCAGTGCCTGGCAAAAAATGCCTTTTTTTTTTTTTTTTGCTAGTCCTGGCACTTGAACTCAGGGCCTGGGCACTGTCCTTGAACTTCTTTTGCTCAAGGCTAGCACTCTACCACTTGAACCACAGTGCCGTGTCTGGTTTTTTCTGTATATATGGTACTGAGGAATCGAACCCAGGGCTTCATGTACACTAGACAAGCACTCTACCACTAAGTCACATTTCCAGCCCATGGCAAAAATACTTTTTTATGAGCATTTCAATAAAAGTTCTGTCCTCATTCTTTCAGTACTGTAACTTTAATTCAAGGCCCGGAGCTCTCACTTGGCTTTTTAAAAATGTTCTGAGTTTTGTTTTGTTGTCTGTTGTGGGGCTTGAACTCAAGGCCCATGAGCCTGTTTGTGCTCAAGGCTAGCTCTCTACTACTTGAGCCACAGTGCCACTTTGGTTTCTGAGTGGTTAATTGGAGATAATAGTCTCACTGAGACTTTTCTGCCTGGGCTAGCATCAAACTGTGATCCTCAGATATCAGTATCTTTAGTAGCTAGGATTACAGGCATGAACCACCAGCGCCTGACTGGGTTTTCTTTTTTTGCTCAAGGTTGGTACTCTAGTAATTGAGCCACACCTCCACTTTGCTGGTTAATTGGAGATGAGAGTCTCACAGATTTGTCTACCCAGGCTGGCTTCAAATCTCCATCCTCAGATCTCAGCCTCCCAAGTAGCTAGGATTACAAGTGGGAGCTACTGTGCCCAACTTATGTTTAAGTGTTTTTTAAACAACAAAATGGTTTGTTTATTTATTTTATTTCCAGGTGAAAGGCCAAAGAAACCCATTCCTCTTCAGGACCAGACAGTAAGAGATGAAAAAGGAAGGTATAAACGGTTCCATGGAGCCTTTAGTGGTGGCTTCTCTGCTGGGTACTTCAATACCGTTGGCTCTAAAGAAGGTAAGATTTTCCCACTAGCAACTGTTCTACTGCCAGAGCAAATGGTTGAAATACCTATGATTCCAACCCCTCCCATCTCCTCCCCTCCCCCCTTTATGTTAGTACTGGGGCTTAAACTTAAGGCTTTGTGCAGTTACTTAGCTTCTTTTGCTCAAAGCTGGTGCGCTTCCACTTGAACCACAACTCTACTTCTGTTTTTTTTTTGCTGATTAATTGAAGATATGCTAGGTTCAAACCTTGATCTTCAGACTGCAGCCTTTTGAGTAGCTAGGATGACAGGTGTGAGCCACCATTGCTGCCAGCTTATTTCTTAATAGTTGAGAGGAAACCTCTGGGTGTGCACTGAGCTGTGTCCGCTGGTGGGAGGGACTAATGTGAGCAGATGTGAAGTGATTGATGTCCACCACACAGCAAGATGGGCAGTAGCTGAGTTTCAAGTCCCAGCATGTTACTTAGTGGCCTAGTCAGAAACTAGAATGCTATATTGGATTGTAAAATTCTGAACTACTTTCTTTCTAGGATGGACACCCTCAACCTTTGTGTCTTCACGACAGAACAGAGCAGACAAATCTGTCCTTGGACCTGAAGATTTTATGGATGAAGAGGTAGATATGTAAAACTTGACTCCTTTTTTTTTTTTGGTCAGTCATGGAGCTTGAACTCAAGGCCTGGGCTCTGTCTTTGAGTTCTTTTGCTCAAGGCTAGGGCTCTAACCACTTTGAGTCACAGCAGACTCTTCTGGTTTTCTAGTGGTTAATTAAAGATAAATGTCTCATGGACTTTCCTGCCAGGGCTGGCTTTGAACCTTGATTCTCAGATCTCAGCCTCCTGAGTAGCTAGGATTACAAGCATGAGTCACTAGCGTCCATCAAACTTGCCCTTTTTTTGGTCAGTTGTGGGGCTTGAACTCTGGGCCTGGGCACTGTCCCTCAGCACTCAGCTCAAGGTTAGCACTCTACCACTGGAGCCACAGTGCCACTTCTGGCTTTTTTTTTTTTTTTGTCGGTCATGGGACTTGAACTCTGGGCCTGGGCACTGTCCCTCAGCTCTTCAGCTCAAGGTTAGCACTCTACCACTGGAGCCACAGTGCCACTTCTGGCTTTTTTTTTTTTGCTTATGTGGTGCTGAGGAATCGAACCCAGGGCCTCATGCATGCAAGGCAAGCGCTCTACCACTGAGCCACCTTCCCAGCCCCTGTTGTTATGATTGGTTGTGGGGCTTGAACTTAGGACCTGAGCACTGCCCCTGAGCTAGTGTTCTACTACTTGAGCCAGGGCACCACTTCTCATTTTTGAGTGGTTAAGTGGAGAGTCTCATAGGAACTTTTCTGCATAGGCTGGCTTTGAACTGCAATCCTCAGATCTCAGCCTCCTGAGCCACTGGTACCCGGCTCCTTGATTTTTTTTTTTTAATTTTATTTATTTATTTTTGTTGTTCTTGGTTGTGGGGCTTAAATTCAGAGCATGGGTGCTATCCCTGAGCATTTTTCCCTCAAGGCTAGCTAGTGCTCTATTACAGTGCCACTTCCAATTTTCTGATGGTTCATTGGAGATAAGAGGCTCAGTGACTTTCCTGCCGAGGCTGGCTTTGAACCATAATCCTTAGATCAGCTTCCTGTGACTAGCTAGGATTATAGGTGTTAGCCACCAGGGCCTGACTTGATTTTTTTTTTTTTTTTTGCCTGTCCTAGGGCTTGAACTCAGGGCCTGGGTGCTGTCCCTGTGCTCTTCAGCTCAGGCACTGTCCCTGAGCTTCTTTTGCTCAGGGCTAGCACTTTACCACTTGACCCACAGTCAAGTGGTAAAGTACTGAGGTACTAAGGAATCAAACCTAGGGTTTTATGCATGCTAATCAAGCATTCTACCACTAAGCTACATTCCCAGCCATTGATTTTTTTTTTTTGGTCAATAGTGGTGCTTGAACTCTGGGACTGGGCGCTGTCCCTGTGCTCTTCTGCTCAAGGAAAGCGCTCTATCGCCACTTCTGGTTTTCCAGTGGTTTATTGGAGATAAGAGTCTCACAGACATTCCTGCCTGGGCTGGCTTTGAACCATGATCCTCAGATCTCAGCTTCCTGAGTAGCTATGATTACAGGTGTGAGCCACCAGGGCCCGGCTGATTTGTTTTTTAAAAAAACAAAACTTGCCAGGTGCCGGTGGCTCATGCTTGTAAACATAGCTACTCAGGAATCTGAGATGTCAGGATATAGGTTCAAATCCAGCCCAGGCAGGAAAGTCTGTAAAACTCCTATCTCCAGTTAAGTACCAAAACCCTGGAAGTGGAGCTGTGGCCCAAGTTGCAGAGGGCCAGCCTTGAAAAAAGAAAAAAAAAACAACCTCAGAGATGACACCCAGGCTCTGAGTTCAAGTCCCAGGTTAGGCACCGCCGCCCGCCGCCCCCTGTCCCCCAATAAAAAAGAAAAGAAAAAGAAACCCATGTGACACATCATCCCTCCAAATAATGGAATTCTGTGTGCATTCTTTCTTTTGAAGGATCTTAGTGAATTTGGGATAGCACCTAAAGCAATTGTCACCACAGATGATTTTGCTTCCAAAACCAAAGACAGAATCCAAGAAAAAGCCAGGCAACTGGTAGCTGCAACAGCCCCCATTCCTGGAGCCACTCTGCTCGATGACTTCGTAACACCAGCAAAGTGAGGAGAGTTTGCTCTGTGTGTGTGTGTGTGTGTGTGTGTGTGTGTGTTTATGTGTGTAATGTCTTACCTTGGAGTTGATTGACAGCAAGCCAAGAGAATCTTTCCTAAGTGAGGAGAGTTTGTGTGTGTGTGTGTGTGTGTGTGTGTGTGTGTGTGTGTGTGTGTGTGTGTGTGTGTTTATGTGTGTAATGTCTTACCTTGGAGTTGATTGACAGCAAGCCAAGAGAATCTTTCCTAGACTAGAAGTTGACATAAAGGGGCTTTTGCCCAAGAGGTCTTAAGGTATCCTTATTAAAGGGCTTAGGAGCCCCAGCCTCTGGCCTGGCCAGCTGCTGGGGTTCCCTATCTCATTCTACCTTTTCTTTCCCCACACCTCTCTGTTCTCTTCCAGGGGGCTTGTGGTAGGATGTGGCCTGATGTGGCAGCCTCAGATTGGCCCAAGACACATGCTAGATAGGGACTGTCCAAAGGCCTGGGAGAGATTTTTGATGAACTTCCCAGCTCATCGGTGCCCAAGCTCAGGGAGCTGTGGCTACACCTGCTGTGTCACAGCAGTGTGACATGGGGGATGGGTGAGCCCAGATAAGATGAGACCAGAAGCAGATGCCACTTGCTTCCTGCTGCTGCTACTGCTGGCCTTGTAAAAGAAGTTCATGTCCAATGCCTACCTTGGTCTCCTAGGTTATCTGTTGGGTTTGAATTGCTAAGAAAAATGGGTTGGAAGGAAGGACAAGGAGTTGGTCCTCGAGTCAAGAGAAGGCCACGCAGACAAAAACCTGGTATGTCTACAGACCATTACTAATTTAATTCTATAGCATGTTTGTGCGTGTGTTTTGTGAGATAAGGTCTCTCTGTGTAGCTCATGCTGACTTGGACTTTTTCATCCTCCTGCTTTTGCCTCCCAAGTACTGGGATTAACATGTGCTTGGCTCCAACTCCCTCTTATAGTCCTTCTCTTCCTCCTCCTCCTCTCCCTCCTCCTCCTCCTCTTCTCCTCTTTGTTCTCTTTCTTCTCCTTTTTGTTTCTTTCTTTTTTAATTTTCTTCGGTATTGGGATTTGAACTCAGGGCCCTTATACCTGCTACACTGGCACTTTACCCCTTGATATGACAATGCTCCCAGCCTAGTTTTTTCCGACCTGGGCCAGTTCACTCCTCCTTAGGCAACCTAGTGTTCCCCCGCTCCTGGGAGGTCACCCTATTGATGCCAAACTTAGTGCAGACACCCGATCGGCATAGCACACTGCAGCCCAGAACTCCTGGACTCAAGCTATCCTCTGGGCTCAGCCTTCTGAGTAGCTGGGATTACAGGCGCATGCCACTGCACCAGGCCCAGCCTAGTTTTTTGCTGATTGTTTTTTATATAGGGTCTGTCTTGCCTGGATGTGCTATCCACTTCTTCTCATTGTTAGTGGGATTACAGGTGTGCATTGTTGCATCCAGCTTACCTCCATGGAGATGGGGACTTCTCTGGGCTGCTCTGACTTCAGCCTCCCAAGTAGCTAGGATTACAGTCATGATACCCAGCTTATAGCCTACTCTTTAATGGTTGCATGTTTCTTTTTTTTTTTTGTCAGTCATGGGGCTTGAACTCTGGGCCTGGGTGCTGTCCCTCAGCTCTTCAGCTCAAGGCAAGCGCTCTACCACTTGAGCTACAGCGCCACTTCCGGTTTTCTAGTGGTTTATTGGAGATAGGAGTCTCTCGGTCTTTCCTGCCCGGGCTGGCTTTGAACCACGATTCTCAGATCTCAGCCTCCTGAGTAACTAGGATTACAGGCGTGAGCCACCGGTGCCCAGCTAATGGTTGCATGTTTCTAGAGGCAGAATTGCTAGGTCAATGAGATATGTATGTTTCAAAACTTTATTTACTTTTGGTGCTAGTACTGTATACTGTAGGCCTGAGTTCTGTCTTAGTTTTTTCATTCAAGGCAGATGTTTCTACCCCTCAACCCACAGCTCCTTTTCCAACTTTTTTTTTTGCTGGTTCGTTGGAGATAGGAGAGTCTCATAGACTCTTCTTGCTTCAGATGGCTTTGAACTGTGATCCTCAGATCTCAGCATCCCGAATAGCCAGGATTACAGGTGTGAGCCACCAGTGTCCAACTGCATATAGTGTTTTAGGGCAGTGTGATTTCCTTGGAATTCTCCATAGTATTAGAACAACACAGTATTGTTGTCTGTGTGGGTGGGGCAAGGCCTGGGATGGGAGTCTCCTGGTGACCCATCTCTGACCTCTGCAGCCCTGTGTCCCTGTAAAATGTCCATAGGTCTGGTCACTCATGACTAATGCCTTTGCAACCTCTTTTATAGATCCTGGAGTAAAAATCTACGGCTGTGCCTTACCCCCTGGAGACTCTGAAGGCTCTGAGGTATCACTTCAGCAGTTACTTTGTGATTGTGACACGTTAGGAGGGCCCATTGATACCAATTGATCCCATGCCCATGTTATGTCAGTTAATGTTTTTTTCTGCAACAGCATCAGGTCGGGGAGAGGGGAGGGGGCGCACAAATTGAACCAAGTACCTCATGCATGCCACATATTGTACTGCCTCTGAGCTAAAGCCTCAACCTGCTCAGATTCTCTCTCTCTCTCTCTCTTCCTTCTCTTGTATTTTTCACTCAAGATTAGCACTCTTAGCACTCTAGGGCTGGGAATGTGGCTTAGTGGTAGAGTGCTTGCCTTGCATGCATGAAGCCCTGAGTTCCATTCCTCAGTTCCACATAAACAGAAAATGCCAGAAGTGGCACTGTGGCTCAAGTGGTAGAGTGCCAGCCTTGAGCACAGAAAGGCTCAGGGACAGAGCCCAGGCCCTGAGTTCAAGCCCCAGGACTTGCAAAAAAAAAAAAAAAGAAAGATTAGCACTTTATCACTTGAGCCACAGCTGCTTCAGACTTTTTTGTTGGTTTTAATGGGAGAGAAGAGTATCACAGGCTTTCTCTGCCCCGACAGGCTGGGAACTATGATCCTCAGGTCTCAGCCTCCTGAGTAACTGGGATTTCAGGCATGAGTCACCTGTTCATTCAGATTCTTAAAGTGGAGTTGTTTGTGTTTGTATCATTTGTTCAGGGACATGCTTTAGTCATTTATAACAGCATAGATGCAAGCTTGATAATTGTTCTGTTTGGGATTAATCACCGTATTTTAAAATAATCTCACAGTTTATCTCTCTGTGCTATACACTCACCTTAATCCCATTTTACACACCGGAAACAGGACGAAGACGATGACTACTTGCCTGATAATGTGACCTTTGCCCCTAAAGACGTCACCCCTGTGGATTTCACACCCAAAGATAATGTCCACGGACTGGCTTACAAGGGCCTGGATCCCCACCAAGCACTGTTTGGAAGTTCAAGGGAGCATTTTAATCTCTTTGGTGGAGGCTCTGAGGGGGCCGGTCATCTTATTGGAGACGTTGAACCGAATAAAGGAAGAAAATTGGGAATTTCAGGCCAGGTAAAAGTGTTTCTGTTTTTTTAAGGCTGGAGTCCCTGACAAATGATGGTGCTTCCCACGTACACTCTGACCCCTCTAGGAATGCATTCACAGAATATGGAACGACTTGAGTGTTCCATATGTTCATATGGGTATGAATCGTAGGGTCATTTGGAAAGGCTCATAAAGCACCCTCTCCTGATTTTACGAATGAACTGCAGAGACTCTGTGGGGATGTTCTTGGTAGAGTTTGTGTGTTCTCAGTGTGAGGACTGCTTTCACATTCTTTTGTGTGTGCTTATGTGTGTATGTGTATATGCGCACACATATATGCCAGCACTGGAACTTGAACTCAGGCCTTGGCACTGGTTCCTTAGATTTTTCACTGAAGTCTGGCACTCTGCCACTTGAGCCACACTTCTCCTTCTGGCTTTTTGGTAATTTATTGGAGATAAGTGTCACAAACTTTCTTACCCAGGCTAGGTTTGAACCTCAATCCTCAGATCTCAGCCTCCTTAGTAGCTAAAATTAATGGTGTGAGCCACCATCTTCCTGCTTCAATCACGTTCATTATTTTTTTCTTTTTTCTTTTTGCCGGTCCTGGGGCTTGAACTCAGCCTAGGCACTGTCCCTGAGCTTCTTAGATTCAAGGCTAGCACTCTACCACTTGAACCACAGCACCACTTCCAGCTTTTTCTGTTAATGTGGCACTAAGGAATTGAACCCAGGGCTTCATGCATGCTAGGCAAGCACGCTACCACCAAGCCACCTTCCTAGCCCTTCAGTCACCTTCTTAAAGTAACTTTATCTTTCAGTGATTTATACCCTAGATCCAGTAATCACTCAGTCTGAAACCTTATTTTGATTTATTTATTTACTGCTGGTCTTGGCACTTGAGTTCAGAGTGTAGGCACTATCCCTGAGCTTTTTCACCCAAGGCTGGCCTCTACCACTTGAGCCACAGCTCCATTTCTGGCTTTTTCGGTGCTTACTTGCAGAAAAGAGTCTCACAGACTTTCTTGCTCTGGCTGGCTTTGAATCACGATCCCTAGATCTCTGCCTTCTGACTAGTTAGGGTTATAGGTGTGAGCCACTCACTGGTGCCCAGCTGAAACCTTATTTTATTTTATTTTTGCAGGCTTTTGGTGTAGGTGCCCTGGAAGAGGAAGATGATGATATCTATGCCACAGAAACTCTGTCTAAGTATGACACAGTTTTGAAGGATGAGGAACCTGGTGATGGGCTTTATGGCTGGACAGCGCCCAGGCAATACAAAAATCAAAGAGGTAATTCCAGAAGGCTGTACCCAGTGGTAGGACTAAGTGTCAGAATCTCAGGAAGAAAGAACTGATAAGATTGATGTCTCTACTAGTACATGTTAATCATTAATTACATTAGTTATACCACCGGCAAAGCATCCTGAATTCATTACCTAAATGACTGGCAATAGGTCAATCTCATAAGAGTTAATACTGTGCCGGACGCCGGTGGCTCGAGCCTGTAATCCTAGCTATTCAGGAGGCTAAGATCTAAGGATTGCAGTTCAAAGCTAGCCAGAGCAGGAAAAGTCTGTGAGACTTGTATCTCTTACTAAGCCACCAGAAAACCAGAAGTGTTGTTGTGGCTCAAGCAGTAGAGTGCTTGCCTTGAGCTAAAGAGCTCAGGGACAGTGCCCAGGCCCAGAGTTAAAGCCCCACAACAAAAAAAAAAAAAAAAGAGGGAGAGAGAAAGAAAAAAAAGAGTTAATACTGTGTATAACAGGTGTAGGCCAGGTGCTGGTAGCTCACACCTGTAATTCTAGCTACTTGAGAGGCTGAGATCTCAGCCAATTAGGGCAGGAAAACCCATGAGACTCTTTATCTCCAGTTAGGCACGAAACAAAAAAACCCCCAAAACTGAAAGTGGAGCTGTGGCTCAAATGGTAGAGTACAAGGCTTGAGCAAAAAAGCTCTAACCCCAGGACCAAACACACAACAACAACAACAACAGCAACAACAAAAACAGAGAAGTTTAGGGCTTGGAAGGTGGCTCAGTGGTAGAGCACTTGCCTTGCATGCCTGAGACCCTGGGTTCGATTCCTCAACACCACATAAGCAAAAAGAAAAAAGCTAGAAGTGGCTCTGTGGCTCAAGTGGTAGAGCGATAGCTTTGAGCTGAAGAGCTGAGGGACAGCGCCCAGGCCCAGAGTTCAGGCCCCACGACCGGACCCCCCCCAAAAAAAAAATACCAGAGAAGTTTAAATCTGCCTTTAAAGCTAAATCTTGCTGGTATTCTATATCCTGGACCCTATGATAATCTATATCCTGGCTCCTACCTCTCCCCAATAAAGTCTGAGTACTCCCTCCTTTGCTATCTGTAAGCCTTCATCCCTTGGTCCTGCCATGTGGTGGCCCATCTCCTGCAGCTGCCTTTCTTCCTGCCCCCAGGGACAAACATCTGTAGTCTTTTGTTGTTGTTGTTGTTAGTTATGGGACTTGAACTCTGGGCCTGGGCGCTGTCCCTCAGCTCTTCAGCTCAAGGCTAGCGCTCTACCACTAGAACCACAGGGCCACTTCTGGTGTTCTGGTAGTTTATTGGAGATAAGAGTTTCATGGTTTTTCCTGCCCGGACTGGCTTTGAACTGTGATCCTCAGATCTCAGCCTTCTGAGAAGCTAGGATTACAGGCATGAGTGACCAGCACCCAGCACATCTGTAGTCTGAACTATGTAGTTTTCCTTTTTTTTTCTTTTGTACATTTGTTAGGCCTTGAACTCAGGGCCTAGGTGATTTCCTTAAGTTTTTCACTCCAGGCTGGTACTTTACTTCTTGAGCCACAGCTCCACTTATAGCTTTTTGCTGGTTCATTGGAAATAAGAGTGTCTTAGATTTTTCTGGCTTCAAAACTTGATCCTCAAATCTCAGCCTCCTGAGGTAGCCAGGATGACAGTCATGAGCCACCATTGCCTAGCTCTGAGATGTCTAATTTCAACCCTGCTTTTCATTAATTCATGGGCCAAGTAGAGCATTAGTGCTTTTAGCAAAAACAAAAACCTGTTATAGGCTTACTGTATAGACTGCTGACATAGCCATCTGTTCAGGAAGTGCTTGGATTATAGGACCTTTGTTCTTGGGTTTGTCTCCATGGCCAGTGCCCAGTCTTCCTGCTTTGAGCCAGCCAGAGGGCACTGGTTATTCAGTTTCCTACCTTTGTGATCTTTATCACCTGCTAGAATTTCATTTGTAAAAGACAGAGGCACATTTAATTTGTCATGGATTAGATTACGGGCTGCCCCAGTTGTGGGTTATCTTTTGTGTTTTATTTGGATGGTTGCTAAGCAACAGGAGGGACCTCCCTTAGGAGGTTTTTCATGAAGTGTGAGAAGTGATTTTTACAGCTATGGTTTTTATTTTTGTCCATACTTAACCTCTGTGTAGTTTTTCTTGAAAGCTTTTACGCCACAGGTACTAGGGTCCTTTTTTATAATGATACATTGAGGAAGTTGGGTGCTAGCTCCCACCTATCATCTTAACTACTTAGGAGACTGAGATCTAAGGATCACAGTTCAAAGCCAGCCTAGGCAGGAAAGAATGTGAGACTCTTATCTACAGTTAACAACAAAAAGCTGGAATTTGGGGCTGGGAAGGTGGCTCAGTGGTAGAGCGCTTGCCTTGCATGCATGAGGCCCTGGATTTGATTCCTCAGCACCACATAAGCAGAAAAAAGCCGGAAGTGGCGCTGTGGCTCAAGTGGTAGAGCACTAGCCTTGAGCTGAAGAGCTGAGGGAGAGTGCCCAGGCCCAGAGTTCAGCCCCCACGACCAGAAAAAAAAAAAAGCTGGAAGTGGAGCTGTGGCTCAAGTGCTAGAGCACTAGCCTTGAACATAAAAGTTCAAGAACAGTGTCTAAGCCCAGAGTTCATGCCCCAGAACCAGAAAGGAGAGAGAGAGAAAGAGAGAGAGAGAGAGAGAGAGAGAGAGAGACTGTGGAAGTACTTGTCTTGGAAAGCCAGCCATGGCTTCCTGTCTGGACAGCTAAGCAGCGGAGAGTGCTGTGGGCAGGGTCATAAGTCATTGTGTCAATAGAGGTGTGAGGGCTTTGCCTACCATTCTGTCACCCTGGTACTGTGCCCTTGGAGTGACATCACTCATGTCAAGTACTATTTATATCTTTGGTCTTACCCTTATTGTTCTCAACGTTGGCAATTAATCGGTGACATCATTTTATAGAACCAGAGAAAGATCTTCGCTACATTGGCAAAATTTTGGATGGATTTTCCTTGGCTTCTAAACGTTTATCTTTTAAGAAAGTAAGAAAACCTTTATATTAAAAATGTTTTAAACTAGTGTGGGGCTTAAAACATGTGCTGCTATGTAATGTCAGTTACTATATTAATTGAAAAGATAAGGGTCTGGGAATGTGGCTTAGTGGTAGAGTTCTTGCCTTATGTGCATGAAGCCCTAGGTTCAATTCCTCAGTACCACATAAGCAGAAAAAGCTGGAAGTGGCGCTGTGGCTCAAGTGGTAGAGTGCTAGCCTTAAGCAGAGAGGCTCAGGGACAGTGCCCAGGTCCTGAGTTCAAGCCCCAGGACTGGCAAAAAAAAGAAAAAAGAAAAAAGCCAGCATAGGCAGACAAATCCAAGAGATTCTTAACTTCAAATAGGCAGCAGAAAAGCTGAAAGTGGAGGTATAGACTCAAGTGGTAGAGCACCAGCCTTGAGCAAGAAAAGCCAAGCAACAACCTGAGGCAGAAAGAAAGGAAGGAAAGAAGGAAGGAAGGAAGGAAGGAAGAAGGAAGGAAGGAAGGAAAAGATAAGAAGCTGATATCTCACACTTGTAATTTCCTATGTATTGAGGAGACTGAGGTCTGAGGATTGAAGTTCAAAGACAGCCTGGGCAGATAAATCTGAGATTCTTACCTCAAATTAACCAGCAAAAGCTAGAAGTAGAGGAATTGCTTAAGTGGTAGAGTGCCAGTCTTGAGCAAAAAAAGCTAGGGAACAGGGCTGGGAAGGTGGCTCAGTGGTAGAGCGCTTGCCTTGCATGCCTGAGGCCCTGGGTTCGATTCCTCAGCACCACATAAGCAGAAAAAAGCCAGAAGTGGCGCTGTGGCTCAAGTGGTAGAGCGCTAGCCTTGAGCTGAAGAGCTGAGGGACAGTGCCCAGGCCCAAAGTTCAAGCCCCACAACTGGCAAAAAAAAAAAAAAAATCTCATATACTGTCCTGCCCAGCTTGCTTTGAGCCATGATCTTCAGATCTCTGCCTACTGAGTAGCTGGGATTACAGGCGTGAGCCACCAGCGCCCGGCTCGTTCTTTCTCTTTTTGCCTTTTCACTCAAGGCTGGCACTCTTCCACATGAGTCACACCTCCACCTACAGCTTTTTTTTTGGTCATAGCACTTGAACTCTGGGCCTAGGTGCTGTCCCTCAGCTCTTCAGCTCAAGGCTAGCACTCTACCACTTGAGCCACAGCACCACTTCCGGCTTTTTCTATGTGGTACTGAAGAATCGAACCTGGGGCTTCATGCATGCTAGGCAAACACTCTACCACTAGGCTACATTCCCAGTTCCACCTACAGTTTTTACTGGTTAGTTAAAGATAAGAGTTTTTCAGATTTGTTTGCCCAAAATGGCTTCAAACTGGAATCTTCAGGTATCAACTTCCCGAGTACTTCTATCTTTTTCCAGTGCTGGAGATCAAACTCAGGCCTTTGCACACCCCCACACTGAGCCACACCCCCCAGCCTATAAATGTCCAAATTTTAGCCTCTATTTTTTTTTCAATTATATACTAGGAGTCTCATAATTTTATTACTGTCTACTTCACAGGAATAGATACAAGGCTAGTGATGAACCACTTCATCTAACATCCTAGTCTCTAATTATGTAAGTTTATAATGTTGAATATGGATGTACAGAAAAATGTAAAAAGACTTGTCTCATCCTCCTGTCATGTCTTACTCCTGTTTTTATTTAGGCTCCGCTACTTCAGTATTAGAGTTTCTGTCCCAAAAAGATAGAGAGCGAATCAAAGAAATGAAGCAGGCAACTGACTTGAAAGCAGCTCAACTCAAAGCTAGGAGCCTGGCCCAGAATGCTTCAGGCAGCAGAGCCCAGCTCTCCTCACCAGACGGCGGAGACCGATCTTGGCACACGGCCTGGGGCAGCGGGACAGCCCCAACAGCCAGCAACTTCAAACCTTTTGCTAAAGATCCAGAAAAGCAAAAGCGATACGAAGAGTACTTAGTGCATATGAAAAAGGGGCAAAAAGGTGCGTGCAAGATCTAGGCGGAATGGGGCTCTTCCCTGTTGTCTCTCCAGTCCCAGATTTGCTTATTGCTGCAAAGGTTTCAGGCTTTGGCTTCTGGACTGTACAGAACAAGAGCAGTGGGGTTGTGTGGTGCACACCTGTTTTCAGCACTAAGGCTGAGGCAGGAAGATTGCAAGTTTGTTTTTTGTTGTTGTTGGCCATGGTGCTATCCCTGGGTGCTATTTTGGTCCAGGCTAACACTCTGTCAATTTGAACCACAGCATCACTTCTGCTTCTTTGGTAGTTCATTGGAGATAAGAGTCTCGTAGACTTTCCTGCCCAGGCTGGCTTCAAACCTCAAACATCAGATCTCAGCCTCCTGAGTAGCTAGGATGACAGGTGTGAGCCACCAGCGCCCAAGTCAGGTTTCTTTCCCCCACCCCCAACAGAAGTAAAGCAGTGTCTTTCTCCCCTTTCCACAGATGCTCTGGAACGTTGCCTGGACCCCAGCATGACTGAGTGGGAACGGGGCCGTGAGCGGGAAGAGTTTGCCCGGGCAGCCCAGCTGTATGTCTCTTCCCACTCCACCTTATCCTCCAGGTTCACCCATGCCAAAGAAGAAGATGACTCGGATCAAGTGGAAGTCCCTCGAGACCAAGAGGTCTGTCACCATCCTAGTTGTACCTGGTGAATTTCATTTTACTTTACTTGTTATTGGTTTTTTTTTTTTAATGCAATGCTAGGAATTGAACTCAAGACTTTGCACATGCAATGCACATGTTCTAATGACTGGGCTTCCCTCCCAGACACCGGCTAAGCTGGGTGCCAGTGGCTCACACCTGTAATTCTAGCTACTTGCCTGTAATTCTGACTACTCAGGAGGCTAGGATCTGAGGACCACAGTTGGAAGTCAGCTCAGGCAGAAAAGTCCATAAGACTCTTATCTCCAATTAACCACCCCCAAACTGGAAATGGAGCTGTAGTACAAAGTGATAGAGCACTAGCCTTGAGCAAAAAAGCTCAGGGACAGCGCCCAGGCCCTGAGTACAAGACCCAGGACCAGCAACAAGAACAAAAAAATTAATAATAATAGCTACTCAGGAGACTGAGATCTGAAGATTGAGATTCAAAGTCAGCCCAGGCAGGCAACTCTGTGAGATTTTTATCTCCAGTGAACCAACCAAAATGCAGAAAGCAGAGCTGTGTCTCAATAGTAGAATGCCAGGTAGCCTTGAGTGAAAAAGCTGAGCAAGGGGCTGGGAAGGTGGCTCAGTGACAGAGTGCTTGCTTTGCATGCATGAGACCCTAGGTTCGATTCCTCAGCACCACATAAGCAGAAAAAGCTGCAAGTAGCACTGTGGCTCAAGTGGTAGAGTGCTAGCCTTGAGCTAAAGAGCTGAAGGACAGCGCCCAGGCCCAGAGTTCAAGCCCCACAACCCACCCAACCCCCCCCCAAAAAAAATAGGTGAGCAAGAATGCAAAGTTCTGAGTTCAAGTCCCAGTACCAGCACCAAAAATTATTAAAATACAGATGGCATAACAGAATAGAAGAACACTGCTCTGCTTTAGCTTCCAAAGTACTTAAGAAAAAAATGTACATGAGGATCTCTTTTACCAACCTAGGCAGCTGCTGGAAGTTTTATTATGTAACTTTATTATGTAACATATTTACAATCAAATTGGTTTCATGGCTACTTGATAAAACAATGCTGAGTCTTTCCTAGAATGATGTCAATGACAAACAATCGGCTGTGAAGATGAAGATGTTTGGGAAGCTCACCCGAGACACATTTGAGTGGCATCCTGACAAGCTCCTGTGTAAACGATTTAACGTCCCTGACCCTTATCCCAAGTAAGTAAGATAAATCTGCCTTGATGGTGACATGTGCCATATTTCTCCAAGATAAAGCTGACTTTATTTTTCTTTCTTTCTTTCTTTCTTTCTTTCTTTTTTTTGGTGTCCGTCCTGAGGCTTGAACTCAACACCCGGGCACTGTCCCTGAGCTTCTTTGCTCAAGGCTGCTGATATACCACTTGAGCCACTGATCCACTTCTGTCTTTGTAGTGCTTAGTGGGAAATAAGAGTCTCATGAGCTTTTCCTGCCCCAGCTGGCTTCGAACTGTGATCCTCAGTCCTTAGCCTTCTCAGTAACTAGGATGATAGGTGTGAGCCACTGGTACCTGGCTAGTGCTCACTTTTTGCTTAGATACTCTCATAAATTCCCTTTCCCTCTGTGAATGTTCTTGTAACTCATGGGACTTGGCAGTTTTGCAGATTTCTTTTAACCTTGGCTAATTCATTGCTACAAATCCTATATCCAGATAGCCAGTTTTATTCCAGCACTTGTGGCTCATGCCTCTCATTGTAGCTACTCAGGGGACTGAGATCTGAGAATTACCATTTGAAACCAGCCTGAATAGGGAAAAGCTGAAAGTGGAGCTGTGGCCCAAGTGGTAGAGCACTAGCCTTGAGCCAATAAATAACATCCAGGTCCTAGGTTCAAGTCCTAGTGCAAGCATACCCAAAAAGAAAATTCTCTTTATTTCTTTGCAATCCCCAGTTCCACATTAGTTGGCTTACCAAGAGTGAAACGTGACAAATACTCAGTCTTCAACTTTCTGACACTCCCAGAGTCCTCGTCCTTGCCCACCACTCCAGAACCGATTGGGAAAGTGCCAGAACACCGTGCTTCTGACAGTGAGTATGCCTTCCGTGGATCTGTGCTGTCTGGGACCTCAATTTTTATATGCTACAAAGACACAAGTAGAAGGTGATAGAACTCTGATCTTATACATAGTGCTGACTCTTCCTTTGAGAAGGAAATGACTCAGTATCTATAAACTACTCCTGTGCTAAAAGTCTCCCTGCATGCCATGTGGGGTTGGAGATCTGTTTCTGGCGTCGCCTCATCTCTAGTGTTTTGCCCAATGCTGGCCCATCAAGGGTTCAGCAGTTTTCTTTCTTTCTTTCCTTCTTTCCTTCCTTCTTTCCTTGCTTCCTTCCTTCCTTCCTTTCTTTCTTTTCTTTCTTGGCCAGTCCTGGGGCTTGAACTCAAGACCTGGGCACTGTCCCTGAGCCTTTCTGTGCTCAAGGCTAGCACTCTACTACTTGAGCCACAGTGCTATTTCCAGCTTTTTTTTTTTTTTTGGTCGGTCGTGGGGCTTGAACTCTGGGCCTGGGCGTTGTCCCTCAGCTCTTCAGCTCAAGGTGAGCGCTCTACCACTTGAGCTACAGCGCCACTTCCAGTTTTCTGGTGGTTTATTGGAGATAGGAGTCTCACGGTCTCTCCTGCCCGGGCTGGCTTTGAACCGCGATCCTCAGATCTCAGCCTCCTGAGTAGCTAGGATTACAGGCATGAGCCACCAGCGCCCGGCTTTCCAGCTTTTTTTGTATATGTGGTACTGAGCAATCAAACCCAGGGCTTCATGCATGCTAGGCAAGCACTCTACCACTAAACCACCTTCCCAGCCCTTCGCCGAAGATCTGAGCCCTTGAGAACACCATTGTGGAAAACTTGCTGATCCTAATGTTTTATCTGTGCCCGCCCTTTCAGAATCCAGGAAACCATCCCGATGGGACACATCTAAGCCAGAAAAGAAAGAAGATTCCATTAGTGAATTCTTAAGTTTGGCTAGATCAAAAGTGGGCCTTCCTAAACAAGAATCCTGTCCCCCTGTAAAGAAAGAGGAAGAACAGGCTCCAGCATCACTTTCCGAGAAGGTACTTGGATCTTGCCTGTGTCTCTGCCTGGCTGGCCATGACCTTGGCTTTACTCGGGGGTGGGAGAAGGGGAGGTGCACAATAGCAAACCTTGCATGAAGGGCAAGAAGGCAAAATGTACTATTTCTCGGTGGGCTGAAGGACTGCAATAGGACTTGATCGCCGTCCTTAAGTTGTGCTGTTGAATGCAAAGGAAATCACAGGCGAATATATAAATGACTGAATATAGTTGTCAAGTGAGCCACTGAGACAGGATCTCACTACATAGCCCAGGTTGCCCTTGTGCTCAAGATCTTCCCACCTCAGCTTTCCAAATGCTGGGATTACAGGTATGCGCTACCATGACTCTCTCCCTTAGTATTGGACTCTGAAGGCTTGGGCAGGCTTTTGAAGACAACACAGAGGCAACTGTACTCGACTTCATTTTTCTGGGCCTCCAATGACCAGTTTCTAAGGGTAGCCTCTGGCTCCTCATCCCACTGGAAGAAAACCCTACAAAAAATAAAAGTTGTGCCGGGCGTCGGTGGCTCACTCCTGTAATCCTAGCTATTCAGGAGGCTGAGATCTGAGGATCTCGGTTCAAAGCTAGCCTTGGCAGAAAATTCCATGAAACTCTTATCTCCAATAAAAACCACCAGAAAACTGGAAGTGGTACTGTAACTCAAGTGGTAGAATGCTTGCCTTGAGCTGAAGAGCTGAGGGACAGCGCCTAGGCCCAGAGTTCAAGCCCCAAGACTGACAATAAATAAATAAATAAAAGTTGTAGCCAGTGCCAGTGGTTCACCCCTGTCATCCTAACTACTCAGGAGGCTGAGACCTTAGAATCATGATTTGAAGCCAGCCTGGGCAGGAAAACCTGTGAGACTCTTATCTCTAAAGAACCACCGAAAAGCCTGAAGTGGAGCTGTGTCTTGGATGGTAAGAGCGCTAGCCTTGAGCCAAAAAAGCTTAGGGATGGTGCATAGGCCCTGAGTTCAAGACTCTAGGAAAGGCGCACACACACACACACACACACACACACACACACACGGTCTTATGAGTGTTTTCATTTAGGTAGGCAGTGTGTGGCTCTGGGAACCCATACACACGAGCCTAATTCCAAGTGTGTATGTGTATGTCTATGTCTGTGTCTGTGTGTTCCCACATGGCTCCCACTCCCTTGCTTACTCATTCCTTACTCTTCAATGTAACACAGACCACAAAGCCAGATGTGGAGTCGCAGGCTGAGGAGGAAGGCAAGCGCCCGTCCATGGACCTGTTCAGGGCTATCTTTGCCAGCTCCTCAGATGAAAAGTCCTCATCCTCCGAAGACGAGCAAGGTGACAGTGAGGACAATCAGGAGGGGGCCGTGGAGGCCAACCTCCAACTTCCCCAAGAAACCCACATGGAGGAAACCTCTTCCACAGCACCGGGTATGTTCATCTCTCAGGCTTGAAGGTCTAAGGGGCAGGTGCTGGCACTTCATCTGTCCTCACAAATCAGGGGAATTAGGTGGGCATCAGTGGCTCAGCCTGTAATCCTAGCTACTCAGGAAGCTGAGATCTAAGGATCACAGTTCAAGGTCAGCCCCAGGAAGGAAAGTGCTGTGACTCCAAATAACCAGCAAAAAAAGCCAGAAATGGATATTTTGATCAAGTGGTAGAGCTTCAGCCTTGAGCACAAAAACATATGTATGTGTGTGTATACATAGAAATAAATATATATACATATACACATATATGTTTATCATATATATGCATATATATATATATATGCATGCATACCATGTATTTATTTTTTTTGGTTGGTTTTTTGTTTTGTTTTGGTTTTGCTGGTCCTGGGGCTTGAACTTAGGGCCTGGACTCTGTCCCTGAGTCTCTTTATGCTCAAGGCTAGGGCTCTTCCTACCACTTGAGCCACAGTGCCATTTCTGGCTTTTATTTTTCTTTTTCATTTTATATTTTGGTCAGGCCTGGGGTCTTGAACTCAGGGCCTGGGCACTGTCCCTGAGCTTCTTTTGCTCAAGCATTCTACCACTTGAGCCACAGTGCCACTTCTGGCTTTTTCTGTTTATGTGGTGCTGAGGGCACCATGGGCTTCATGCATGCTAGGCAAGCACCCTACCACCAAGCCACCTTCCCAGTCCCTCATGTATATTTATATGTTTATCATATTCTGATATATATATGATATATATGAGCCCATGAGACACATATTCATATTCATATCTATAAGAATTTCATATATATTTTATATATCATATATGATATACATATATGTGGGGGGGGATGTATTTGTATGTCTCAGACTTTCCAGTCTTGTCTGGCTCTGAACTAAGATCCTCAAACCTCAGCCTCCTGAGTAGCTAGGATTATAGTCATAGGCCTGCATCAATTGTGTTTTTCTGTAGTCCAGGCAGAGATGACAGCCCTGTTCCACTATACCTCATTGTTAATATTTTTCATGAAATAAACATCCAGGGGCTGGGAAGATGGCTCAGTGGTAGAGCGCTTGCCTTGCATGCCTGAGGCCCTGGGTTTGATTCCTCAGCACCACATAAGCAAAAGGAAAAAAGCCGGAAGTGGCGCTGTGGCTCAAGTGGTAGAGCGCTAGCCTTGAGCTGAAGAGCTGAGGGACAGCGCCCAGGCCCAGAGTTCAGGCCCCACGACCAGACCCAAAAAAAAACAAAAACCATCCAAGTTTCTGTTAGAGGACAGGGTCTTCTGTCCTGTGTGTCTGTATGTAAGATTGTATCTGTTCTCAGCTAAGTCTTCCTCTGGGATGTGTCTGGTCTCTCCAGCTGGCAGAGACAGGCGTACTTGTCCCTAGGTACACGCAACTGCCGGTGCTGGCAAAAAACCTGAAGTAGATTCTGACACACATCAAGACTAGCAGATGAATGAAATGAATATCCTTATGTTTTTCAGCCAGCGAGCCGGAACCCCAGGAGCTCACACTTCCCTTCCCAATACAGAAGATGCAGATAGATGAACGAGAAGAGTTTGGCCCTCGGCTGCCCCCTGTCTTCTGCCCCAGTGAGTCCAGATCCCCTTGGTTCACCTGCTTGTACCACACATAGCTCCTGATACATCTGCCAGTCTAACAGCGTGTCTACACCCCCATCTAATCCAACCTGAAGCCACCTACATGTATGTCCCTTCATTATTTGTTTTTCTGCTGGCATTGGGACTTGAACTTGGGACCACTGGCTCTCCTTTAGCTTTTTCACTCAAGGCTGGTGCTCTACCAGTTGAGCCACAGCTGCACTTCTAGCTTTTTGTTCATTAACTGGAAATAAGAATCTCACAGATTAGTTTGCCTGGGATGGCTTTGAACTATGATCCTCAGATCTCAGCCTCCTGAGTAGCTAGGACTACAGGAGTGAGACACCAGCATTTATCCACATGTTCTGTTTTGAAACTAATCACTTCTTCCTGGTGGCTGAATAATGATCATGGCTTTATACCTTCAGAGATCTTTCAACTGGTTTTATCTACTTTATTTCTGGTCCTGGGGCTTGAACTCAGGGCCTGGGCACTTGTCCCTGAGCCTCTTTTTGCTTAAGGCTAGCACTCTACCACTTGAGCCACAGCACCACTTCCAACTTTTTTGGGTAATTCATTGGAGTCTCATGGGGATTTTCTGCCCCAGCTGGCTTCAAACCGTGATCCTCAGATCTCAGCTTCCTGAGTAGCTAGCATTGCCGGCATGAGCCATCAGCACCTGGCAATATACATTTTATATTGGTTTTGTTTTTCTGTCAGTCGTGGGGCTTTTTAACTCAGGGCCTGGTTGCTGTCCCTGAACCTTTTTTTTTTTTGGGGGGGGGGTCCGGTCGTGGGGTCTGAACTCTGGGCCTGGGCACTGTCCTTCAGCTCTTCAGCTCAAGGCTAGCGCTCTACCACGTGAGCCATAGCGCCACTTCTGGCT
>NW_012267308.1:2723102-2725083 GCF_000151885.1 Dipodomys ordii
AGCAAAAAGAAAAAAGCCGGAAGTGGCTCTGTGGCTCAAGTGGTAGAGTGCTAGCCTTGAGCTGAAGAGCTGAGGGACAGCGCCCAGGCTCAGAGTTTAGGCCCCACCACCTGACCCAAAAAGAAAAAAAAAAGAATCTCAGAGATTTTTCTGCACGGGCTGGCTTTGAATCTCAATTGTTAGATCTCAGCCTCCTGAGCAGCTAGGATAACAGGTGTTAGTCACCAGCACCTGGCACATTATATTCTTTCGATTTCTTTAAAAAAAAGAAAGAAAAGACATTGCCTGGTACCAGTGGCTTACAGCCTGTAATCCTAGCTACTCAGGAGGCTGAGATCTGAGGATCGCATTTCAAAGCCAGCCTGAGTAAGAAAGGCCGAGAGACTCTTATCTCCAATAAGCCATTCAGAAAACCCGAAGAGGTGTTGTGGCTCAAGCAATAGAGCACTGGTCTTGAGCTGAAGAGCTGAGGGACAGCGCTCAGGCTCAGAGTTCAGGTCTCACAACAACAACAACAACAAAAATAAAGTCTTTTGTTGTTGTTGGTCATGGAGCTTGAACTCTGTGAGCCTGGGCACTGTCCCTCAGCTCTTCAGCTCAAGGCCAGCACTCTACTGCTTGAGCCACAGTGCCACTTGTGGCTTTTTTCTGCTTATGTAGTGCTGAGGAGTTGAACCCAGGGCCTCATGCATGCAAGGCAAGCACTCTACCACTGAGCTACATTCCCAGCCCCAAAAAGACAAATTCTTGGGGGGAAAAAAGTTTTTTTTGTAAAGAGACAAAGATACACAGAAGAGGTGACATATTCCAGACTCTGGGTTGTAGAACTGTGCCTGGTCCCAGGTCCATCCTGTATGTCTCCAAGAACAAAAGGAATCTCATAGCTATGCAAATGAGGTCTGGAGCGATTAATCATGTGACCTTGGCTGGTGAACAAGATTCAGCTTTGAAGTCTGAGCTGGTGTTGAGACCAGAAGATCTGATACCATCCAAACTGACCTGCTCTGGCAGATAAGCCTAGGGCAGCCCAGGTCTGGGTAGCACAGGTCTGACGGTAAGGTTTCTAGTGTTTTCCGAAGTAAAGCACTATGGAATGTTTTAGTCAGCTTTTTGGTTTATCAGCCAGGTAGGAGTTGAACCCAGGATGAAACATTCCTGTTTTTATAATTGGGCCACATGTTTATCACATTTGCTTTTCAGATGCACGTCAGAAACTTGAGATACCTCAGAAGGAGAAACAGAAAAAGAACAAAGATAAACACAAGCCCCAGAAAGAACACAGACGAAAGAAAGAGAAGGTGAGTGTTTGCAGGTGTGGTTGGGGGGGGCAGAGGAGAGGGGTGTTGGGGGTGAAGGGAGCCCCAGAAAAGGGGCTGCCCACCAAGTTAGGGCCACAGGTCTTGTACTGCCATAATGGAAATGCATTTAGGTCCCCCAAGCTTTGCTTTTATCTTTCAGCTCAGTATACTTTAGTTTGTGAAATTTAATTATTTTGTGAAAATATACATCTAAAGCTGGGTGCCAGTGGCTCCCACCTATAATCCTAGTTACTAAGGAGGCTGAGGTCTGAGGATTACAGTTTGGAGCCAGCCTAGGCAGGAAAGTCTGTGAGACTTTTATTTCCAACTAACTACCCAAAAAAAGCCAGAATTGGAGCTGTGGCTCAAGTGGTTGAGTGCTAGCTTTGAGCAAAAAAGTTCAGGGACAGGGGCTGGGAAGGTGGCTCAGTGGTAGAGTGCTTGCCTTGCATGCATGAGGCCCTGGGTTCGATTTCTCAGCACCACATAAGCAAAAAGAAAAAAAAAAAGCCTGAAGTGGCGCTGTGGCTCAAGTGGTAGCGTGCTAGCGTTGAGCTGAAGAGCTGAGGCACAGCGCCCAGGCCCAGAGTTGGCCCCATGACCGGACCCCCAAAAAAAAAAGTTCAGGGAAAGCATCCAGGCCCTGAGTTCAAGCACTAAAATAAACGTGTGTGTGTGTGTGT
>NW_012267308.1:2726521-2749078 GCF_000151885.1 Dipodomys ordii
CTCTACCACTTGAGCCACAGCGCCACTTCTGGCTTTTTTTGTTTGCTTATGTGGTGCTGAGGAATCAAACCCAGGGCATGCAAGGCAAGTGCTCTACCACTGAGCCACCTTCCCAGCCCCCAGAATTTACAGAGTTTTAATCTTCCAGCTAGGCACCTATGATCACACTTGTCACCCTAGCTATTCATCAGGCTAAGATCTGAGGATCACAGGTCAAAGTCAGCCTGGGCAGGAAAGCCTGTGAGACTCTTATCTCCAATTAACCACTAAAGGCAGGAGAGCTGTGGCCCAAGCCTCCTAAGTAGGTAGGATTATAGGCATGAACCCACCAGCACCTAGCTCATGAGACTCTTATCTCCAGTTAACCATCAAAAAGCCAGAAGTGGAACTGTGGCTCAAGTGGTGGAGCATCAAGCTTAAGTAAAAAGCTATGGGACAGTACCTAGGCCTGGAGTTCAAGCCCCAATACTGGCATACACACAAGAGATGGTCCTCATGAGAGATGTGGGTTAGTGGGTCTCTGAATGCTTTTATTTGGCTTGAAGATCCAGATTAAGCTTTGTGTCATAGGGGGTGGCTGTCCCCTGGGCTTTCTACATGGGGACATTCCTCTGTAACTCATTGGGCACACTTAGCCCTCCCAGAGCTGTTTGGCTTTTTAGTTTCCATCTACTTACCAGCCCTCTTCTGTTACCTTTCTCAGGCTGAAATGTCTCCCGCTAAGAAGACAGTAATTGAATTCTGCCCCGGCCTCTCTCTGGATCCCGTCTTGTCACTGATAGAAGTCCATGGATTGTTCAGTTAATACACTGTACAGATTGTATTTATATGTAAATTCCTGCTGTAAAATAATTTTTTTTAATCTTGACTTTTCAAAGGCTGCCTTGAAAGGTTGCGGAAATTGATTTCTATTTTTAACTTCACTTTGTGTCAGAGTGAAAAATTCAGATTGAACAGTTTAATTAAAGTACTGGAGTTTGCGATGTTTTTTTTTTCTCCTTTCCTCTTGAATTTTTAATTTCCTGGAAATTTGAGAAATAAATTAAAAGTGAAGGCTTTCAGACAGGCTCCCATGGCTCATACCTGTAATCCGAACTACTCAGGAGGAAGCAAGCTTATGATGGAAGCCAGCCTGGACAGGAAAGTCTGTGAGAATCTTATCTTTAGTTAAAGAGCAAAAATCTGGAAGTGGGTTTGGAAGGTGGCTCAGTGGTAGAGTGCTTGCCTTAGACATGCATGAGGCCCTGGGTTTGATTCTTCAGTACTACATAAGCAGAAAAAGCTGGAAGTGGCACTGTGGCTCAGGTGGTAGAGTGCTAGTCTTGAGCTGAAGAGCTGGGGGACAGTGCCCAGACCCAGAGTTCAGGCCCCACGACTGGCAAAAAAAGAAAGAAAAAGCTGGAAGTAGAACTCAAGTGGTAGAGCTTCAGCCCTGAGCAAAACAACTAAGGGACTGTGCCCAGGCCCTGAGTTCAAGGCCCAAGAACTGCATAAAACAACAACAAAACACAGTGTGGTGTACACCAAAGAGTTGCTTGCCTAGTGTGTGCTAGGTCCTGGGTCACATCCCCATCACTGGGGAAAGAAGGCAGAGGGTTCTAACTAATCCAAGAAGCCATGTGGGTTGGGAATGTGGTTTAGTAGTAGAGTGCTTGCCTAGCATGCATGAAGCCCTGGGTTCGTTTCCTCAGTACCACAAACAGAACAAGCTGGAAATGGTGCTGTGACCCAAGTGGCAGAGTGCTAGCCTTGAGCAAAAGAAGCTCAGGGACAGTGCCCAGGCCCTGAGCTCAAGCCCCAGGACCTACAGAAAAAAAAAAGAGGCCATGCATCAGGGTATGTGTGTGCACGTGTGTGTTGGTCCTGGAGCTTGAACTCGGCCTGGGCACTGTCCCTGAAGTTTTGTGCTCAAGGCTAGCACTCTACCTCTTGAGCCACAGCTCTAATTAGGTCGGGTGGTGGGGCCTGAACTCTGGGCCTGGGCGCTGTCCCTCAGCTCTTCAGCTCAAGGTTAGTGCTCTACCACTTGAGCCACAGCGCCACTTCCGGCTTTTTTCTTTTTGCTTATGTGGTGCTGAGGAATCGAACCCAGGGCCTCATGCATGCAAGGCAAGTGCTCTACCACTGAGCCACTTTCCCAGCCCAGCCCCTTGATTTTTTATTTTATTTTTGTCAGTTGTGGGGTTTGAACTCTGGGCTCAGGTGCTGACCTTGCGCTCTTCAGCTCAAGGTGAGCACTCTACTGCTTGAGCCACAGCACCACTTTGTTTCCTACAGGTTTATTGGAGATAAGAGTCTCACAGACTTTCCTGCCTGGGCTGGCTTTGAACCATGATCCTCAGATCTCAGCCTCCTGAGTAGCTAGGGTGACAGGGGTGAGTCTCTGGCACCTGGCTTTTTTGTTTGTTTGTTTATTTTCACCCAGTTTTGCTGCATATCCTTGCTAATCCTCAAGCTCATCCTCCTCCAGGGGTGCACAGCCCACCAGGCTATGGAAACACCCACTTTCCTTCAAGTGGCCTGATGGCTGTGATTCAGATCATCTTCCCTGGGGGGATGGGGGGGAGGTCCCCGGGGTAGCTCGCGGCCCTGAAGGGCTGGGGGGGGCGGGGAGGGAGGGAGGCCGAGGTGGGGGCACGCGGGGCCACCGTTCCCCCTGCCAGCTGTGTGGGGAGAGAGGCATCGCCCCAGACAGGGTCCAAGATGGCTCGCCCACCGCCAAGCCCCCAGCGCATCCCGCACAGAAGGAAGATCCCGATCTTCCCTGAGCGAACCTGGGGCTGGAGGACCCAGACCGCCGCCACCCAGGAGCCACCCAGGGGCCGCAAGGTGCCCTGGGGGGCCCTGGTGAGGGCCTTGGGTCACTTCAGGATGTCCCTCCCGGACATCCGCCATCGGGAGAGGATGCTGAACACCCACGACCCGGTGTCCTTGGACAGGTTCCCTCGGCTGTCCGAGGACCAGGAGGAGGAGGAGCCTGAGATAAACTGGGGGGACCACCAGCCCCTCTCCAAGGTCAGAGCCCACGAGTGACTGATGGGGTTCGGGGACGGGGCGGGGGCGGGGGGGGAGTGTCAATGTGGCTTTTATCTGCATGCTGGGGCCATGCTGTGCCCGTGCCCCAGCCCGCAGCACCCCCCACAGACAGACAGACAGACAGACAGCACTGCATCCCCACGCCCACCGCGCTGTGGTCCGCTGGGAGAGCAGGGGAAGGGCGCCATGTGTGTGTGTGTGTGTGTGTGTGTGTACACTTTTACATACTTTTCTGCCCACGATGGCTTTGAACAGTGATCCTCAAGATCTCAGCCTCCTCCTAAGTAGTTAGGATTTCAGGTGTGAGGGCCAGTGCCCTGGTACATTTTATTTTTGTGTTTGTTTTGTTTTAACTCAGGACCTGACTGCTGTCCCTTCATTTTTTCACTCAAGGCTAGCACTCTACTACTGGAATCACAGCTCCATGTTTCTAGCTTTATTGGTGGTTTGTGGGAGATAAAGAGTTCCACAGACTTGGATTCCCCGGCTGGCATTGAACCCAAGATCCTCAGTTATCAGCTACCTGATTAGTGAGGATTACTGACATAAGCCACCCCAGTGGTCTTTAATTTCTCTCAGCAGTATTTTGTAATATTCAAAGTACAAATTTTCCACTTGCTTTAATTTATTCCTACATGTTCTTGTGGATGCTTTTGTAAATGGAATATTTTAATCCCCCCCCCCACACTCTTTTGTCAGTTGTGGGGCTTGAACTTGGGGCCTGGCACTGTCTCTGAATTCTTTTTGCTTAAGCCTAGCACCACTTCTGGTTTTCTGGTGGTTAATTGGAGATGAGAGTCTCACAGACTTTCCTGCCAACCTAGCTTCAAACTGTGATCCTCAGATCTCAGCCTCCTGAGTAGCTAGGATTATAGGCAAGGGTACCAACACCTGCTTTTTTTTTTTTTTTTCCTCTCCCTACACAATTGCTAGGGTTGGGGATTTTGCTCAGTGGAAGAGTGTTTGCCCAGCAAGTTCAAAGCCCTGAGTTTGATACTCAGCTCTGCAAAAAGAAATACGAATTGCCTTTTGTGTAACAGCCTTGTATCCTAGTTTTGAACTGGTTTTGTTGGTTTGTTTACAGGTCCCATATAAAATCCTGGCTGGGCATGAGCATGCTGTGAGTTCCTGTCACTTCTGTATGGATGACACAAAGATCGTTAGTGCCTCCTTTGACCGCACTGTTAAATTGTGGGTAGGTTAGTTTCTGGGGTTAAAATGTCTTATAAGCCTAGACACTTCTTTGGTTTTTGTTTTGTTTTGCTTGTCTTTTGTGTTTTTTTGTTTGCTTGTTTGTATTGGTGTCAGTACTGAGTACTGAGGCTTAAACTCAGGGCCTGGGTGCTGTCCCTTAGCCTTTTCCACTCAAGGCTAGCATGTTACCACTTGAGCAACACCTCCACTTCCAGCTCTTTGGTAGTTCATTGGAGATAAAGATCTCATGTACTTCCAGCCCAGATTGGCTTCAAACCATGATACTCAGATCTGAGCCTCCTGAGTAGTTTTACTTTTCAACTTTTTGATTGAACAGTAGGACTCATGTGTTTTCTGTCTCTTTGGGTCAGATCCCAGTACTGCCAAACAGACAAACAAAGAAAAATTCATTGTCCGTTTACCACCACAGAGTAAATGACTGTGAAGAATGTTGAGGGGGTCGCATCTTTTTTTTCCTCATAGTGACTCATTTACAGAATCAAGGACCATGCAGAAATACTGCATTTGTAACCCAGAGCTATATATGGTTACATCTAGATTTTTCTAACTATTTATTGGAACCCTGTCCTCATTCATTCAGAGCTTGGCCAGTATCCTCACTTAAAATTGAGTCCATAGGTGCTGGCTGAAATTGTCTATGGATGCTGTTCCTTCTCTTGGCCACATGAGGACACTGTTGTATACTGAACCTGACCCAACACTATGGATGCTGGTCAATTCCATTAGCTGGCCCCAAGGCATATGCCGCAGGCCTCCAGGCAATACATCTCTTAGTTTACAGTTACATTTTTCATCTATAGAGCAACATTACTAACCAGGGTGGCTGGATTCCAGTCTGTCTTTCCAGTACCCAATGAAGAGGAAGACTTTTTTGTTGTTGGTCATGAGAATTGAACTCAGATCCTAGGAACTGTGCCTAAAGTTTTTTTTTTTTAATTCAAGGCTAACACTGTACTACTTTGAGTCACAGCACCACTTCCCATTTTTGAGTGGTTCGTTGGAGATAAGAGTCTCACAGACTTTTCTGCACAGGCCGGTTTTGAACCGTGATCCTCAGATCTCAGCCTCCTGAGTAGCTAGGATTACAGGCGTGAGCCAGCAGTGCCTGGCTAAGAAGACGGTTCTTGAACACCATACCTGCCATCTTCGGGATGTTGCCCCCAGCACTTTTCCCTTGGCTAATTTGGCTTTATAAATGGATGGTCCTCCACTGTAATAACACTCCACTGTGAGCCAGTGGCTCACTCCTGTAATTCTAGCTACTTAAGGAGGCTGAGATCTGAGGATCACAATTCAAAGCTAGCCTTCATAGAAAACTCCATGAGATTTATATATATATATATATATATATATATATATATATTGTTATTGTTATTGTAGAGGTGATGTATACAGGGGTTACAGTTACATAAGTCAGGTAAAGAGTACATTTTTGGGCTGGGAATGTGGCTTAGTGGTAGGAATGCTTGCCTAGTATGCAAGTAAGCCCTAGGTTCAATTCCTCAGTACCACACTCACAAGAAAAAAAACAAACAACAGAAGTGGCACTGTGGCTCAAGTGTTAGAGTGCTAGCCTTGAGGAAAAAGAAGCTCAGGGACAGTGCCCAGGCTCTGAGTTCAAGCCCCAGGACTGGCAAAAAAAAAAAAAAGTACATTTCTTTTTTGTAACTGTGATACTATTTCCAAAAACCAGCAAAAAGCTGGGAATGGAGTGGAAGTGTGGCTCTAGTAGAGCACCAGCCTTGAATGAAAAAGCCAATACCAGCATACACACACACACACACACACACACACACACACACACACACACAGAGTTCTTGAGGGATGTTGCTCAAGTCTCCAAAGTCTATTTGCCTAGTGGAAAATGGGAATTGCTATTCTGGTCTCGTTCCTATGGACCTGTACATAAAGTTTGCCACAGTTACCATGGGTGTTGGAGGTGCCTTTCCAGCTTTGGTGTGGGGAGGGGTGATGGGTGTGGGAAAGCCCATCCATTCTCTGGAGCTGAGTGAGAGCCATAGGACCTGGGATTCATGAACTTGGCTCTGAAGGCAAGGCAAGGGAAGGAAAGTCTGTTGGGGAAGGCTGAAGGGAAAGGGCATGGCCCTGACTGCCCTCTCTCTCTCCTCTCTCCCCCGTTCACTTAAGGATGCTTTTGATGGAATTGTGATTCGAGATTTTGAACAAAGCCCCAAAGCTCCTGTCATAGAGTGCAGCGTCACAGCTGACAGCAAAAGGTAACATTTCCTTGGTTTTATTTTGGCCAGGAAAGGGTGAGTCAGCAGGAGGGCAGTTCAGGTGTCAGTGACAGATATTTGTTTAAAGCAAATATGAGCTGGGCGCTGGTGGCTCATGCCTGTAATCCTAGTTATTCAGGAGGCTGAGATCTGAGGATCATGGTTTGAAGCCAGCCTGACAATAAAGTCCATGAGTCTTTCATCTCCAATAAACTACTCAAAACAAGCCAAAAGTAGAGCTGTGGCCCAAGTGGTAGAGTGCTGGCCTTGGACAAAAATGTCAGGAACAATGTCACCCCAGGCTCTGAGTTCAACCCCAATACTGGCACAAAACAAAAGCAAATATAAGCTGGGCACCAATGGCTCACACCAGTAATCCTAGCTACTCAGGAGGCTGAGATCTGAGGATTGGGGCAGTAATATCCATGAGACTCTAAATTTCCTATTAACCACCAAAAGCCAGAAATGGAGGGGTGGCTCAAATGGTAGAGTACCCACCTTGGATGAAAAAGCTAAGTAAGAACATAAGGACTTGAGTTCAAGTTCCAATACTAGCACACCCAAAAATTATGTGTCCAAGCCGGGCATCAGTGGCTCACGCCTGTAATCCTAGCTACTCAGGAGCCTGAGATTTGAGGATGGTAGTTCAAAGCCAGCCTGGGCAGAAAAAGTCCATGAGATCTTTTATCTCCAATAAACCACCAGATAACCAGAAGTGGTGCTGTGGCTCTAGTGGTAGAGTGCTCACCTTGAGCTGAAGAGCTGAGGGACAGCGCCCAGGCCGAGTTCAAGCCCCACAACCGTCAAAAAAAAAAAATTATGTGTCTATCATTGGGTTAAAACCATTGATAATGATAGAGTTGTCTGGTCCAATCATATCTCAAGAAGCCCATTAAACCAGAGGCCAAGACCTCAACATGTGATCCTCTTTGGGGAACACATCATATTCAAATCACACCAGTACAGTTGTTTATCTTTCACTAACTAAACAGAAAACCATTTCCGAACAGAATGAGCTGTCTATGAAAACATTTTCCTGTAAGAAGTCAGATGTGAACGAGTCAGGGAGGAGACTGAACAACTCTAATAATTTACAGAGATTGCTGTCAAAGAGGACAGTAAAACCCAATACTTGCAGCTTACGCCTGTGATCCTCACTACTCAGGAGGCTGGCATCTGAGGATTGTGGTTCAAAGTCAGCCCAAGCAGGAAATGTGATTCTTATCTCCTGTTAACCACCAAAACCAGAAAGTGGAGCTGTCGCTCCAGCCTTGCGTGGATAAAAGCTGAGGGACCTTTTCCAGGCCCTGAGTTCAAGCACCAGTACCAGCACAAAGAATAAATAAATAGGGTTGGGAATGCAGCTTAGTGGTAGAATGCTTGCCTAGTATGCATGAAGCCCTGGGTTCAATTCCTCAGTAGTATTACACAGAAAAAGCCAGAAGTGGTGCTGTGGCTCAAGAGGTAGAGTGCTAGCCTTGAGCAAAAGGAGCTCAGGGACAGTGCCCAGGCCCTGAGTTCAAGCCCCACGACTGGCCAAGTAAATAACCAGCAAAAATCTGGCAGGGGGCGGGGGGGGGGAGAGATGTTGCTTAAGGGTGCCAGTCAAGCAAGCCAAGCAAATACAAGACCCCAAGTTCAAACTCTAGTACTGAAAAAAGGAGGAAAAAGGGAAGATAAAAAGAAACCCAAAGGGGCTGGGAAGGTGGCTCAGTGGTAGAGCGCTTGCCTTGCATACATGAGGCCCTGGGTTCAATGCCTCAGCACCACATAAGCAAAAAAGAAAAAAGCCGGAAGTGGCACTGTGGCTCAAGTACTAGCCTTGAGCTGAAGAGTTGAGGGACAGCGCCCAGGCCCAGAGTTCAGGCCCCATGACTGGACCCCCCCCCAAAAAAAAAAGAAACTCAAAGGACTGGGAGTGTAGCTTAGTGGTAGAGTGCTTGTCTAGCACGAACAAAGTCCTGGGTCGATTCCTCAGTACCACATACACAGAAAAAGCTGGAAGTGGAGCTGTGGCTCAAATGGTAGAGTGCTAGCCTTGAGCAAAAAGAAGATCCGGATGGTGCTCAGGCCCTGAGTGCAAGCCCCAGGAATGGCAAGAAAAAAGAAAAGAAAGGGGGGGGGCAGGAAGAAAAGAGGGAGAAAAAGAAAAGAAAGAAAGAAAAAAGAAAAAAAAGAAAGAAAGAGAAAGAAGCCTTAAGTCCCATCGTTGCTTAAGACCCTATATTTATTATTTGATTTTCAGGGTTGTCGCCTCATCCTATGACAAATCAGTAAGGGTTTGGGACACGGAAACTGGCAAACTGCTGGTAGGTATGGCTGGCCCCAGCCTGGTTGTGGCGGCAGCGAGGGATTCTGACTGTGTAGCTTCGGGCTGGACCTAGCATTAGGGAAGATTATGAAAGCCCTGGGTCTTCCAGTTTTCTCAGCCATTCAGACAGGGGTGTGATGGCGCCCTCCAGTGGCCATACCTGCAAAAAACGGGCCCCTTCTGCCCTCCGCTGGGGAAAGGAAGCTGCTGGTTGAAGATGCTGCTAGAAAGATAAAAAGTTTGGATCCACAGGAAGAAGCTGAGGATTTACATTCCAGGCTCTCCTTTGAGCCTTTTGGATTAGATTGTCAGAAAATAGGGCTGAGACAATGGGACAAAAAGTGTTCTGAGCCTTTCCTAATTTGTTCCTCTGTATGTGGTGTGTGTGTGTGTGTGCGCGCGCACGTGTATGCCTGTACCAGTATTGGGGCTTAAACTCAGGGCCTGCTCACTGTCACTTAGCTTTTTCTCTCAAGGCTGGTGTTCTATGACTTGAGTCACACCTCCTCCACTCTGGCTTCTTAACTGGTTCATTGGACAGAATTCCCATGGGCCTGGGGCTGGGAAGGTGGCTCAGTGGTAGAGCGCTTGCCTTGCATGCTCGAGGCCCTGGGTTCGATTCCTCAGCACCACTTAAGCAAAAAAAAGAAAAAAGCCTGAAGTGGCGCTCTGGCTCAAGTGGTAGAGCGCTAGCCTTGAGCTGAAGAGCTGAGGGACAGCACCCAGGCCCAGAGTTCAGGCCCCACGACCGCACCCAAAAAAAAATATTCCCATGGTCCTTCCTGCCTGTGCTGGCTTTGAACCTTGATCCTCAGATCTCAGTCACCTGAATGGCAGGTGTGAGTCATCAGCACTCACCACCCAGTTTCTGTCATTTCTTTTTATTAACCTAGTCCCAGATTGTCCTTCCTGACATTTTATAAGCATTAGAAATGAGTCATACTGGGCACTGGTGGGCCATGCCTCTTATCCTATCTACGTAGGAGGCTGAAATCTGAGGATCACAGTTTGAAGCCAGCCCAGGCAGGAAAACCTGTGAGACTCATATCTATAATTAACCACCAAAAAGCCACAAGTAGAGTTGTGGCTCAAGGAGTAGAAAACCGTTCTTGAATGAAAAAGCTAAGGGACAACACCTAGTCCTGAGTTCTAGTACCATCACACACAAAAAAATCATGTACTTGCACAGGAATAAATTGTTCATACCATGAACTTACTGCCTATTCTCCAGCACTCTTTCTGTTCCTGCTCCTCTGTTCTTTTTAAAATTTAAGTGAAGTTAATCAAACTTGTCAGGTGCCAGTAGCTCATTCTTGAAATCCTAGTTATTTGAGAGGCTGAGATCAGGAGGATCACAGTTCAAGGCCAGCGTGGCCAAAAAAAAAAAAAAGTTTGGAAGATCCCATCTCAACCTGTTATTCCAGCTATTGAAGCGTTAAAAAAAAATAGGATCTCAGTCCAGACCCATTCCTGAGCAGGAAGAGAGATCCTTTGATCTCATTCCAAGTGCATCATGGAGGCAAGCACATGAATGAAAAAACAGTAAGTTCTAATGGGGTGGAGAGCTTATCCCAGGAGAACTCACTGGACCTTCCTGTTTCAGTGGAAGGTCAGATACGACACCTTTGTCCTGTCCTGTAAGTTTTCACCTGATGGTAAATACGTGGTCTCAGCCCTAGATTTGGATAATGGGATCTGCATCATGGATGCGAAAGACATCACCACTGTGATTCATGTGAAACGTGAGTGTGCACCTGTCCCTTGCTCTGCCCCATCTATCACCCGGATGGCCCCTTGTCAACTTTTAAAACCATCGTGATAAGAACTACATTGTAGCTGGGCATAGTAGCTCAGGCTTATAGTCCTAGTCATTCCGGAGGCTGCAATTCAGGCCAGCTTGGCTTGAGATGCCATCAGAAGAGGCAAACCTGGGCTTGGTGGTACTTACTTGTTTTCCTAGCTACTCAAGACAGTATTAATAGGAATTCTAGGTCTAGGCCAGCCTGGGCATAGAGGCATTACCTCAAATAAATAAAAATAAAAACAACTACACGATGAAAGCCGAGCCTGACTTGAGAAAGGCATAGTTAGCCCTACGGCTGAATCTCTTTGGCCAGTCCCTTCCCTTCAGTCAGGCGATTGTAACAGACTAAACAATGTGTGCGTGCACACTGCCGCCTACGCTGTTCCCGCCCCACATCGCAGGTCACCACAGAAGGTCCATCACAGCATGCTGCTTTGACCCCGAGAGCCGCAGGATAGCATCTGTCTCCTTGGACAGATGTATCAAGATCTGGGATGTCACCACTCAGTCCACACTGTTCACCATCAAGAAGTAAGGAGGAGGAGGGCTGGGAATGTGGCTTAGTGGTAGTGCTTGCCTACCATGCTTGAGGGCCTGGGTTCAATTCCTTGGTACCACATTTAAAAAAAAAAAAAAAGAATAAAAATCCCTCTGTCGGCTTTATAATGACATTTTTTTTTAAAAAAAGCAAACAAAAATAAGTAAAATTAAAAGAAAATAAAGCATTAAAACTTTTTTTTCCTTTAAAAGAAGAAGAGCCAGAGCCAGGCTCACACCTGTAATCCTAGCTACTCAGGAGGCTGAGATCTGAAGACTGCGGTTCAAAGCCAGCCCAAGCAGCAAAGTCCATGAGACTCTTTTTTTTTTTGTCGGTCATGGGGCTTGAACTCTGGGCCTGGGCGCTGTCCTTCAGCTCTTCAGCTCAAGGCGAGCGCTCTACCACTTGAGCTACAGCGCCACTTCCGGTTTTCTGGTGGTTTATTGGAGATAGGAGTCTCACGGTCTCTCCTGCCCGGGCTGGCTTTGAACCGTGATCCTCAGATCTCAGCCTCCTGAGTAGCTAGGATTACAGACATGAGCCACCAGCGCCCGGCTCCATGAGACTCTTATCTCCAATTAACCACCAGAAAACTGAAGTGGTGCTATGGCTCAAGTGGTAGAGCGCTTTGAGCTGAAGAGTTCAGGGACACTGTGCAGGCCCAGAGTTCAAGCCCCACAACCCACCATAACCAAAAAAACAAAACAAAAAAAGAGCTAGCCATAGCACTCCTGAGCATCTACCCAGAACATCACAAGCCAGGATACTGTAGATACTTGTAACGTGGACATCCATGTTCCTTGCTGCACTACTCACAATAGCCAAGCTATGGAAACAGCTCAGAAACCCTACAATAGCTGAGTGGAGCCAAAAAGTGTGGTACACAATGAAATTTTACAGTCATTAGAAAGAATCATGCTAAGTCACTTGCAGGGAAATGGATGGACCTAGAGCAAATCATGTTAAGTAAGACAAACTCAGAGATACAAATGGTGCATGTTTTTTTTTTTCTCATATGTGGAAGCCAGATCTAACATACACTGGGACATGATAAATTATACAGGACTGGAGGCAGTCACGAAGTGAGACCAGAGGAGGATACTCTTAAGAGAGGAACACAAGGTGCAATGCCTGTGTGCATCTGATCATAGAAAATGATATTTATCAAAATGAACTCCACATAATGGAAAGGAGGGGGGGAGAGGAGGAGGAGGAAAGGAGCCAGGCACAAGTGTTTCACACCTATAAGTCCTAGCTACTCAGGAGGTTGAGATCTGAAGGAAAGTCCATGACTCTGAACTCCAATTAACCAGTTTAATTGGATCTGGTTCAAATTGTAGACCATCAGCCTTATACTTTAAAAAAAGCTAAAGGGCAATGCCCAGGCCCTGAGTTCAATTCCCAATACTGGCACACACACACATACACACACACACACACACACACAATGTTCCCATTAGCACATGAGCAATTCACATCTGGACTGATTGCTGGAATGACACCCCCTCCCCCACACCCCGTTCTCAACATCCGGTCCTCCCTGAGGCATGGACCCCTCCCCCTGTCTGTGTTTCAGGGCACACTTAAATGCCATCTCAAACTGCTGCTTCACCTTCAGTGGTCATTTCCTATGTACCACTTCCTGGGACAAAAGCTTAAAAATATGGAATGTACACACAGGGGACTTCCGGAACCGAGGAGCTTGTGTCACTCTGATGCAGGGCCACGAAGGTTCCGTGAGCTGCTGTCACTTTGCCACAGACAGTGAGTAGCTAATACCTAGAAGACATCTTGATATTTTGTTGTTGTTGTTGTTTTTGTGCTGGTCCGAGGGCTTGAACTCAGGGCCTGGGTGCTGCCATTTAGATCTTCTGGTCAAGGCCGGCGCTCTACCACTTGTGCCACAGCTCCACTTTCTGGTTTTGTTTTGGTGGTTCATTGGAGAAAAAGAGTTTCACAGACTTTCCTGCCTAGGCTGGTTTTGAATTTTGATCCTCAGACGTTAGCCTCCTAAGTAGCTGGAATTACAGGCATGAGACACGGATGCCCAGCTAAGAAAGGACAGTGCTAGCTCAAGCACTAGCCTTGAGCTGAAGAGCTGAGGGACAGTGCCCAGCACCAGAGTTCAGGCCCTATGACCGGCATAAAAAGAAAGAATGAGAAAGAGAGAGAGAGAGAGAGAGAAAGGGAGAGAAACAGAAAGAAAGAAAGAAAGAAAGAAAGAAAGAAAGAAAGAAAGAAAGAAAGAAAGAAAGAAAGAAAGAAAGAAAGGGAAGGAAGAAAGGGAAGGAAGGAAGAAAGGAAGAAGGGGGGAGGGAAAGAAAGAAAGAAAGAAATCATGGGATTTCCCATGATGCCAACAGTGATAGTGGATTATCTTTTTAACCACATGAGGACCAAAAACTCAAGTGGGGCATCCTGAGACACAAGTTTCCAAGTGGCACAAACTCAGTTTAATATAGGTTAAGAAATGAAAGAAATGTACTAACTCCTGTGATGGAAAATTCCAAGGTGGGTACCCATAGCTCATGCCTGTAATCCCAGCTACTGAGGAGGCTGAGATCTGAGGATCTGTTTGAGCGTCTGTTTGCATGAATCTAACCCAGTCAGCAATCCATCAGTGTTTGCGAACTCAGCGTGTGCAGTAACTTCATGAAGGTTAACTACTGTAAATGACAACTTTGCTGGTCACTGCTGGGACTCGCTGGGCCACCTAGGGAAGGGGGTGGGGGTCCCATGATCAGTGGTAGAGACACAAAAATTCCACAGATAAGCAGGTCACTGGTGGCTCATGCTTGTGCCAGCGACTCAGGAGGCTGAGCTCTGAGGATAGTAATTCGAAGTAAGCCCAAACAGGAAAGTCAGTGAGACTCTTATCTCCAATGAACTACCAAAAAAAAAAAGTCAGAAACAGAGCTGTGACTCAAGGAGTAGAGTGCTAGCCTTGAGTGAGAAAGCTCAGACAGTGCTGCTCAGGCCAGGAATGAGTTCAAGCCCCAGATCTGTACACACACAGACACACACACACACACACATCTCATAGCCTGCTGTGGTCTCACAGAGGCGAACGTCATTTGAAACTCTATGTTGCAGACTCTTATCTCATTTCTGGAGGGCTGGACAACACCGTGGCTATCTGGGATGTGGGAGAAGGCTTCCGGAAGCTGTCCCTGAAGGTACAAAGGCCACTGTAATTCAGCATCTGAGTTTGTTTGTTGTCTGTTGTGGGGCTTGAAGTCTGGGCCTGGGACCTGTCCCTCAGCTCTTCAGCTCAAGGCTAGCGCTCTACCACTTGAGTTACAGTGCCACTTCTGGTTTTCTGAGTGGTTTTATTGGAGATAAGTCTCCTGGGCTTTCCTACCCTGGCTCTGAATGGTGATCCTTAGATCTCAGCCTTCTGAGTAGCTAGGATTACAGGCGTGAGCCACTGCGCCTGGCTTGTTATCCTGTGTTTTCATGAAGGCATTTTTTCGCCCCCTAGGTCCTTGTTAAATTTCTATTTTTATCTTTTCAGGGTCATACTGATTGGGTGATGGATGTTTCAGTTAGTAGTAGCAACAAATGGATCCTGTCAGCTTCAAAGGTACAAAGCTGCCAAGCCCCAAGTGACTTCTAACACTTGGCACACTGATCAGAACTGACAAAGGCTAAAGTTTATTCCCAAGTGTAAAACTCCTGGCAGACCAGGTGCCTGTAATCCCAGTACTCTGGAGACTGTGGCAGGATGGAGACAGGCACTTGGTGGCTCACACCGGTCATCTTAGCTTCCCAGGAGGCTGAGATCTGAGGATTACAGTTGGAAGCCAGCCCAGGGCAGGAAAATCAGTGGGATTCCTATCTGCAGTTAACCACCAAAAAGCCAGAAGTAGAGCTCTGTGGCTCAAGTTGGTAGAGTGCTAGCCTTGGGTGAAAAAACTAAGGGAAAGTGCTCAGGCCCTGAGTTCAAGTCCCAGCACTGACACAAACAACAAAAACTCAAAACCTTCCGAGGAGGGCTTAGTTCATGTGTACCCCTGGGAGCTAGGGGGAAGACAACGAAGGTAAGCCCTTGTGTGTGAAGCACCTATTTCCACAATTGTGTCACTGAAGACTGAGCTTTGTCGGGGAGTGAGGCCAACAAGGGCTTCGGAGAATGAGCACCAGCTCACAGGGGAGGTACGGAGACCAAGTTGGCCAGCTGGTTTCTGTGACCCACCCACCTGGAGAATGGCCCAGGGTCTGGCTGTTACACACAATTGGGGAACTCCAAGGGCTACTCATGTAGAGAGAAAGGAGACCCACTTGGGCTACGCCCTCAATCCTGTTTGCTTACTTATCTTCCTGAGAGGGTCTTGTTTTTTTCCCTGGCCTCTGCCTCCTAAGTAGCTGGGATTACAAGCATCTAATACCATGCTCCCAATTTTTCTTTTTTTTGGGGGGAGGGGTCCGGTTGTGGGGCCTGAACTCTGGGTCTGGGCGCTGTCCCTCTTCAGCTCAAGGCTAATGCTCTACCACTTGAGCCATAGCGCCACTTCCGGCTTTTTTCTTTTTGCTTATGTGGCGCTGAGGAATCGAACCCAGGGCCTCAGGCATGCAAGGCAAACACTCTACCACTGAACCACCTTCCTGGCCCAATGCTCCCAATTTTTCTGTTCCTATGTCCATACCTGGACTTGAACTCAGGCTTTATCTTCCCATGCTTGCTCCTGGCTGATGGCTCTACCACCTGAGTTGTGCCTCCAGTCAGGCAATTTTGCTAGTTCACTTGAGATATTTTTTAAAAATCAGCTTCTTCTGCCTGAGCTGGCCTCAAACCATGATCCTCCAGGTCTCAGCCTCCTGAACAGCTAGGATTATAATTGTGAGCCACTGGCACCCAGTTTGTCCATGTCTTTTTGTGGGTTAACAATGTGCTTCTTTTAGTCATGAATGTTTCACCATATAGCTGTACAACAGCCTCACTGGGAGCATGGCTTTACCACTGACCTTGTCTTAGGATAGGACCATGAGACTGTGGAATATTGAAGATATTGATGAAATTCCTATGGTGATAAACTCCAAAAAAGCTATGGGCTTGAAGATGAAACAGGTTGGTATTGGGTAAAATGAAGGCCTGAGCAGGTTTTCAGTCACTCTCTCTAAGCTACTCACTGGACTAAACCTTTTTTGATCACTGAGCATATAACCATATCCTATGGATGCTTCAATTCTAAGGGAGTGTAGGAAGTCCCATGGAGACCACTGCTGTGGATAAAGGTGACATAAGATGGCCAGGTGCCGGTGGCTCATGCCTGTAATTCTAATTACTCAGGAAGCTGAGACCTGAGGATCAAGGTTCAAAGCCGGTCTGGGCAGGAAAATCCATGAGACTCATCTCCAATTGATCAGCAAAACACCAGAAGAGGAGCTGTGGCTCAAATGTTAAGAGTGTTAGCCTTGAGGAAAAAAGCTAAGGAAAAGCTGGGCACTGGTGGCTCACACCTGTGATCCTAGCCTGGGCAGGAAACTCCCTGAGACTCTTATCTCCAATAAACTACTCAAAAAAAAAAAAAAAGTGATGCTGTGGCTTAAGTGGTAGAGTGCTCACCTTGAGCAAAAAGAAGTTCAGGAACAGTACCCAGGCAGAAAGGTGCAGGGCGCTGGTGGTTTATGCCTGTAAATCCTAGTTACTCAGGAGGCTGAGATCTGAGGATTGCAGTTCGAAGCTAGCCTGGGCAGAAAAGTCCCTGTGAGACTCTTATCTCCAATTAACCACTTAAAAAATAGAAGTGGCATTGTGGTTCAAGTAGTAGAGTACTAGCCTTGAGCACAAAGAGGCTCAGGGACAGTGTCTAGGCCATGAGTTCAAGCCCCACAACTGACAAAAAAAAAAAGTGCAAGAAAGGAAAAGCAAGAGGGCCAAGGTTCTATCTATCTATCTATCATCTATCTTAGTGGTTAGAAAGGAACCCAAGGATCCATGCTGGACAATGACTCTGCCACTGAGCCACACCCCAGCTATTTGAAAGGATGTCTAGGAAATATCTCCTCATTGAGGTGACATGTACAGACTGGAAGGCATAAGGAATGGGGTGAAACAGAAAGATATTTAGGATTTCCCAGCAGCAGGAACAGCCTGTGGGTGTCTGAGGTGGAGTGTGTGTGTGTGTGTGAATGGAAGAGTCCAGGTATATGTGTGTGTGTGTGTGTGGAAGAGCCCAGGTCTGAGGCAGGCAGCTCTGGTCAAGGGAGCCATAGCAGGCCCTGCTGGCTACCACCATGGTCCTGATCCTCAGGCTACATCCCTGCTTGCTTTGGCAGGGATGAGGGAGAGAAACCCAGGGTTGTTTTTGTTTGGGGACCCACTGTGTGCACCCTGGGGGCTTAAGTCAAAAGTAATTAGAGGTGGGAGAGGGGAGAATTCTAATCCCCTCCCTGACCAGCATGTGTTTTCTACTTCAAAAAATGTATTTTTTTTATGTCAGTGCAAACAATGTGACAAGCCTTTCTCCAGTGAAAGTGACACCCCCTCTGAGATTTTCACCAAGTGTATGTTCTGCCGGAAGGAGGAAGAAGAAGATGACCAAGCCCAGGTTTCTTTTTCACCACAAGATAACAGCCAGGCTGACTGATGGCCACTGGGTCCTGAGTGACTGGAGCGTGGGCCACTTGTGCAGGTAGAGGGGTCCTGCTACAGGAAGCCTTCTGGGGTTCGCCTGGAGGGCTCTCCAGGCATGCGGCGCTGTACCAGCCCACAGCACCCCTGGCTGAGGTCAATTACTTTAATTTTCAAATGGAAATAAACATAGATTTCTCTGTAAACAAACTTACATGTCAATTGTTGAAGTAGCTTTTTTTTATTTTAGTGCTAGTGTTGGGGCTTGAACTCAGGGCCTGGACTCTGTCCCTGAGCTTTTTTTTTTTTTTTTTGCTCAAGGCTAGCACTCTACCACGTGAGCCACAGCACCACTTCTGGCTTTTCTGTGTATGTAGTAATGAAGAATGGAACCTAGGGTTTCATGCATGCTAAAGCAAGCATTTTACCACTGAGCCATATTCCCAGCCCTCATAAGCTTTTTTGCTCTAGGTGGGATACCACTTGAGCCACAACTCCACTTGTGGCTTTTTGCTGGTTGACTGAAGATAAGTATTTCACAGGCTTTCTTGCCTGGGCTGGCTTTGAACTGGGATCCTCAGATCTTAGCCTCTTGAGTAGCTTGAATGCAGGAGCCACAGTGCCTGTCTCCTTTGATTCATTTTAAAACTTGATTCAAAGTTATTTGTAAAGTATCCATTGTCTGCTGATAGACTGTCCATGTACCAATAATCACCATGACCTGGGGGCTCATTATTTGGATAGGTGCCATGCTCAGATCCATCCCCCCAGTGGGAATAAAGATGGTTGATAGCTAACATTCAAGTTGGCTTGCTCAATTTTTCTTTTCTTTTGGTACCAATATTGGGGCTTGAACTCAGGGATGGTGCGCTGTCCCTTAGCTTTTCTGCTCAAGGCTAGAGCTCTACAGTTTGAGCTACAACTCTACTAGCTTTTTGCTGGTTTATTATTTATTTATATTATTTATTTATATAAATCTCTCAAGTTTTCCTATTTGGGCTGGATGTAAACCTCATCCTTACTTCTCAGCCTCCTGAAGTAGCTAGGATTGCAGGTATGAGCCATGGGAAACACGCTACACAATTCAATTTTCAAAGTAAACTTTATGCCTTGCTCATTCATGGAAGAAAGTCAACTACAATTACAGTATGTACTACCCACGAATAAAATTAACTCTATAGAATTAAGAGTATTTCCAAATTAACTTCATTACTTACTTTTGGAAGAAAACCTCCACAAATGAATAGTTTGATTTTTTTTTTTTGGTCTGGTCGTGGGGCCTGAACTCTGTGCCTAGGCGCTGTCCCTCAGCTCTTCAGCTCAAGGCTAGCACTCTACCACTTGAGCCACAGCGCCACTTCTGGCTTTTTTCTTTTTGCTTATGTGGTGCTGATGAATTGAACCCAGGGCCTCATGCATGCAAGGCAAGCGCTCTATCACTGAGCCACCTTCCCAGCCCCTAGTTAGATTTTTTTCTATAGAGGGAAAAGTGTATCTGTGCTCCCTTATATGTCTGATATAAGCCAATTCATACATGTGTGTGTATGTATGTATATTTGTTGTGATTCTGGAGCACATTAAATATTTGAGCAAGGAGACAGGGTCAAAGGGAGAGAGCAATCTTTTCTTTTTACTTTTACTAAAACGTTGCAGTTTATGATTGAAGTATAAAGCTTAAAGCAAAAACGTGCTTATGTGGTATTTTTATTTGCTTAGTTATACAGTATGGGGGTGTGTGTGTTTCATTGTGAAATTTTCCAAGTTGACAACGTATCCCTATCAACCTAACTCCTCTTTCTCTTCATGCTTTTAATCAAACTACTCATACTATATTTGTCTCTGTGAATTTTTGGCTGCTATTTCCCAGGCGCCATTTCCCCGTGCTCTTTCCCGTCTCTAGAAGGACGGCACCAGGAATGAGTGGCTCAAGCTGATCATCCTAGCTACACAGGAGGCTGAGATCTGAGGATCGTGGTTCAAAGCTAGCCCGGGCAGGAAAGTCCCTGAGCCTTTTATCTCCGATGAACCACCAGAAAACCGGAAGTGCAGCTACGGGTTCAAAGTGGTAGAGCCCTAGCCTTGAGCGAAAAAGGACAGCGCTTGGGCTGGAGTTCAAGCCTCAGGACCCCCCCCCACACACACACACGTAAAGAAAAAGAAAATGAACAGACTGTACATGACAGCCTCTGTCCCCCTGGCTGAGCAGCTACAAAGAATAGTGGGGCGCCCTTCCCATGCATCTATGTTTTGCATCGACCTTACATTCCTGCGGAGGTCTCAGCATTGGGATGAAGTGGGTAGGTGCCGGGGTGCAGATGTTTGGGGGCCCTGTGGGAAGCCGGAAGGGAAGTTGGTCCTGTGCTGCTACCCGAAGCCAGCAGCCTAGGCCCGTGAATCCGTAGTTGCTGGGGGCCCATCAGCACCCCCACACACACACCCGCAAACTCGCCGCGAGGAGTCGGGGCCGAATGGAAGTTGGAGCTCCCCAGGCCTGCGCCGTCGTTCGCCAAATCCCGCCGAGGGCCTGCGGAGAGCGAGCAGGACGCCCCTGAAGTCTAGCCGCGCTGGGGGGGAATCGGGGTGTTTCCAAGACGGCCCCCCCACCCTCACCTCACCTCCCAGCAGCGACACACAAACGTCCACACCCGGCTCAGGCGACTCCTGAGAGATGCTGGCGCGACGAGACAGTGCGCGGGAGGCTGTCGCGGGACCATGACGTCACGTCCGGCGTTTTGGGTTTCCTCCCACCCTTGGTGTGTTCAAGAGTCAAAGACGACCCCCCCCCTACGCATGCGCCTGCCACAGGCGGCAGACTAGCTGTGCGCATGCGTGCGATTCACGAGGTAACTAGAGATGGGGAATCGTTTCTCGCGGTACTTACGCGGGCGGCGCCGTGGCTTAGTTGGTTAAAGCGCCTGTCTAGTAAACAGGAGATCCTGGGTTCGAATCCCAGCGGTGCCTAGGCTTGGACGTCAAGCTCTCTCGTCACGTTTTGCTTTTGCTTTCCATATATTCCAACTGTTCCTTACTTTGAGGATGCAAAGGTGAACTCGGAATGGTACTTTTAACCCGAAATCTCTGCGTGGCCTGGGAAGCTACACCCTGAATCTCCAGATCGTGAACCTGGACCTTGAAGGGGAACGCCGAGGTTGCAGCCATACATACCTGCCTGCCTTTGCCCCTGGCGTGGGTCTCCTAGGATGTCCAATGCAGGTAAGCCTTCCACAAAACACTGAATTCCTCCTTCAATCCTCGACTTCTTTGCAGGTGGATGGCAGGCCCTGAGAGGTCAAGTGTGGACCAGAGGGAAAGCTAAGAGTGCAGTGTGGCCGTGTGGCAATGCAGTTGAACCCCAACTGTGGAAGATCCTGGAAGACTCTGTTCAACTGTTCAGGGTGGGGTGGACAGCAAGGCCTGGGCAGGGGTGTGTGGCTGCAACCATGCAGGGGACCTGTTGTAGAGACATCATACCCAAGACTTTGAGGGTGCGGAGGTGGCGATTTCAAGGTATTTTCCTAGGATAGCCATGGGTCAAATCCAACAGGAGCACTAGTGGCTCACGCCTGTCATCCTAGCTACTTAAGAGGCTGACATCAGAGGATTGGGATTCTAAGCCAGCCCAGGCAGGGAAATCCATAAACTCTTATCAGCAATTAACCACAAGGAAAGAAAGGAGGGAAGGAAGGAGGGATGGAGGGAAGGTGGGAAAGAGGGAAGGAGGGAAGGGAAGGAAAGAAGGAAACAACTGGAGCTGTGACTCAAGTAGTACAGTGCTCAGCCTTGAGTGAAAAAGCTAAGGAACAAGCATCTAAGCTTCAGTAACAGTGCACACACACACACACACACACACACACACACACACACATCCTCCACACAAAACTAGTCCAGAGTCCCAGACAGGTTCAGAGGTGATTGATTAGTGGTAATACTGTTACCAGTGTGTATGAAGAAAGGAAGGAGGGAAAACAACAGCAATGAAGTTAAGGGAAATAGCAGGCTTGAGTTAGATTGTTCAAAAACAAGCACATGGTTTAGAATTTCAGGCTGGCACTGTGATTCATGCCTATAATCCTGGCTACTCGGAGATCTGAGAATAGCAGTCCCAGGCTCACCAAGTTAATATCTGTGAGGGCTGGGAAGGTGGCTCAGTGGTAGAGTGCTTGCCTTGCATGCATGAAGCTCTGGGTTCAATTCCTTAGTATGACATAAGCAGAAAAAGCCGGAAGTGGCCACTGTGGCTCAAGTAGTAGAGTACTAGCCTTGAGCTGAAGAGCTCAGGGACAGTGCCCAGGCCCAGAGTTCAGGCCTCATGACCAAAAAAAAAAAAAGAAAAAAAAAGTGAGATGCTTATCTCCAATGAAGCACTAAAAGAGCCAAAAGTGGAACTGAGGTTCAAGTAGTAGAGCACCAACCTTGACTATCAAAGCTCAGAGACAGTGCCAGGTCTTGAGTTCAAGCCCAGGATAGGTACACACACACAAAAAGTCAGAGCCTGATGCTGGTGGTTCGCACTTGCAATCCTAGCTACTCAAGAGGCTGAGATCTGAGGATCACAGTTCAAAGCCAGGCTGGGCAGGAAAGTCTATGAAACTCTTATCTCCAATGAATCACCAGGAAACTGGAAGTGGAGTTGTGGCTCAAAATGGGAGAGCATTAGCCTTGTACACAGAAGCTCAGAAGCAAGGCATCTGCATGAAAGCCTTAAGTAGGAGTTTGTTGCATAAAGGTTCAAGATGGATGGGGGCCTCTCCCTCAAGGGAGGTTTTTTTGTTTGTTTTTGGTCGTGGGGCTTGAACTCAGGGTCTGGGTGCTGTCCTTAAATATATATATATATATATATAT
>NW_012267308.1:2750693-2764631 GCF_000151885.1 Dipodomys ordii
GCAGCCCCCGCCCCCCATCCTCCGGCATGGAGAAGCCGGCAGCCGGGGCGCCGGAGGGAGCCCCGGGCCCCCGGGCGCAGCTCGCTGTCGTCTGCCTGGGTGAGTGGGGCCCAGACAGGCCTGGCGGGGTCCGGGGACCCCGGTTTTGCAGCTCTTAGACCGCGTCCAAGCTGGAACACCTCCTCCCCCTCTCCCACCTAGATGCTAGAGTTTGCCTGGGTCTCCCCCCCCACCCCCCCGCAGGGCCCTGGCTCCTACAATGGGTCTGGGCAGAAATCTCAGGCCTGAGGCCTACCAAAGAGGGGTGTGTGTGTATGTGTATTGGGGGAGGGGGAGTGACCCCAGAAGCCAAGTGGTTCCCCCCTGGGGTTTGTGATTGCTACACGTTCCTGCCATGCACCAAGGCTGTGGCTTCCACCTGGCCTGTCGCTGATCAGCTTGGCCCCTCTGAAGCTTCACACAAAGCCCAGCTGGCTGTCTCCCACCCTGAAGACCTGGAGTTGGAGTCAAGGGGTGGGGTGCTGGCTAGTCAGAGTTGGAGGGGGGGGGTCTCAAGATGAGGCTGGTAGAGGAGGATGCCAGGGAAGGAGACAGCTGTCACAAGGAGTCCTATTTTTCCCTTTGTGTCTTTCTAGACCCAAGAGGGTAGGCGTGTGTGTGTGTGTATGTGTGTGTTGGGGGGGGGTTCCAGGAGAAAAGGGGACCTCTCCAGGCCTCTGCCACCTGGGTGAGAAAGGTTCTTCCTTCTCTGCCCAGGAGTTGTTTTGGGTTTTTTTGGTCCATGGTTCCCAGGACTCTGTATGGGAAGAGGAAGGAGTTAAATCCCCAACTCACATGGTTCCTTTACCCTGATGGAGGAGGGAGACCCTGAAAGGGCTGGGGTCACTAGGGGACACCCTGTGATGTCACTGATAAGGACCACCTTTTCTTTTGGAGCTGGTCCTGGAGCTTGAACTCAGAGCCTGGGTGCTGTCCGTTAGCTTTTTCTTCTTTCCTTAAGGCTAACTTTCTACCACTTGAGCCACAGCTCCACTTCTGGCCTTTTGGTAGTTCCTTGGAGAACAGAGTTTCCAGGACTTTCCTGCCTAGGCTGGCTTTGAACTAGACTGGTTTTGAACGGTGATTCTCAGATCTCAGCCTCCTGAGTAGCTGGGATTACCCGGGTGAGCCACCAGCATGGCCTCTGGACAGATATGACCTCCTCACCTGGCCTGTGGCCCCCAAGCCTGTGGGAACACCCATTCCCAAGTTGTAGAGCAGGAGTGTGATGATCTGGTGTGTTATGACCAGGTTACAGTGGGGTCTGTGGGTATGGCAGGGTGGGTCCTGTGACTGTCCTTGGATCCTAGCCTCTTTCATCCAAGCCATTTTGGGATGGCAGGGAGTGTCTGGCAGATCTCTGAGCTCTGCCTTCTCGGATGAAGGGGACAGCCCTTAGATTTGTCTGTGTTGTCCTGTGCCTCTGTTAGGGCTGCCTCTGACCCAGGGCACTTATCCAGATCCTTCTGATCTCTCTTTGTGTTTCTCCTAGTGAACTTTTTTCTCACTGGGAGGCTCAGCAGCGCAGTTCCCGCCCTAGGTGAGTAATTCCCCACCCCCTCTTGCTGCTGATTGGCCCTTCTCGGTTAAGTGACTTCTGAGAACCTGCCTTCTGGTTCTGGCTCCATCCCCTTGTTAGGTATGTCAGACCTTGAGCATCTTTTCTGCATTATAAAGAAGCTGTTTGGTCTTCTGTGAGCTTCCACTTACTGGGCCTCAAGTTTCCTCTTCTGTAAAATGGGTGAGATTCCAGACTCTCAGGCCTGCTGGTTAGAGTTCAGTGAGCTAGTAAAGCAAAAGTCTTAGTGTGGTATCTAGAGCATGGTAGCCATGGAAACTCCAGAGGGCCCAAAGTACCAATGGCAGACTGGGACTCCTGTGGGCTGCTGATTACAGGGTTCCTCAGGGCCATGAGATATCATCAAATCCTTGTCTGAGTTAAAATAATACCTAGTGCCAGGCACCAGTGGCTCATGCCTGTAATCCTTGCTACTCAAAAGGCTGGAATTTGAGAACTGCAGTTCCAAACAAGTCGGGGCAGATAAAGCTGAGAGACCCTCATTTCCAACTAGCCAGCAAAAACCTGGAAGTGGAGCCATGTGGTTTAAGTAATATAATACCATCACTGAGTGAAAAAGCCAAGCAAAAATGCAAGGCCCTGAGTTCAAAAAAAGATGTGAGTGTGAAGTGAGAAGATGTTTGGCCACGTTTTCTAGGGCTTCTGGTTCTGCTTAGGGTCTGAGTTCAGGTGTCAGGGCCAGGGACCTAGGAGGGGCCAGTACTGGTTGATGATGGTTACAGGATAGGGAGCTGGTAAGGCCCAGTGCTAGTGTCCTGGATACCAGGTCTTGATCGCCCTCATAGTTTTCCACAGTTGGCCTCTGACCCAGTTCTGTGCTGAGCTGGGCTGGTCCTGGGACTCTTCCTTTTCAAGCCACAAAGGACAGCCCAACTTCCCATCCAGGACAGACTGGCTCTGCCCTGCTCAGGTATCTGTGGCCAGGATAGAGTAAGGTCAGGGAGATGAGGGGCTCACATCTTTGAAACCTGAGCCTTAAGTCAGCCTTTCTTCCTATAGAGCCTGGGAGAGAAAATTGCCCATGTCAGATTGTGGTGTTTTTATTTTTTGTACTGATCTTAGGCTTGAACTCAGGGCCTTGATACTATTCCTGAGCTCTTTTGCTCAAAGCTAGTTCTTTACCACTTGAGCCATAACTCTATTTCTGGCCTTTTTTTTTTTTTTTGGTGATTATTTAGAGATAAGAGTCTTAAAGACTTTCCTACTTGGACTAGCCTCAAATCACAATCCCCAGATCTTGGCCTCCTGAGTAGCTCAGATTACAGGCATGAGCCAGTGGCATCTAGTTTGTTGGATTTTGTATGTGTGTGTGCATGTTTGTACCAGTCCTGGGGTTTGAACTCAGGGCCTGGGCTCTGTCCCTGAACTTCTTTTGTTCAAGGCTAGCATTTTACCACTAGCCACAAAGCCACTTCTTCTTTTTTTTTTTATTTTAGTTTAGTGGAGACAAGAGTCTCATGGACTTTCCTGCCCTGGGCTGCCCTGCTTTGAACTGTGACCCTCAGACCTCAGCTTCCTGAGTAGCTAGGATGACAGGCGTGAGCCACCAACACCCAGCTTGTTGGATTCTTTTTTTGTTGTCGGTCATGGGGCCCGAACTCTGGGCCAGGGCACTGTCCCTCAGCTCTTCAGCTCAAGGCTAGCGCTCTACCACACTTGAGCCACAGCGCCACTCCTGGCTTTTTCTGCTTATATGGTGCTGAGGAATCAAACCCAGGGCCTCATGCATGCAAGGCAAGCACCCTACCACTGAGCTACCATCCCATCCCCTCGTTGGATTGTTTGTAAACTGTCTCCAGTGTGGGGTATATCATGGCTCATCTCTCAGGATTGTGATTCCCCACTCTGGCATGGGGCTCTCCACCATGGTTCTGTGGCTAGGAATTTCTCTTTGGTGCCTCACACAGGAGTTGTGATGAGGAATGGGCCTCCACCTTCCTCTCGGCCTTCACTGGCCTCAGATTCTCTTAATGGCTGAGCAATCTCTGAGGCTTTGCCCCCTTAATCTCGGCCACTACCTCGGCTCCTAGGGTGGGGCAAGATTATGCTGCCGGATCACCTGACCACTTCCCAGAATGCCTGAGGTGAGGCTCAGGCTGGTTGTGGTCAAGTTACACTGGCAGGTAGTCGGGAAATCAGATCTACAAATTGTGCTTCATCAGGCTTTGCTTGCATTCTCTCAGGAGGATTTAATGATTCTTTGGGGCCAGGGAAGAAGGACACAAGGCTCATGAAAGTGCCCACTCATCCTTTTTTTTTTTTTTTTCCACTTGAGCTGGTCACTAAGGGCAGAGGCAATCTGTCACCCATCCCTTGCACGTGATACCAGCATACCTCTGTGGTCCCAAACAGCCCAATACATGCCCTGCTATCTCTGTCTGCCCAGCCCGCCTTAATACTGTACCACAGTTCTTACTTCCCATGAGGGGAATCCCTGGAAGCCCCTGTCCCCTTCTTCTCTGTCACTGGCATGAGATGGCCACTGTCATCAGATTCCTCCCTCCCTTCTTTCCTTCCTTCTGCTCAAGGTTAGTGCTCTACCACTTGAGTCACAGCTCCACTTTCCCACTTTTTTTTTGGTGGTTAATTGGAATTAAGAGTCTCTGGATCTTTCCTACCCTAGCCTTGCTTCAAACCAAGACCCTCAGATCTTAGCCTCCTGAGTAACTAGGATTATAGGCGTGAGCTACCAGTGCTCAGCTCCATGAATGCTTGAGTCACAGCCTTGCCCTTGGCCATGGCCAGCCCTGGTTGGACTGGATGTCAGCATAGGAGACACTATGTGTAGGGAAGAGAGGGCTCCAGTACCCTCAAACCTGTTTCCTACCCAAAGGTGAGCTGTGCTTCTCTCAGCCTCTTCTTCCCCCCTAGCTGCCTGTAGCGGGAAGCTGGAACAACACACAGAACGGCGTGGTGTCATCTATAGCCCAGCCTGGCCCCTCAACTACCCACCGGGCACCAACTGCAGCTGGTACATTCAGGGTGACCGAGGGGACATGATCACCATCAGGTAAACAGGGTATGGGGGAATAGCTGGGCACCACACCTGTGTGGTAGCTCACACTTGTCATCCTAGCTCCTCAGGAGGCTGAGACCTGAGGATCACAGTTCAAAGCCAGCCCAGCCTAGAACATCCATGAGAGACTCTTATCTCCAGTGAACCATCAAAGAGCCAGCAGTGGAGCTGTGGCTCAAGTGGTAGACCACTAACCTGAGTGTGAAAGCTCAGAGACAGTGCCCAGGACCTGAGTTCAAGTCACAGGACTTGCACCAAAAAAAAATAGTAGGAGGGCTAGACACTAGTGACCTAGGCCTGTCATCCTAGCTATCCAGGAGGCCACTGAGATTTGAGGATCACGGTTCAAAGCCAGCCCAGGCAGGAAAGTCTGGGATTTTTTTTTTTTTGCCAGTCCTGGGGCTTGAACTCAGGTCCTAGGCACTGTCCCTGAGCTTCTTTTGCTCAAGGCTAGCATTCTACCGTGTGAGCCACAGTGCCACTTCCGGCCTTTTCTGTTTATGTGATACTGAGGAATCAAACCCAGGGCTTCATGCATGCTAGGCAAGCACTCTACCACTAAGCCACATTCCCAGCCCCCGTGAGACTCTTATCTCCAATTAATCACAGAAAAACCTGGAAATCGAGGTGTGCCTCAAGTGGTAGAGTGCTAGCCTTGAGCAAAAAGGCTCTCAGGGATAGCGCTCAGGCCCAGAGTTAAAACCTCAGGACTGGGGGGAGAGGGGGTGGAATGGGGAGGGTGGAAGGGAAGGAAGGAGAGGGGAAAACTAGTGAGGGAATCCTACATACTGGATGTGGGAGTGAGTGCAGCAGGCGTGGAGGGCTGGTGTGTGGGTGTGGCTAGGTATGTAGAGAGATGAATGTCCATGGCATTGTATGGCCCACCCCCCCACCCCACCCCGTATCCCAGATCCCTGGGCCTCCATGGCCTGGCATCCTGACTGGATTCTTTCTGTCCTGAGCTTCTTTCTCGGGGTAGTGGGTTGTCAGAGGCATTCAACTCTGTTAGGAAGGCATCTTAAAGACTGTGGCTCTGTGTAGCATCCTCTGCCATGCAGGTGGCTTCCGGCTTGGCTGGCATAAGCCCTGAGCAGGGCTCTCCGCAAGGGACCATGAGTAGGGTGGGATCTCAGCCGGGAAGGGATCCAGGCTGGAGCTGGTGTTCAAACTCTAGAAGAAGGCAGAGAGGGAAGCAGGGTGAGATGACCAGATGGCAACATGTTTTTGAGAACACACTATGGGTTCTGGCAGCTGTACCTTCTCTACATGCCAACATCCGAAAGTTCCCCCGGGTCTAATTATTCCACGGTCCCAAAGGACAGGGCCATGATCGGCACGAGCAAATGATGTTTCCATTCCTGTGCCTCAGTTTCCCCCCAGGGCCATGGCTAATGGTCCAGAGAGCATAACTTGTAGGAGCAAACCATGTCCTAATTTCTATGCCTCAGTTTCCTCCACCACTACAGGGCCATGGATATGTTGCAGGGAGTACAATGAGCAGAAGCAATGTCCTGTTTCTGTGCCTCGATTTCCCCCAGAGCCACAAAGCCAGGACTCTAGGCCAGGAAACAACAGACAGGAAGAGATAATGACCTAGTTTGATATTTTTTTTTGGGGGGGGAGGGGGAAGGTCTGGTCATGGGGCCTGAACTCTGGGCCTGGGCACTGTCCCTCAGCTCTTCAGCTCAAGGCTAGCGCTCTACCACTTGAGCCACAGTGCCACTTCCAGCTTTTTTTTCTTTTTGCTTATGTGGTGTTGAGGAATCGAACCCAGGGCCTCATGCATGCAAGGCATGCGCTCTACCACTGAGCCACCTTCCTAGCCTCTGACCTAGTTTTTGTGTCTAAGTTTCTTCCCTTCTGCCATAGGGCCATCGCAATGGTCCAGGGCAGTGTAACAAACAGGAGCAAGGTTCTAGTTTCTGTGCCTCAGTTTCCCCACAGAAGCTGGGTCATGGCTCTAGTCCAGGGTTATACAACTTCAGCATTGGCCACCATGTCATAATTAAGGCTGGAAGCTTGGGCTGCCCTGTCCCTGCTGACCTGCTAGAAGAGGGACTTTGGTCACCCACCGATGTCAGAATTATTCATACACCTGTCCCATGGTCCCGCCTTTGCCCCTCGCCTACAGTTTCCGTAACTTTGATGTGGAGGAGTCTCACCAGTGCTCCCTGGATTGGCTGCTGCTGGGCCCAGCGGCCTCCCCTCGCCAGGAGGCCTTCCGGTTGTGCGGCTCAGCCATCCCGCCCGCCTTCATCTCTGCCCGTGATCATGTGTGGATCTTCTTCCATTCGGATGCCTCAAGCTCCGGCCAGGCCCAGGGCTTCCGTCTCTCCTACATTCGAGGTTTGTGGAGCTGAGGGGGTAAGATGGAACCTTCCAGGCAATAGTCTTCACTGCCTCCAGTGCTCCCTGCAGGAGCTTCCTGACCAACCTGGCCCATCTTTTTTTTTTTTGCTCCAGGCTAACGTTCTACCACTTTGAGCCATAGCTCCACTTTTTGTTTTCTGGTAGTTAACTGGAGATAAGAGTCTTACGGGCTTTTCTTCCCAGGCTGGCTTGGATCCAAGATCTCAGATCTCAGCCTCCAGAGTTGCTAGGATTACAGGTGTGAGCCACCAGTGCCTGGATGCTTTTTTTTTTTTTTTGCCAGTCCAGGGGCTTAAGGCTACCTCCAGAGCTTCTTTTGCTCCAGGCTAGCACTCTACCGCTTGAGCCACAGTGCCACTTGCAGCTTCTTACTGATTCATTGGAGATAAGTCTCCCAGACTTTCCTGCCTAGGCTGGCTTCGAACCTCCATCCTCAGATCTCAGTCTCCTGAGTAGCTGGGATGACAGGCGTGAGCCACTGGTGCTAGCCTTGCCTGACAGTGGAACTGTCAAGATTAGAACCTCCTTATGTCACTGAGCTCCATTTCACATTTCATGGGTGGGTGTGGCTTTAGTAAAGACTCCTCCCCTCCGCTCCCCCCTTCCCCAATCTCAGATCAAGGATAGAACTGACCCTAAATCCCATTAGCTCCATGGCCCAGGGCCCTGCTGGGATTGGTGGAGGGGTGGAGTGGGGGGAGTAGCTCTGGGGTTCCAGGTCTTGTGTGCCCTCCTCCTGACTGCTTCTTGCCCCCTTTCTGTCATCTCCACCCCCAGGGAAGCTGGGTCAGGTGGCCTGCCAGGCAGATGAGTTCCGCTGTGACAATGGGAAATGCCTGCCTGGCCCTTGGCAGTGTAACACCGTGGACGAGTGCGGAGATGGCTCAGACGAAGGCAACTGCTCGGCGCCCGCCTCTGAGCCACCGGGCAGCCTGTGCCCCGGGGGCACCTTCCCCTGCAGCGGGGCCCGCTCCACACGCTGCCTGCCGGCCGAGCGACGCTGTGATGGCACTCAGGATTGCGGAGACGGCTCTGACGAGGCTGGCTGTCCCGACCTGGCCTGTGGCCGGCGGCTGGGTAGTTTCTATGGCTCCTTCGCCTCGCCAGACCTGTTTGGTGCCGCCCGTGGGCCCTCAGATTTACACTGCACCTGGCTGGTGGACACGCAGGACCCACGGCGCGTGTTGCTGCAGCTGGAGCTTCGGCTGGGCTACGACGATTACGTGCAGGTGTACGAAGGCCTGGGTGAGCGTGGGGACCGCCTGCTTCAGACCCTGTCTTACCGTAGCAACCACCGGCCTGTGAGCCTGGAGGCCGCGCAGGGTCGGCTCACTGTGGCTTATCACGCCCGCGCCCGCAGCGCCGGCCACGGCTTCAATGCTACCTACCAAGTCAAAGGCTATTGCCTGCCTTGGGAACAGCCATGTGGGGGCAGCAGTGAGTCGGAGGATGGCTCCGGCGATCAGGGCTGTTTCTCGGAACCACAACGCTGTGATGGCTGGTGGCACTGTGCCAGCGGCCGGGATGAACAGGGATGCCCGGCTTGTCCACCTGATCAGTATCCCTGTGAAGGTGGCAGTGGGCTGTGTTATGCACCTGCCGACCGCTGTAATAACCAGAAAAGCTGCCCCGATGGTGCCGATGAGAAAAACTGCTTCTCTTGCCAGCCAGGTACCTTTCACTGTGGTACCAACCTGTGTATCTTTGAGACATGGCGCTGTGACGGCCAGGAGGATTGCCAGGATGGCAGCGATGAGCACGGCTGCCTGGCTGCTGTCCCCCGGAAGGTCATCACAGCCGCTCTCATAGGCAGCCTGGTGTGTGGCCTATTGCTTGTGATCGCTCTGGGCTGCGCCTTCAAGCTCTACTCCCTGCGGACTCAAGAATACAGGTGGGGACCAGCCACGTGGGGGTGGTTTTGTCCTGGCAGAGGGCCCTGGGCTTATTGTGTGCCCAGCGGTGGTCTGCAAAAATCACCAGTCAGGGCAGGCCTGGGTCTTGAACTCAGGATCCAGGTACTGTTCCTGAGTTGTTGGGCTCAAGGCTAGTGCTCTACCACCTTGAGCCACAGCTCCACTTCCCACTTTTGTATGGGTTCATTGGAGATAAGAGTCTCGTGGACTTTCCTGCCTGGGATGGTTTTGAACTGTGATTCTCAGATCTCAGCCTTCTGAGTAGCTAGGATGACAGGCATGAACCACCAGTGGCTGGCTTAGGTCAAGCAATTTTTTTTTTTTGGCCCTTCCTGGGGCTTGAACTCAGGGCCTGAGCATTGTCCCTGAGCTTCTTTTTGCTCTGCCACTTGAGCCACAGTTCCACTTCTGGCTTTTTCTGTATATGTGGTGCTAAGGAATTGAACCCAGGGCTTCATGCATGCTGGGCAAGCACTCTTACCACTAAGCCACAGTCCCTGCCCAATGTAAATCTTAAATAATTGCTTTTGTACCTGTTGGAGGACTAGGCATCTTGTGTATATGTGCACATCTGTGCCAGTTCTGTGGCTTGAACTCAGGGCCTGAGCCCTATCCCTCAGCTTTCTTTTGGGGGGTGCAGTTGTGAGGCTTGAACTCAGGGCCTGAGTGTGTTCACAGTTGGCACTCTAACACTTGAGCCACAGCTCCATTTAGTATTTTCTGGTGGTTCATTGGAGATAAGCATCTCACGGACTTTCCTGCCTGGGCTGGCTTTGAATCATGATCCTCAGATCTCAGCCTCCTGAGTGGTGAGGATCACAGGTGTGAGTCACCAGTACTGGCTCCCTTAGTTTTTTGTTTTTTTTTTTTTCACTCAAGGCTATCACTCTACCACTTGAGCCACACCTCCCCTTCTAGCTTTTTGATGGTTCATTGGCCTGAAGAGTCTCACACACTCTCCTGCCTAGGCTGGCTTCCAATGGCGATCCTCAGATCTCAGCCTCTTGAGTAGCTAGGATGACAGGTGTGAGCCACAGGCACCTGGTTTGGTCATCTCTTAATGTGTGGATGGAGGGGTGGGGAGGAGTTCCCTGAGTCCTGTGGTATATTCTGGACAGCTCTATCATAACAACCCCCCCCTCCGCCCGCCTTCTGTCCATTGTCCTCAGGGCATTTGAGACCCAGATGACACGCTTAGAGGCGGAGTTTGTGCGGCGGGAGGCACCTCCCTCCTACGGTCAGCTCATCGCTCAGGGCCTCATTCCACCCGTGGAAGACTTTCCTGTCTATAGCGCATCCCAGGTAAGCCCCGAGGGGGCTGTGTGTGTGACACCCCCTCCCCTCTTGCAGGGCCAGGCTTCCTGCCAGAGTTCAAGGAACGCTCAAGGACCATGAAGCCTCAGGGCTAGGCTGGTCCGGGAGGGAGCGAGGAAAAAGCCTCATTTGCAGTGATCTGGGGGGAGGGGGTGGGGGACTACCGTGCCAGATGAAGGCGGCACAGGTTGACCTCAGACCCCTGAGTGACTCTAGCTGCCACTCTCCCCCTCCCCCCCTCCGCACCCGCAGGCTTCCGTGCTACAGAACCTGCGCACAGCCATGAGGCGGCAGATGCGAAGGCACGCCTCTCGGAGGGGGCCCTCCCGACGCAGGCTGGGCCGCCTCTGGAATCGGCTCTTCCACAGGCCTCGGGCGCCTCGGGGTCAGATCCCGCTGCTGACGGCCGCCCGCACCTCCCAGACAGTACTGGGCGATGGCTTCCTCCAGCCAGCATCAGGGGTCGCCCCGGATCCCCCTGCACCCCAGACGGACACAGGCAGCCCCCAGGTAGCTGGGGGTGGACCTTCCATTGGCCCTGGCCATACAGCAGAGGTGGGCTCTTCGGGGCCCTCCTCACTCTCAGGCTTACAAGACTCAGAGCGTACACCTGCAGACAAGGACATAAAGACCCCCAGGGAGTCTGTCACTGACAGCCCAGGCCCTGGGGACACATCTCCTGAGCCCTGCTTGGCCCGGGATCCCCAGCCCCAGGCTCCCACTACCACAAGCAGCAGCAGCAGCAGCAGCAGCACCCATTCACCAGAGTCATTGGGGGTCTGCAGGAGCCCCCCACCGCCCTGCTCCCCAACTTCGGAGGCCAGTGACGATGATGCTCTCCTGGTCTGCTGACCCATCGGACATGTGGGTGACTGCCACAGCCATGCTTTGGAACCAGGGAATACACAGTCATTTCTACCCTGCCTCTGAGTCCTTTCTTACAGAGAGAGGGGGAAGGGGTTCTCCCCCCGTGGCCCAGGGAGGGGCTGGCTGCCCTCTGCCAGCAAAGCTACGATCAGTACGCGCTGAGCCCCAAGTTAAGGGGTACGGCCTGGTGCACAGGTCTGCAGAGCTGGCCAGGGAAAGAATGTAAGGTGACAAGTTTGTCTTTGGAGGAAGTCCTGTGTGTACTTTGGGGGTCTGAGGGTATGTGCGTAGAAATCTCACATCGTGTGACTCCCCCCAAATCAAATCTTGGAATCCATTTCTAGAGAGAGAAGAGAGACATGCTGCCCATTTTAATCAACCTGTGGGGTTGGGGCCCCCACAGAACTGGGTCATGAGCTGTGACAGGAACATATGGGAGTTGGGGGGGGTCCCTCATTTACAGTGAGCACACTGAGCCCTAGAGATCTTGGCTAAGAAGGGCTTCTGTCCAACATAGGTTGACCTAGCTGGTGCCCTTTGCCCTTTGGCTATGATGGTGTCTCTGTGTGTGTGTGTGTGTGTGTATGTATGTGTGTGTATCTCAGATGTTAATGGGCAGGGCAGGGAATGAGTGAACAGGGGAAAGGACTTTGGGGGTCTCCTTGCAAGCTGTGAGGTCCTTGGGTCATAGAGACCAAGGTCCCAACTGACAGTGGTAAGCCCATGGCCCAGACAAGGCTGGGCATGGGCATTGGTGCTGTTGCGTCCCAGATGGAAATCTGGGAAATCTGAGAGGCCTGAGGTCAGGCTGGCAGGGAGGGATGGGGGAGTAGCAGACCACACTGCTTCCTATCCTGTCTCTTTTGAGATTTGAGTCAGCCTTAGGTCAAGTGACAAATCCACCCCATGACACCTGCCCAGTAACCAAGGCTTCATAGGACTGCCTGTCACTCAGAACCACTCCCCCCACAATCCCCCTGAGCACAAGCAACAACTAGCCCTGTTTTATTTCTAGACCTTTTTCAAGGGAGGGGGAAAAAAAAGCTAACAGGGTAACAATGCTAAGGCAGGAATCCCTGTTTATATCAGCCGGGCTTCCTAAACAACAGGGCCTCTAGAAAGAACTGCATCTTTCTTTTTGTTGTTATTTGTTGGTTGTTTTGTTCTTCTGGGAGGGGGGATTTTTGCACACACACACACACACACACACATACACATACACGGAAAAAAAAACATCGCCTCAATAAACAACGTGTAAACAGAGACAGCCGCCTCCCGTCTCTATAAATGTCTCATTGTGTTTTGGAGGGTTTGTTGGTGGCAGGGAGTGGGGAGGGCTGACCCATGGGGCCATTTTCCTCCTCCTCTGGCAAGCCTTGGGGGTACACCACGAAACACAACTCCTGGCCCCAGCGTGTCATGGACTCTGAGGAGAGAGAGAGACAGACAGGTGGACTTTAGGGGCCTGATGCTTCTGGACAGGAGCGGCCCCATGTGGGAGAGAGAACCTCCTTAGGTGGAGATCATCAGCGCCCTCTGCTGGTGGGTTCATGACACTACAGCGACATCTCAGAGGCATTGGAGGATGGGGGTGGCGGGTGGGGTTGGGTTCTGTTATCCACTTAGTTTGGGGGAGAACCTACTTGGGGGACAGATTCCCTCTTGAAGCCGTAGGCCCCGAGGCCTAGCTGTCCATCTCACCTGTGAGTCTGTGCACACACTTTGGTTTGCTTCTCCAGAACACACCCAGGAAGAAAATGGGTACCCCTGTGAGGATGATGATGATGCCGACACCACAGACCATGGGCTCTGAGATGAAGCTGAAGACCAGCAGGAAGGCCCAGAACACCAAATACGCCAGGGGGATGAGGAGATTCACCTGGGGAAATAGCAAACAGGACTGTGGGTGATGCAGGCAAGATCCCATCTCTCCTGCATACCTTCCTTAACGTGTCTCTTTGAGCCGCTTTCTTAGGAGCGGGGATCTGCCTTTTGGACATGAAGAGTATGTGGCCACCAGATCATGGGTTGACCAGTTGTCTGCATGGTTGGGGAGTTCAGTAATTTCTACAGTGTTGAGCTTTACATACGGTGTGCCTACAAAGATATATGTAAGCCAGATACCAATGGCTCATGCGTGTAATCCTAGCTATTCAGGAGGCTGAAATTTGAGGATCACAGTTCAAAGCCAGCCTGGATAGGAAAGTCCATGAGACTCTTATCTCCAATTAATTAACCAAAAGGCAGTAAGTGGATGTTGAAAATGAACTATACTACTTTTAAGTGAGATGGGAGACAACAAAAGAAAGGGTGACATTGTCCAAAGAGAAATGTACTCTTGGCCAGGTGCTGGTGGCTCACACCTGTAAGCCTAGCTACTCAGGAGGCTGAGATCTGAGGCTTACAGTTCAAAGCCAGCATGGGCAGGAAAGTCTTATCTCCAATTAGCCACCAGAAAACCAGAAGTGGCCCGGAGGCTCAAGTAGTAGAGTGCTTGCCTTGAGCTGAAGAGCTCAGAGATGGCGCCCAGGTCCAAAGTTCAAGCCCCAGGAACAACAACAACAACAACAAAAAGAAATGTATTCTTTGTTTGTTGCTGTTGGTCGCGGGGCTTGAACTCTGGGCTTGGGTGCTGTCCTTGCACTCTTCAGCTCAAGGCCAGCACCCTACTGCTTGAGCCATAGCACCACTTCTGGTTTTCTAGTGGTTTAATGGAGGTAAGAGTCTCATAGATTGTTCTGCCCGGGCTGACTTTGAACTGTGATCTTTAGATCTCAACCTCCTTAGTAGCTAGGATTACAGGTGTAAGCCACCGGCACCTGGCTAGAAATATACTCTTT
>NW_012267308.1:2765111-2766745 GCF_000151885.1 Dipodomys ordii
AAAAAAAAAAAAAAAAAAAAAAGCCAGCAGGTAGAGCTGTGGATCAAATGGCAGACCAACAGCCTTGAATGAAAAGCTACAGGATGGTCTCTAGGCCCTGAGTTCAAGCCCCAAGGCCAGCACATGTAAGCATGCACATGTATGTACGCGCACACACACACACACACACACACACACACACTCACACACACACTATATGTAAATAGAGGTGTTTTTTTTGCCAGTCCTGAGACTTGAACTCAGGGCCTGAGCACTGTCCCTGAGTTTCTTTTGTTCAAGACTACCACTCTACCACTTGAGCTACAGCATGATATCTGGCTCTTTCTTTCTTTTTTCTGTCAGTCATGGGGCTTGAACTCTGGGCCTGGGCGCTGTCCCTCAACTCTGCAGTTCGAGGCTAGCACTCTACCACTTGAGTTACAGCACTACTTCTGGTTTTCTGGTGGTTTATTGGAGGTAAGACTCTCATGGACTTTCCTGCCCAGGCTGGCTTCGACCAGTGATCCTCAGATCTCAGCCTCAGGAAGAGCTAGGATAACAGGCATAAGCCACCAGTGCCTGGCTGGATCTTGTTTTCTGTTTTCCCTCGGGATTGGAGAGTGCTAATTCTTGTCTTCAGCACCCTGTGTGCTCTTCATCTGTAGATCTGAAGTGTCACAAGCTCTTCCCTAAACATGAGTGATCATGTCAGCACATGGCAAGCCCTGCATGTGGCAAATGTGAATTGTCACTCATGCCCACTCCTGGCACCCAGCTCAGAGAAAAAGGAATAGCTCTGACGGTTTCCAACACCTCAGCCATGCTGGGGATCCCCCCACCCCCTTGCCAAGCCTTACCTTGATGGGTCTGTGCAGTGCAGGGCGCCTCCAACGTAGTACAAGCAGGCCCAGGACAGTGACGCCGTAGCAGAGGTAGTTGATGAAGGACACGTAGTTGATGAGGGTGTACGTGTCTCCCACAAGCATGATGACTGCCGTGGCCCCGCACTGGGAGAGAAGCTGGGCTGAGGGCTGGCCTGGCACACCCCACCCGGCCCCATCCATCATGGCCCAGTGGCCCATTATTCCCCAGGAAGTCCCTCCCCCAGGAAGTCCCAACCCAACCCTAAGGCCAGGAAGTCCAGGCTTTACATCCTGCCTGACTTGGGTATTCCCTCCCCCCCACTCCATCCCAACTTACACAGACAAGGAGGGCAGGGATAGGGGTACAACGTCTGACATGAATCATGGCCAGCAAGCTGGGTAAGTGGCCCTCTCGGGCTCCAGAGAAACACAGCCTAAGGATGGAGGCAGAAATGGTTAAAGGCCATGAATTTAGGCCTCAGTGCTCCCTGGTGGCTAAGTCCTGTGTCTCAAGTCTCTATCTTATGTCCCTCTGAAGCTATCACCTCTGAACTCCCCTCTATGCTAAGTCCTACCAGCCTTACTGGGCAGTCCTTCCCTTCATCTAGCCTGCTTCCCTCTTGCTTTGTGTGTGTATGTCTGTTGGGGGCTGGCTTTGAGTTGCGATCCTGAGTAGCTAGGATGACAGGCGTGAGCCCCGGGGTGCCCTCCTTGGCCTTCTGGCTTCCTCTATCTCAAAGTTGGGATCAGACACTGGCAGCAGACTCATGGACTCATCATTCTACATTTCCC
>NW_012267308.1:2778330-2779594 GCF_000151885.1 Dipodomys ordii
AAACAAAACAAAAAAGCTCTTATCTCCAATGAATCAGTAAAAAGCTAGAATTGGAGCTGTGGCTCACCTGGTAAAGCAGCAGCCTTAAGTGAAAAAGCTCAGGGACAGTGCCTAGGCCATGAGTTCAAGTCCCAGGACTGACACCAAAAAAAGAAAAAACTGGAGGAAGAACCTGGGTAGCAGACCCACTGACACCCTCTCTTACTTATGATGCCTGCGCGGCAGATGGCTCAGATCCCCAAGCCAGTTTTTGTTTTGTTTTGTCGTTTGTGGGGGCTGAACTCTGGGCCTGGGCGCTGTCCCTCAGCTCTTCAGCTCAAGCCTAGAGCTCTACCACTTTAGCCACTGCATCTCTTCCAGTTTTCTGAGTGGTTTATTGGAGATAAGAGTCTCACAGTCTTTCCTGCCTGGGCTGGCTTTGAACCGTGATCCTCAGATCTCAGCCTCCTCAGTAGCTAGGATTACAGGCGTGAGCCACCAGTGCCGGGCAAGGTTTCTTTTTTGGTTTTGTTGGTTGACCTCAGGACCTAGGTGCTGTCCCTGAGCCTCTTTGTGCTCAAGGCTAAAGCTCTACCACTTGAGCCACAGTTCCACTTCCATGATTTGAGTGGTTCATTGGAGATAAGAGTTTCGTGGGGACTTTTCTGTCTGGGCTACAATCCTCAGATCTCAGCCTCCTGAGTAGCTTGGATTACAGGCATGAGCCACCGGCCCCAGGCCCCAAGTCAGTTTGAGAAACCTTTTTTGGGATTGTTTTGAGATGGGGACTCAAAGTTGGTACCTGAGCCTTTTGCTCATTGGCTGGTGCTCTACTAACTCAGACAACCCTCCAACCCCAAGAAACCTTTCTATTTACATGGCTTGCAAAGTCGATGTCTCTAGCTGTCCATCTGTTTATTCATACTCCCAAATTGGAGTCTACCCTGGTTGGCTGGGGTCCTCAGCCTTCCATCCTCTCCCCCCCCAATCAAGGCCCCTCTGAATTGGGCCCCAATTTGGTTCAGCATCAGAGCAGGGTGAAGGGAACTGCACAGAAACTTGAATCCGAATGGAGTCCCAAATTGTAAGCCCACCACTGCCAAGGGTGTTATTTAACTTCCAACCTTGGGCTGGGAAGATGGCTCAGTGGTAGAGCACTTGCCTTGCATGCTTGAGGCCCTGGGTTCGATTCCTCAGCACCACATAAGCAAACAGAAAAAAGCCGGAAGTGGCGCTGTGGCTCAAGTGGTAGAGCGCTCGCCTTGAGCTGAAGAGCTGAGGGACA
>NW_012267308.1:2779644-2782979 GCF_000151885.1 Dipodomys ordii
GGGCCCTCCCTCCCTCACCACGGCCACTGCATTGGAGGACAGCAGCTCCTGGGGAGACATGGCAGTGAAGTAGGCGACGTTGGTGAAGGTGTACACGAAGGTCACCAGTGGGATGGAGATAAAGATGGCACGAGGTAGGTTTCTGGGAATGGTGAACGCAGCGTGTCAGTATCATGCTCTGATTTGCAGGGGGTCCAGGGATGGGGGCGCAGCATGGATGCCCGAGGGACACAGACACTGCTTTCTGCCTCTCAGAACCTCAGATGCAGGTGCAGACACCAGATTGTAGCCCAAGGGGCAAAATCTAATTGATGGCTTTTCTTTCTTTTTTTTTTTTTTTTGGTCGGTCATGGGGCCTGAACTCCGGGCCTGGGCACTGTCCCTCAGCTCTTCAGCTCAAGGCGAGCGCTCTACCACCTGAGCCACAGCACCACGTCCAGTGTACTGGTGGCTAATAGGAGATAAGAGTTTCACAGAGTCTCCTGCCCGGGCTGGCTTTGAACTGAGATCCTCAGATCTCAGCCTCCTGAGTAGCTAGGATGACAGGCGTCAGCCACCGGCACCCAGCCTCTTCCTGGATGTCCTACTCACTTTCGAGGATCAACCAACTCCTCAGTGACATAGTTGAGAAAATTCCAGCCACTGAAAGCGAAGGAGCCCTGGAGGAAGGCCAGGGCCAGGTGCCCCACGGAAGGTGTCATCCAGAAGGCAAAGGCGTGGCTGGGCCTCAGTTCCTCAAAATGACCTGGGAGGATGAAGGGGGAGGGGGGAGAGGAGTCCAGAAGTTAGAGGTCAGCTCAGTCTCCCACACTCAGCCCTTGCCCACACTGCCTCCTGGCCCTACCTTGGAAGATCTGGACGAAGCCAACACTAATAATGAGTGACAGGGCCAGCAGCTTGCCTCCTGTGAAAATGTCTTGGATTCGAGTGGCCCAGCGCACGCTGGAGCTGTTCACCCAGGTCAGGAGCACTGGGGAGGAAAATGGGGGGGCAGGGGGAGGACTCTGAAGTGGGGGACCCAATGGTGAATCCCAGTCTTTTTGTGTGTATGTGTGCTGGTCCTAGGGCTTGAACTCTGAGCTTGGGTGCTGTGCTTAAGGCTAGCACTCTACCACTTAAGCCACAGTGCCACTCCTGGCTTTTTCTGAATGGTTTATTGGAGATAAGGGTTTCATGGATTTTTCTGACCAGTCTGGCTTTGAACTACGATCCTCAGATCTCAGCCTCCTGAGTAGCTAGGATTACAGCTGTGAGCCACAAGCACCCAACTGGTAGCTGGTGAACACACACACTGCTGTCCCCACACCCTGTGGCATTCGGCATCATGGACAGGATCCTTGGCGACTTAGGGGACAGAGGCCCAGCTGGGAGCAGCATGCACTTACTCAGGCAGGCCATGGAGAGCATGCGGGAGGCCGTGGCAGGGGGGATACAGTTGGGGAATACAGGCTGCAACACATAGTTGGAAAACGTCATAGAGATGACAGCCAGGCTGGTAGGGTACATGATGAGGACAGCGCTCCAGAGCAGCAGGAATCTGCAAGGAAAGAAGAGTCACAATGGCAGTGGCTGGCTTTGTTGTCCTAGGCCTGGGAGCCGGGCTGTACTGAGATCAGCAGCCAAGGGCTGGCAGGACTGGCAGAGTTCCAGAAGGCAGAGTTGAGATCCTGGACAGGTTTGGGGAAAGACTGGGACCCAAATATCTTTTCCGTGTGTGTGTGTGTGTGTGTGTGTGTGTGTGTGTGTGTGGTGTGTGTGTGTGTGTGTGTGTGTGTATCTGTCCTGGGGCTTGAACTCAGGGCCTTGGCACTATCCCAGAGCTTTGTGTTCAAGACTAGCACTCTACTATTTGAGCTACAACTCTACTCTGGCTGGTTTTCTTTCTCTCTCTCTTTCTCTCCTTTCCTTTCCTTTCCTTCCTTTCCTTCCTTCCTTCCTTCCTTCCTTCCTTCCTTCCTTCCTTCCTTCCTTCCTTCCTTCCTTTTCCTTTCTCTTTCTTTCTTTCTTTCTTGCTTGCTTGCTTGCTAGCTTGCTTGCTCGCTCACTTGCTCGCTCACTCGCTTGCTTGCTTGCTTGCTTGCTTTCTTGGTTTACTGGAGGTAAGAGTCTCACAGACTTTCCTGCCCAGGCTGACTTCAAACTGCCATCCTCAGATTTCAGACTCCTGAGCAGCTAGGATTAGCCAGCACCTGGCTAAGGGACAGATCTTTTTTGGAGAGTGGAGCTGAGGGATCTCTAAAGGAGACCGGTGAGACTGGGAATGTGGCTTAATGGCACAATGCTTGCCTACCATGCATGAAGCCCTGGGTTCAAAGTCCTCAGTACCACATAAACAGAAAAAGCTGGAAATGGCACTGTGGCTTAAGTGGTAGAGTCAAAGAAGCTCAGGGACAGTGCCCAGACGCAAGGCTGGAAAAAAAAAAAAAGAAAAGGAGACCAAAGCCAGGTACCGATGGCTCACATCTGTAATCCTAGCTACTCAGGAAGCTAAGATCTGGGACACTCTATCTCCAATTAACCCGCAATATGCTGTATGGGAGGCATGGTTCAAGTGGTAGAGCACCAGGCTTGACTGAAAAACTAAGGGAGCATACTCTGGCCCTGAGTTGAACCCCCACTCCACCCCAGTACTGGCACAAATAAATAAAATAAAAATGAAAGTAGATAGAGATGGCCAGGTGTCAGGAACTCCCATAACTCAGCCTGTCACTCTCACTACTCAGGATGCTGAGACCTGAAGAATAATCACAGTTCAATGCCAGAAAAGTCTTGAGAGGCTCTACCTTTAGTTAGCCAGCCAAATGCTGGACTGGAGTTGTGGTCTAAGTGGTAGAGCACCAGCCATGAGCCAGACCAAGGGCAAGGCCCCCGAGTTTAAACCCCTGAGCTGACACCAGGGTGGGGGAGGGTGAAGAGAGAAGGGGGGAGGGAGAGATATCAGGGGGCCAGGGACAGTCATGTCACCCACTCCACCACTCCACCCCCTTTTCCCCTTGTCTCCAAAACTTCCCAGTGACATGGGAAGCAGAAGAGGAAAGTGGGGTCCGCGGCTCATCAGGACCCCGCACTCACCCGGCTAAGCCCCCGAAGATCTCAGTGACATAGGCATAGTCCCCTCCAGACTTGGGGATGGCGACCCCCAGCTCTGCATAGCAGAGGGACCCCAGCGCTGTCACACCTCCTCCCAGGACCCAGACGAAGAGCGCCAGACCCACAGAGCCCGAGTGCTCCAGGACCCCCTTGGGGGAGATGAAGATACCCGAGCCAATGATGTTTCCTGTGGAGAGAGATGGGAGATGTCAGGCCCGGCCTCCTGGGGCTGGCAGCGGGGGGGG
>NW_012267308.1:2796794-2801133 GCF_000151885.1 Dipodomys ordii
TGGTGCTGGGGAATCGAACCCAGGGCCTCATGCATTGCAAGGCAAGCACTCTACCACTGAGCCACCTTCTCAGCCCAACAGGCACAAATTATTACAAGCTTCTGGGAGGATGTGCTTAGAAGTTTTGGATAGAACAAATCCAGCAAGTGGCAAGACACAAAGCTAGATTACAGGGAAATTGTTCTTAAAATTTGTAATGAGAGGGCCAGGTGCTGGTGGTTCACACCTGACATCCTAAGCACTCAGGAGGCTGAGATCTGAGGATCCTGGCTCAAAACCAGCCCAGGTAGGAAAGTCCATGAAACTCCTATCTCCACTGAATCACAAAAAAAAGCTAGAGGTATGGCTCAAGAGGTAGAGCACCAGCCTTGAGTGAGAAAAGCTAAGGGAGAGTATCCCAGGCCCTGAGTTCAAGTCCCAGCACACACACACACACACACACACACACACACACACACACACTGAACATTACTGTACTTTGTAGGCACTAACTGCCAAGGTGGCGTGGGGGCGGGGGGGGGTGGCAGGGGGAAATGAGCTCAGAGCACTGGTTTGGGAGGAGTTGTTTTGGGGGGAGGAGAGATGGAACAGATCTGGCTCCCATCTCTGTCACCTAATTGAAGATCACTCCCCCCTTCCCCCCGCATTTCCCTACTGTCCAATCCAACTTCTTCTTGCTGTAACCTCCCCACAGTTCTCCAACCTCAGCATTCCCTAAGCCTGTGGAGGGAGGGGGGCAGCTGGGAGGAGGGTGGGTGTCATTTGAACTCTGCTCCTCTGTGTGGACATAATCACCCTTTACCCTAGCTCAGCCTTCAAGTTCTGGAGGCCAAGGGGAAAGGGTGAAGCAAGAGGCTGAAAAGTCGGAGGGGGGGGTATTGGGGGGGGGCAGGACTGCAAGCAAACCACCACCAGGGACTTTTACTAAAGGGCCGGAAGCCTGGCAGCCTCTGAGTAAGCTGAGGAAGATGAGAGGGGATTGAATATACTAGTTTTCATTGAGGCAGCTGGAGAGGAGCTATTTCTTCTCCTGCACCTGTCTGGGCTACAGTCAGTCTCTTAACTACTTGGCTGACTCATGATGCAGAAGCTTCCTTCTTCTTCCTGGGAGACAACTCTCTGGAGAAGAGTGTGGGGCCTAGAGCAAAGTTCCAGCCAGACCTTCCTTCTAGAATCCAGTTAAGGCAGAGACAGCCAGGCCAGGAAGCTTCCAGAGCCAGAGTGAGATGAACTCCTGGGAGATGGCATGCCAAGGGGAAGGGAATGAAGCAGAGAAGGCTTTTCCGGGGAGGAGGGCATTCAGGGGCACCACACCGAGGTGGGTGTGTTCAAGTCTGCCGGGGAATGAAGGATCCACACCGCAGGGTTGGTCTAGGAGCTTCCAGGATGAAGGCAGAGAAAGAGGAGGAGCCCCAGGCCCGCCATGTTGAGCCACCAATGTCTCCTTCCTTTAATCCAAATTCCCCACAAATCAGTATTCATGAACTTGGGGCAGAAGGAGAAAATTCTCACTATGGTTCATTCATTCTTACGTGTGTGTACTGGTGCTGGGGCTTGAGTTCAGGTCTTGAGCTCTGCCTCAGAGCTTTGTCTTCTTAAGGCTAACGTTCTACCACTTGAGCCACAGCTCCACTTCTGGCTTTTTCGGTAGTTATTTGGAGATAAAAATCTCGCAGGTTTTCCTGCCTCCCGGGCTGGCTTCCAACTGTGATGCTCTGATCTGAGTTTCTTGAGTAGCTAGGATGACAGGCGTGAGCTACCGGCACTAAACCAACCTTCCTTCCTTTCTTCCTCCCTTCCTCTCTTTCTTCCCTGGGGCTTGAAGTCAAGGCCTGGGTGCTCAAGGCCAGCATATTACCACTTGAGCCACAGCTCCACCTCCAGCTTTTTTGGTGCTTACATGGTGATGAGTCTTACAGATTTTCTTGCCCAGTTGACTTTGAACGGTGATCCTCAGATCTCAGCCTCTTGAGTAGCTTGGATTATAGATATAGCTACTGGTGCCTGGCACGGGCTTGTCTCTCTCTCTCTCTGTCTCTCCTTTTTTCTTTTTGCTTATGTGGTGCTGAGGAATCGAACCCAGGGCCTCAGGCATGTAAGGTAAGCACTCTACCACTGAGCCACCTTCCCAGCCCTCTCTCTCCTTTCTTTTCACCCTTCCCTCCTGCACTGAGTCTTGGAGTCAGGACCTCACCCTCACACTTGGCTTTTTCCACTCTGGGCTGGCCTACCACTTGAGCCACTCCCCCCTCCCCACCAGCCACTACCTGAATTCTCAGTTTACCCAGAAGCCCCTGGGAGAGGAGGCAGGATTCAAGAGACCTTCACTTGAGTAAGAAGTGGGGGGGGGCAGGCTGAGTCTCCCTCTGTGTGTGTGGGGGGGGGACACAGGTCACCCTGTCATTCATTCATGCCCCTCTTTCCTTGTCCGGAATTATAAGCTGTGACTCCATTTCCCTTCTCTGGGCCAGTCTACTCACAATCCTTCCTGCTTTCTCTAAAACAGACCAGGGCTCAAGTACCAGGCGACACGGACGGGGCATAGGTGACAGCAGTACCTCAGATCAACCCAGCGCCCCAGTACCCCAGCGCCCCAGCACCCCAGAACCCCTGGAATAAATACAATTGCTTTGCCTGAGGCTCAGATCTAGGGATGGAGGAGAAAGAAATTAACCGGGATTCCAGGCTGGGACCCTGCAGGTGTGTGTGTGTCTGTCTGTCCATCAGTCTGTCTCCTCCGGCCTGGCCCCCCTGCCCGGCCCGTGGGGGGGGGTCCCCGCTCACCGATGATGATGGTGCAGGCGCTCAGCAGCCCGATCTCCTTCTTGAGCGCCACCCGCTCCGAGCTGCCCGGACGGGGCCCCGGGCCCGGGGTCCCGCGCCCGCTCATGGGGTCAGTCATGTCGCGGTCCCACCGCGTCCCGGCTCCCCGAGCTGCTGGACCCGTCCCACGGGCTGCCGGTCTGCGGGGCCCTCGGCTCGTCCCGAGCCCTGGCAGCCCGGCCTGGGGAGGGGGGGGACCCAGGGCCCCACCGACGGCGCGCATGCGCGCTGGCACCCAGCCCCCGGCCCCCAGGACTCCCCAGGTGGCCAGGGGCCAGGGAGGGGCGGAAGGAGGGCGGGCCGGCCGCCCCCTCCTCCTGCCCCCCCTTCTCTGCCCTTAAAGGGAACTTCCCCCACCTCCCCGTGGCTGGGGAAAGGGAAGGAAGACTAGAGGGCAGATCTAGGAAGAACTTCCCAATTGCCAGAAGGAAGGGAGTTGGCGTTTACCCAGGCCCCCAGCCCGTCTGATATGGACAGGGCCCTACACCCCACTCCCTCCCTGTCCTCAAGCAGGAGGAGCTGTGTGGGGTGCCCCCTAGACTCCAGCTCTTCCACTCCTTACATTTTGAGGACCCCACCCCCCACCCCTCAGATGAGCTGGGGAAAGGGAACTTGGAGACTGGGTCTGTTCTACAGGAGGGAATAAAGCACCTCTTGCGGCTGGAGGCCTGGCTCAGTTGGTGAAGCACTAGCCCAGGAGCAAAAGCATGAGGTCATGCCTGCAATCCCAGCTACTCGAGGCTGAGATCTGAGAATCCCAGTTTGAAGTCAACCCTCAAGCCGAAAAGCCCCGTGAAACTCTTTATCTCCAGATAACCAGCAAAAAGCCAGAAATGGAGCTGTGCCTCAAGTGGTAGAGCACCAGCCTTGAGCAAAAAAAAAAAAAAACAGAGGGCTGTGAGTTCAAGCCCCAGTACTGGCATGGAACAACAACAAAAAAGGGCCTAGGAAACAGGTCAAGATGAAGACCTAGGAGTTTTTAATCATCCAGAGAGGCCCCAGGGCCTCATGGGAATGAATTTAAGTAGGGCCCAGCCCCCGCCCCATCCCCCATCCCCAATCCCACCCAGCTCTGATTTAAAGCTACCCTTAGGTCCAACCGCAGACTCCTGGCCACACGTCAGAGTTGGAGCTTGGGCTCAGTCCCTGCTGTACTGCAGGTGGCCAAGGACACTTGAAGACGCCTGGGCTGGGCACCCAGTTCACTCCTGTCATCCCAGCTACTCAGAAGGCTAAGCCTGAAGATCATGGTTCAAAGCCAGCCCAGGTAGGAACGTCTGTGAGACTCTGATTTCCAGTGAACCACCAGAAAACTGGACATGGCACTGGGGCTCAATGTGGTAGAATGCTAGCCTTGAGTAAAAGAGCTCAGGGGCAATGCCCAGGCCCTGAGTTCAAATACCAGGACTGCACCAAAAAAAAAAAAATTACAGTCCTGTCCCTTCGTACAGAAAAAGGGTCTGGATCTGTCACATAGGATGCCAGTGTGTGTGTGTGTGTGTGTGTGTGTGTGTGT
>NW_012267308.1:2801183-2803791 GCF_000151885.1 Dipodomys ordii
GGGGGGGAAGGTGGCCTGTAGGCCCCTCCAGTGGGTGAAAGGATCATTTTGGGCTCATCTTTGGTCCCTCTTTAGTCTTTGGCATGGAACTTGACACCTCAGCCAGCCAGCCAGGCCCTCCTGCCTGGAGTGGGTCCTGAGTTCCTCAGTACCCCCATAACCACCCCAGGAGAAAGTATGGTATCCCCATAAAAAAGAAAGAAAAGACATAACCAACCCTTGAGGTTAGAGGCATGGCTTAGTTGGTAGGGTGCCAGCCATTGAGCAAAAGTGTCAGGTACTGAGTTCAAGTCCTAGTCTCAGACCAAAAAGGAGAAATAGGAGAAGGAGAAGAGGAGGAGGAGGAGGAAGGGGAGGAGGAAGCCTGGCACTGGTGGTTCAGCTTGTCATCCTAGCTCCTCAGGAGGCTGAGATCCGGAGGATGGCAGTTCAAAGCCAACCCAGGAAACTGCATGGGACTCTTATCTGCAATGAACCACCAAAAAAGCCAAAGTGGAGGTATGGCTCACGTGGTAGAGCCTTGAGTGAAAAGGCTAAGAGACAAGTGCCCAGGCCCTGAGTTCAAGTCCTGGTACCAGCACAGACACACACACACACACGCACACACACACACACACACACAGGTGGAATAGTAATCTCCCCTACCTGGAGAGGCTCTGGGAGAGCCTGTCCCCTCCACCTGCCAGGCTACAGACAGGATTGGACAAGGGTACAACTGTCATTGCTAATTTGCATTCACTCCTGGTCTACGACCAAACTCACCCCCCTTTCCCCGTCCCTGTCCCAGACCTCCCTCCCCACCCTAGCCCCAGCCGACACAGATTTCCAGTCTGGAGACAGCTATTGCATTCCACTTGTTTTTCTGGTCACATCCCAGGAGTCCTAAATACATTCAGATAAGAAGGAGATCATTCTTATGCCTCCATACTCCAAGGTAAACTGTGTCCTTAGGCTGTTTATTTTTCCCTCCTGGAGAAAGATCTAGCAAAGAGGAGCCCAGGACCCTGGGTGGGCTGTTGGCATTGCTAACGGGCCTTTGACTGTCCGGCAGACAGCCGTTCTCAGGACCTGGTAGAGCACAATTTGCCTAAAGAAAGGAAAACACACACACACACACACACACACACACACAGCCAGTGAGGTTGGAAGCCAACAAGGGAGAGGTGGGGGTGAGGATGGGGGCTGGGTGGCCTTAGAAGAAGCGGGGATGTTAGAATTGGTTGGGCGGGGCAGGGAGAGAAGAGAAAATTCAGAGCCCCAAGATACCCACTCTGGAGAGACCCCATTCTTATAAATAATGCACTCTGGTGGGCTCTCAGAGGTATAAGAATCACAGGTCAGTCTTCCAGGACTGGGATCCCAAAAGACAAACCACTAGCCATGGGCCGGAGTTGTCTGTCTTGAGACTTTAGACAGGGTGAGAGATTGGGTATTGTTTTAGACACGTGACTTCAGCCTTCCATTCAGAATTTTTTCCCCACGTGGCTCAAAGATCTCTGGGTGTTAGCCAGTGTCTCAGAGGTCCTTTGAGGTTCCCTCTCTCTCTCTCTCTCTCTTTCTCTTTCTGGACCTGCACCATCTCCAGCAGCTGCCCCAGGTTTGTGCCTAAAGATGTCGGGAAAGGGAAGTGGCGCTGGTGGCCCAAGTGGTGGAGCGCCTGCCCTAAGGGACAGCGCCCAGGCCGAGTTCAAGACATAACTGACCAAAAAAAATATATCTCAAGAAAGCCATTATGGTCCCCTGGCCACTCTGGATGTGGGTGGCTGAGGCTCTGTGGGCATCCACAGAGGTTTGGGGTGGTGGGCTGGGGTGAGTGGCATGAATTGAGGCTTCGCAGAGAGATTCTGAGGACAGGGGTGCCCCCCCCCGCACCTGCTGCTGAGCTGTCATTAATACCTCTTAGTGCGTGGTGGGGAGGGGCTCAGACCCCATGGGGGTCAGCAGTAATCAGCTCATCCCTTGAAGAACTCCTTCAATTAGAAGAAATGGATGAGCATGACAAGCCCAGGGTTGGGGATATAGGACGGGCCAAACCAGGAGATTCTGCCTGATGGATTGGATGTCTAAATAACAGCTGGGAAGCCCAAGGTCCACAGGCCTCCACTGATTGGATGTCTAAATGACAGTCAGGAAGCCCAAGGTCCAGAGGCCTCCACTGATTGGATGTCTAAATGGCAGCCAGGAAGCTCAGTGTCCAGTGGCCTCCACATTCTCATCCACCCAATGGGCCAATGCCAATTGTTCTCTGTTCCCTGTAGGGTTTCCCCATCTCCCTCTTCCAGGCAAGGAGGGTATAGGAAGTGTGTCTCCCCCATTTGCAGGCCTCCACCAGTCTCCTCCTCCTGCCCTTCTCCTTAAGCCTTTGCGGAATAACTTTGATCACATTAAGATGTTTGGCCTGATGGAGCTTACCCATTTCCTCAGAGGCAAAAACAAAGAAAGGGGCTATTGTGTCCTGGGGCTCTGTTGGGCCAGCTGACCTATTTCTGGAAGGCAGAGGCAGACTGTGGAGGTCAAGGAGGTGGGCCATGGAGGTTGAGTCTGCTGAGTGAGCCACCTGTTCCTGAGCTCTGTGTGTGTGTGTGTGAGAGAGAGAGAGAGAGAGAGA
>NW_012267308.1:2806201-2806780 GCF_000151885.1 Dipodomys ordii
CTTCCTTCCTTCCTCCCTCCCTTCCTCCTTCTTCCTTCCCTCCTTCCCTCTCTCCCTCCCTCTTTCTTTCTTTCCCTTTTCCTCCTTCTTTTTTTATTTGCATGTGTGCCAGTACTGGAAATTGGACTCAGAGTACTGTCCCTAAGCTTCTTTTGCTCAAGGCTAGCACTCTCCACTTGAGCCACAGCTCTACCTCCAACATTTTTGGTGTTTCACTGGAGATCAGAGTCTCACAGACCTTCTTGCCTGGGCTGGCTTCGAGCTGCGATCCTCAGATCCCAGCTACCTGACTAGCTAGCATTATACATGTGAACTACCAGCACCTGAGTTTGAGGCTATGTAGTTTTACGCACCCTTGGGGTCCTGGTGAGGTGGGCTAGGGGTCTGCAGAGGTCCGTGCTGTTAGGACAGACTGGGCTGGATGAGCAACAACTCACTCCTAGAAAGATGAGGCTCAGGGCTGGGAAGGTGGCTCAGTGGTTAAAGCGCTTGCCTTGCATGCCTGAGGCCCTGGGTTCGATTCCTCAGCACCACATAAGCAGAAAAAGCCGGAAGTGGCGCTGTGGCTCAAGTGGTAGA
>NW_012267308.1:2813400-2844208 GCF_000151885.1 Dipodomys ordii
GGCGAGGCTGGCACAATGTGGCCCGCAGCGGAACAGCCTTTGTCTCTTCCTGGCGGCCACTGAGACACGCTGTCCCCTGCATGTGGATGAGGCCCTGCCGGGTTCTTCCCCCCCCCCAGATCTCAGCTTCCTGATTTTTTTGGGGGGGGGAATCCCCCTCCACCTCAGGGGTAAGGGAGGGGTTCAGGATGGTAGGAAGGCTGAGGTCAGATCCAGGAGCTTTTGGAAATGGGATCCTGTAGTTTTGTACGCAGGAGAGGACTTTGAAACTGGGGTGTGGAGGCCCCCATGGGTAGACGCACTGGGGGGGGGGAGAGAGAGCGAGGCCACTGGGCCAAGCTTCTCTCTGCATTGCGCTCTCAATGTCAAAGTTGGACATTCTTGGCGACCTCCGCCTCCAGCCCCAGAGACGCTGGGAGCTGTGGGTTTTCTTAAAGGAGCCTCCTTCAGGCTGGGGAGAGAGCAGTCCCAGGCCCTGGTTATTGAGATTGTCACAAAAGAGAGGGGGGTGGGTCCTGGGGGCAGCACCTGTAATCTTGGCTACTCAGGAGGCTGGGATTTGAGGATTGATGTTCAAAGCCAGCCTAAGCAAACAAATCTGAGAGACTTATCTCCAATGAACCACTAAAGAGCTGGACGTGGAACTGTGACACAAATGATAGAGCACCAGCCATGACAGGAAAAAAAAAAAAAAAAGCTCAGGGACAGAGCCCAGGCCCTGAGTTCAAATCTCAGTACTGGCACAAAAGAAAAATAATTTAAATAAAAAGAACTCACTGTTTGGTACGATTCCCTCCTCCCTTCCCTGAACAGAAAGCAACAAAGGACTTTCTCCATAGATGAAAAAAAACCCAACAAAACAAAAATCCTAAAACAACAACAACAACAAAAAATACAAAAAATACCAACCATCAATACTTAAAAGACTTAGTTGGGAGCGCTGGGGCCTCAAACTTATTATCCTAGCTACTCAGGAGGTTGAGATCTGAGGATCAAGGTTCAAAGCCAGCCTGGGCAGGAAAGTCCAGGAGACTCTTATCTCCAATAAACCACCAGAAAACCAGAAGTGGTGCAGAGGTAGAGCGTTAGCCTTGAGCTGAAGAGCTGAAGGACAGTGCTCAGACCCAGAGTTCAAGCCCTATGACTGACAAAAACAAAAAAAACTTAGTCAATTAGAAACAGGAGAAAACTTTTATCTGATCTAAAAATCAAATCCCTAAGGAACAGAACCAGACAGAAACATTGTAGCTGTGGTCTTTGCTTAATGGTGGAATGTGTGATCCTTTGCCACTGATTGGAAACAAGAAAGGAAGTTGACCCCAATTCTGTACCTACACTTGTACTGTATGTAGGTCCTAGCCAGTGTAATAAAGCAAGAAAAAGAATTCAGAAGGTTTGAAGTTGAGAAACAAAGGACATAGCACTGTCATTGACAAACAAAACAGTTGAGTATAAAGTTAAAAAAAAAATAAAGGAGCCCTGCACTGGTGGCTCACACTTGTAATGAGGATCAATGGTTCAAAGTCAGCCTGGACAGGAAAGTTCATGAGACTCTTATCTCCAAAACACTGTAAGAGGAGGTGTTGCTCAAGTGATAGAGCACCAGCCTTGAGGGGGAAAGTTAAGGGACAGTACCCAGGTTCTGAGTTCAAGCCCCTAGGACGGGCACACACATCCAAAAAAATCTGGTGACATTCTGGCTCTTCACGGAATGACATCCACCTCAGGAAACACCTAACCTTGTCCAGGTCTGACAGTGTCAGTAGAATGGCTATTTGTAGAATGGATTTCTGGGCTACCCAATACCACTGCTAGCAGCGCCCTCTAGTGGAGCACATTATTATAGTCTCCAGACTCCCAACTGCTTTTACCACACACCTGTACACCAATGAATTGCATACCCCAGTTTTCCCTTAAGGCTAACGGCGGATTTCTCCCCACCCAGCGCTGCTGTCCTCTGGATTCTGTCCAGAGCCGTCCAGGTCTAATGCAGCGTCAAGTGAGGTGCCCACAGGAAGACTAATTAATTAATGGCTATATCTAGAGTGCCTTTACTTTTATTTTTAATTTTATTTTTGCCAGTTGTAGGGTTAGAACTCTGGGTCTGGGCACTGTCCCTGACTTTTTTTTTTTTGTCAGTTGTAGGGCTTGAACTCAGGGCCTGGGCACTGTCCTTGAGCCTCTTTGTGCTCAAGGCTAGTACTCTACCACTTGAGCCACAGTGCCACTTCTATTTTTTAAGTGGTTACTTGGAGATAAGAGTCTCACAGGGACTTTTCTGCCCAGGCTGGCTTCAAACTGCAATCCTCAGATCTCAGCCTCCTGAGTAGTTAGGATTACAGGCCTGAACTACAGGCAACTGGCTCCCTGACCTCTTTTGCTCAAGGTTAGTGCTCTACCACTTTGAGCCACAATACCACTTCTAGTTTCCTGGTAGCTAATTGGAGATAAGAGTCTCATGGGCCAGTGCTGATGCTCATGCCTATAATCCCAGGTACTCAGAAGGCTGAGATCTGAGGATCACTGTTCAAAGCCAACTCTGGCAGAAAAGTTCCCTTCAGACTCTTATCTCCAATTAACTCCTTAAAAACCAGAAGTAGAGCTGTGGCTGAAAGTGGTAGAACACCAGCCTTGAACAAAAGAGCTGAGATATAGTGCCCAGGCCCTGAGTTCAAGCCCTACAACCACTACCACCACCAACAACAACAACAACGACAACAAAAACAATCTCAAGGACTTTCTTGCTCTGCCTAGCTTTGAACAACAATCCGCAGGTCTCAGCCTCCTGACTAGCTAGGATTACTTGCAAGAGCTACCAGTGTGGGCTGGGAAGGTGGCTCAGTGGTAGAGCGCTTGCCTTGCATGCCTGAGGCCCTGGGTTCGATTCCTCAGCACCACATAAGCAAAAAGAATAAAAGCCGGAAGTGGCACTGTGGCTTAAGTGGTAGAGCGCTAGCCTTGAGCTGAAGAGCTGAGGGACAGCACCCAGGCCCAGAGTTCAGGCCCCAAGACCAGACCCCCCTCCCCCCCAAAAAAAAGAGCTACCAGTGCTCAGCTGGGATATTTTAAAAAGGAAAGAAGATACCATTTATTGTTGTTGTTGTTGTATGTCAGTACTGGGGCTTGAACTCAAGGCCTGTATACCATCCCTCAGCTTTTTTTTTTTCTATCAGGAATAGTGTTCTACTACTTGAGCCACAACTCCACTTCTGGATTTTTGCTGATTAAAATTGGAGATAAGAGCTGGGTGCTGGTGGCTCACTCCTGTAATCTTAGCTACTCAGGAGGCTGAGATCTGAGGATTGTAGTTGGAAGCCAGCCCAGGGAAGGAAAGTCTGTGAGATTCTTGTTGCCAATGAACCACCAGAAAATCAGAAGTACAGCTATGGCTCAAAGCAGTATAGCACCATCCCGAGGGGGGAAAAAAACAAAGCTGAGAGACAATGCCCAGGCCTTGAGTTCAAGCCCCAGTATTGGTATACACAAAGCTCAGGGACAGAACTCAGACCCTGAGTTCAAGCCCCATGGCTGAAAAAAAAATTAGAGATAAGACTCATGGACTTTCCTACCCAGGTTAGCTTTGAACCATGATCCTCAGATCTCAGCCTCCTGAGTAGCTAGGAAGACAGGTGTGAGCCACAAGGGCCCCTCTGATCCCATTAACTACTCCTCTAGGATGACAGGATGTCTGAGAAAATTGAATCTCTCTCTCTCTTTCCCTGCTCTGATGGCTTAGAGACTGACATGGGGCTGTGGTCACCTTGTCTGGCTTTTAGCGTAAGACCTCTGTGTTCATAGAGAAAATGGAGGGGAGGGGATGCCAGGTTGGGGGAGGCCAGGATCATCCTGCTCAGTTCAATGCTGCTGCTTGATGATTGGTGTTGGGGACTGAGAATTCATTCCATGGAGAAGTTAGCACATGCTTAGGCCTCTGTCTCAAACCAGGACATTCTCTCCCTGGGTCTTCATCCATTACCTAGAGGGCACCTGCCATTCCAAAAATGGACACCAGGGGGAAGCACACCCCCTCAGACTTTGAACCCCCAGTATCTGGGCCCAGAGTTTAGTGGCCTGCCTCTTTAGGTGGGGAGGAGAGGTGGTGTTAAAGAATTGGGCTTTTGCTGGGTTTGGGAGAGGGTTCAGAGAAGCGTTCGCTGGGATTTCTGGAATCAGGATCCAGCCCCTGCTGGGGAAACCAGTCTGAGAGCCACCTTGCCAGAGCCCCAGCTGGCTTTTGCAATCAGACTCTGGGACTCAGGTATAAAGGAGAGGCCCCGGCCTGTGGGCGCTGGTCTGGGTCAACCAACTCATAGTGAAACCACAGAGACCTCGGAGTGAAACTTACTCCCTGTTGCACACCTGCCCTGGGCCAGGGCTGGGGAGGACTTGGGAGGTGGCTGGGTGACAGGATGGGGAGGGCCAAGGTCTTATCTGATGGCCCAGCCTTTCTCACTGAGTGGAGACGCCCTGCCAGGACCGTCAGAGCCAGCCGGTGGGCAGGGGCTCTGACAGGGCCTTGGGCTCAGATCCTCACCTGGGTGAGCTTGGGAACCGCGGGGGCAGCTGAGTGGCTCAGCAGCACCGCGGGAATGGAAGAAATGTCACAGCTAGGTACAGAGCTTGGGGAATTCATTTCTTCCTCCCTCCCTCCCTCCCTCCCTCCCTCCCTCCCTCCCTTCCTTCCTTCCCTTCATTTTTCCTTCCCTTCTTTTTTTCCCTCTCTCTCTTTCTTTCTTTTTTCTTTCTCTCTTTCTTGGTCTGTTATGGGACTTGAACTCAGGTTCTGGGCACTGTCCCTGAGCTCTTTTTTTTTGTTCAAGGGTAGTACTCTACCACTTTGAGCCCACAGCTCTACTTCCAGTTTTCTGGTGGTTCTTATCTCTGGTGGAGATAAGAGTCTCACATACTTTCCTGCCCTGGGCTGTCTTTGAACCACGATCCTCAGATCTCAGCCTCTTGATGTAGCTAGGATTTCAGGTATGAGCCACCGGTACCCAGCTTTTGTTTTGTTTTTGTGCCAGTTCCAGGGCTTGAACTCAGGGCCTGGTGCTGTCCCTGAGCTGTTTGCTTTGTTTTTATTTTTTGCTCAAGGCTATTACTCTACTACTAGAGTCACATCTCTACTCCTGGCTTTTATTTTGGGCTTGAACTCAAGGTCTGGGTGCTGTCCCTGAGCTTCTTTTGCTCAAGGCTACCACTTGAGCCACAGCACCTCTTCAGGCTTTTTCTCTTTATGTGGTACTGAGGAATTGAACCCAGGGCTTCATGCATGCTAGGCAAGCACTCTACCACCGAGACACATTCCTACTCCCAGTGGTTAGGTTTGATGAGTCTCAGGGACTTATCCTGCCTAGGCTGGCTTCAAACCATCTCAGCTAATCAGGAGGTGGAGGTAACAGAACCCCTTGTCTGAGACCAGCCTTGGGCAAAAGCATATGACCTTGTTTGAAACAAACTAAAAGCAAAAGGGGATCCAGGCATCAGTGTTTCATACCTATCATCCAAGTTACTCAGGAGGCTGAGATGTGAGGATTGTGGTTCAAAGCCAGACTGGGCAGGAAAGTCCCCGAGACTTAATTCACTAGCAAAGAACCCATAAGTGGTGCTGTGGCTCAAAGTGGTAGAGTGCTAGCCTTGAATAAAAAAGCTCAGGGAGGGACTCAGAAGGTGGCTCAGCGGTAGAGTGCTTGCCTCACTTGCATGAGGCCCTGGGTTCAATTCCTCAGCACCACATACGCAGAAAAAGCTGGAAGTGGCGCTGTAGCTCAAGTGGTAGAGCACTTACCTTGAGCTGAAGAGCTGAGGGACAGTGCCCAGGCTTAGAGTTCAGGCCCCATGACCAGCAAAACAAACAAACAAACAAAAACTCAGGGATAGTTTAAGCCCTAGAACCAGCACAAACAAACAATTAATAAGTAGTAGAGTGCTTGATTGAAGTCCTATGTTCAAATTTTAGTACTTCTAAATATGAATGAATGAATGAATGAATGTATGAAGAGACCCACCCAGCAGTCCCTGGCTCTCTCTTGGCCCACCCCTCTCTGGGTCCAAGGTGTCTTCTGTTCTTTGGGGAGGGGGGAGGGCTGAATCTGATCTCTCCACCCCATGAGTCAGTGGGCCACCCTGCTCTGTTTGGGTCCCTAGAGTCGAGTGTTCTGGAAGGTCTTTCTGGAGCAGATGGTGTCATCTCTGCCATTTTATAGGGCAGGCTGCAGGAATCCAGGCCGGCTTGCTCCCTGCTGATGGGTGGGGCTCCAGCAATTTGGATCCAGCCCCGAGTAAGGCTGTGGGGGAGGGTGGGGAGGGGGGAAGGAGGGAGGAGGGAGGCTAGATGCTAGGCAAGCTATCTGCCCATTTCAAAGGAGGGAAAACTGAAGGATAGAGTGAGGTAAAAAATAAATAAATAAATAAACCCCAAACCAGCTACAAGTGGCTCATACCTTGTCATTGTAGCTACTCAGGAGGTTGAGATCCAAGGATCACGGTTCAAAGCCAGCAAGGGCAGAACAATCTCAGAGACTCTTCTTCAATGTACTACCAAAAAGCTGGAAGTAGAGGTATGGCTCAAGTGGTAGAGTGCTTGTTTTGAGGGGGGAAAAAAGAGCTGAGGGACAAATGCCAGGTGCCAGCGGCTCATGCCTGTAATCCTAGCTACCCAGGTGGCTGAGATCTGTGGATCTAGGTTGGAGCTAGCCCAAGCAGGAAAGTCCATGAGATGCTTATCTCCAATCAACCACAAAATAATGCCAGAAGTGGTGCTGTGGCTCAAGTGGTAGAGTGCTGGCCTTGAGTAAAAGAAGCTCAGGGATGGAGCCTAGGTCCTGAGTTCAAGCCCCAGGACACACACACACACACACACATACACACACACACACTGAACTCAGTCAATACTTTCATAAGGGAGCCGGGATGGTCATATCGTGAGCCTTTAAGGCTACATGGCTGCCACCTTCTTCATCCACCCTCAAGCCTGCCTAGCAGGCTGACCAGGCAGTCAAGCTAGAGTTCATGGGTAAGGAACTGCTGGTGCTGGGCCATTTCTTAGCCTACTTTGCTTTGCTGCACCCTTGGGCAGAGACCCCAACCTGTTCTGACCTGTGGTGTTGGGCATACCTCCTCTGCATAGCTCAGGATTGAGGATGGTAGGGGGCAGGGGACAGGAAAAGGGGGCATCAGTGAATGAATCCCCTCCAAACTGGCACCGTAGAATCTAGAGTAGACAAGGTGGAGAGTGGAACTTGACACTCTGAGAGGCTCGTCCCTCAGAACTGAGAAGCAAAACACTCAGGTCTTCCTGCGTTTGTGATTCCAACTGAGCTTTATGTTTTTGGTCAGTCGTGGGGCTTGAACTCAGGGCCTGGGCCCTGTCCCTGAGCTCTTCTACTCAAGGTGAGCGCTCTAACCACTTTGAGGCACGGCCCCACTTCTGGTTTTCATTTGGTTCATTGGAGATAAGAGTCTCATGGATTTTTCCTGCTTGGGCTGGCTTTGAACCGTGGAATCTTCAGATCTCAGCCTCCTGAGTAGCTAGAGATGACAGGCGTGAACCACCAGCACGCCCAGCCCAGCTGAAGTTTAACAGGGGCAGTGATTCTCACCATTTTTTCGTGTCTGTGAGGGCAGATGTTGAAAAGCCTGTGGCAGAACTCAGGGGGCTCCTCAAGCCAGTGGTACTTTGGGCTCAAGCCTGCCAGCATTGTCACCAACTGCTGGTCATGCGTGCCCTGTGCCTCAGTTGGCAGGGCTCTGGGCACAGTCGCTCTACTTGGCCTTTCCCCTAGTTCCTCAGGCTCTTCTCTGTGATGCAGGCAGCCTGGCCTTGGCTCAATCTGTTCTTGGCCAATATATGGATTGAGGCTCTGAGCTTGGCTAGCCCTGGAGAAGGAAAGATGGGTGGGAAGGGGGGCCCTTCATTTGCATAAGCCTGGCTGATTCCTCCTCCACTTCACTCAGGCTTGGCAACCTTCCTCTTTTTGGTTGGTTGTGGGGCTTGAACTCTGGACCTGAGCGCTATCCCGGCACTCTTCAGCTCAAGGCGAGCGCTCTACCACTTGAACCACAGCGCCACTTCCGGCTTTCTGGTGGTTCATTGGAGATAAGAGTCTCATGGACTTTCCTGCCCAGGCTGGCTTTGAACCATGATTCTCAGATCTCAGCCTCCTATGTAGCTAGGATGACCGGCGCAACCTTTATCCGGAGTGTTAACCTTGAGCTCCTGATTCCGCTTGGGTTTGATTTTTAACAGTAGCTGAGAAGCCTGGCTGGAAGGAGATGGATGAGAAAGAAAAGAAAAACAAAAACCTAAGATGACCCACGGGCCCTTCTGTTCGAGCCTTTCTTCCCAGGTGGACCAGCTAGTCTTGTAAACTCACCCTCCCCTCTCCCTTTGGGGCTGGGCTGAGTTCTAGGATGGCTACAGCGGGCCCCTCTCTTCAGATCCTGAGGACACCCCCTCCCCTAAATAACCCTTACTGTATGTGCGCATGTGTAGGTGGGCCAAGACAGGCCAGATTGTAAGAGTGAGCCTGTGGGAGCAGGCGCCTCAGAATCAGCCTCAAGGAGGAGGAGGAGGAGGATCGTGAGAACGAGGCTGTGGGTTTGGAGACCCAGGGCAGAGGGTGCCTTTGCATTCTAGGGACATTCCCTAGTTTGCAGACTGAGGTGGGGGTGGGGGCGGAGGAGAAGAACAGAGAATGCAGTAGGAAATCTTACCACTAGATGTCACCAGAGGACCATATACCAAGAAAGGGACCGCCCCCCCCCCCCCCCCCCCCAACCAGGTCAGGAGCCAGAATTGTGCATTACCTGTATAATCTCACTCCTTACTGATTAGAGGGTGCTTGTGAGTCTGCGGGGCATCTGACAGCAATGTCCCCAGCCCCTGCCCACACAAGAGCCAGGCAGAGGACAGAAGGGGTGGGAAAGTAGCACCCCTCCACTCCCCCTCCCCAGTCCCTCACCTGCTCCAGGGTCCTAAGAACTCCTTGGTCCTGAAGAGCAATTGAAAACCAAGAGCTGGGAGTTGGAGGTTCACGGCTGTTATCTAGCTATTTAGGAGGCTGAGATCTGAAGATCAAGGTTCCAAGCCAGCCTGGTGGGAAAGTCTGTGAGATTCTTAGCAGCTTCAATGGATCACCATTAAAACCAGAAGTGGAGCTGAGGTTCAACAGAAAAGTGAGGGGACAGCACCTAGGCCCTGAGTTCAAGTCCACCCCCCCTCCACCCCCACACACAGAAAAAATTTTGTAGTCAGGGAGGGCTGTCTGCCTCAGTTTCCCAAGCTCAGCACATACCACCACCACCACCCCCTGCCCCAGGGGTGTGTTTCCATACCCCATCTGAGAGCAAGTCCAAATATCAACGACCTTTTGGAGCTCATGCAGTCCCCTGGGAGCCTTGCTCATGGCCTCAGTCGCTTTCCCTGTCACCTGCTTGGCTCCAGCCACCTGACCCCACACACTGGCAGGATTCTGCCTCAGGGTCTTTGAACTTGCTAGTCCCAGTGCCTGAAATCTTCCCTCCGACATCTTCAAGGGCTGATTCCCTCCAGGGGACTTGTCAAAACAAGGTCACCATCTGAAGGTGCTTTCTCACTGAAAACCACCCCGTCCCCACCCGAGAGCTTTCTCTGTCTTGCTTTTCTTCTCAATTGCCACTGGAAAGTCATTTCTTTATGTGGATTGTCACCTCTGCCCCTGCCCACACGGGGCTGTACACAAACCACAAACCGGTCTGCTGTGTTTTACCGAGACACAATAAATGAGTGAGTGAGTGAATGAATGAATGAGTGGGATGAAAGAGAAGACTTGCCCATCCCTTCTGACCTCACTGACCAGGCAGCACAGGGCACAAGTTGGTCTCAACCATCCCTCCATGTTCCATAGAGCCAGCCGCTCCCAGCCGTTCCCAGGGGAAATTCTTCAGCCAATTTAGTTGACCTTGAGAGTGGCTGACCTTGAGAGCCACTGACTGACCAAGGCAGATCTGTCTGGCCTCATGACCCTGAAGCCATGAATACATCTAGAACAGTTTGCTAATGGTCATAGGCAGACACTTCTAGGTGTGGGATACAGACATTGTGGTGTGGTCCACGTGTAGCACTGGGGACACTGCAGGAGGGACTGCAAGGCCAGGCCAGGCCTCTCCTGCCTCTCCTAGGAGCCTATCCAGCTCTGGGGACCGCCTTGTCTCTCCTTCTTGCCTCTTCTGGTCTCCAAGAGGAACTGGTTAATTAAATTGGGGTGTGTATGTGTATGTGTGTTTGTGCGTGTGCTAATACTGGGACTTGAACTCAGGACCTGGGCACTGTCCCTTAGATTTGTTTTGCTCCAGGCTAGTGCTCTAGCACTTGAGCCACAACTCCACTTCTGGCTTTTTGGTGGTTCATTAGAGGTAAGTGTCTTGTAGACTTTTCTGTCCAGGCTGGATTTGAACCATGATCTTCAGATCTCAGCCTTTTGGGTAGCTGGGATTATAGGCATGAGCTGTAATTGAGAACCTGACTAGTACTCAATTTTGAACTTAAGGCTTTGTTCTTGTTAAGCAGATGCTCTCTCACTTGAGCTATATAGCCCAGGATTTTCTTGCTTTACTTACTTTTGTACAGGGTCTTGTCATTTTTGTCCTGGGTTGGCCTGCATTGTTATCTTTCTACCCACTCATCTTCATTTCCCATAGCTAAGATGACAACTATATACAACTCTGCCTCGCTGGTTTGACAAGATGGAATCTCATTCATTAACTTATCTATCTAATTATGTACCTATTTATTTTTGGCTAAACTGGCATGGAACTCTGATCCTTCCTCTTCTCTACCTCAGGAATAGCTAGGGGACAGAGATCCAAACAGTATTTAAATCAGAACTCACCTCCTTTTGATTTATTCAGTTTCCCCTCAAATGACTTTGTATACTTTTTACAAGATTATTATGTTACTAGTGCACTAAAACCCCATTTAATTACTTGGAAAATAAGAGACTTGACTGGGAGAAACAGACTCGTAAGAGTTAAAAGTTCACCTGTAATCCTAGCTACTCAGGAGGCTGAGATCTGAGATCACTGTTCAAAGCCAGCAAAATAATAATAATAATATGAAAATCAACACCTTTTATTAAAGATGGAGGGTCAGAGTGATGAACCTCAATTTTGAGACTCACATTGAAAGGACCTGAGGGAACCCTCTGAGGTTCTTTGGAACATAGTTTGAAAAACACAGACGCAGCTCCATCTTCTGCTCCCTGTAGGGAGAAGAGCAAAGAAGGCAGCCATTTTTCTCTAGGGCTAATAGAATTGGTCTGCAGTACCTGATATGGCCAGTATGGGTCACTGCTAGGAGAATCCCAGCCAGGCTTGGCCAAATCAAGTGAACCTACATTCCTTTGTCTTGAGGCTGGTGACCTCCAGCCTGGGTACGCTTTGAGCCAGGAGCCGCCACGTCTTCCCAGGGGAACAGAGCTGCCCTCTGGCCATGCTGCCAGTTGGCCAACACCGGTTAGAAGCCCTTAACTCCAGGACAGCTGCCAGGGCCAGGGCTACAGGGACTTGGTAAGGATTTCTGGCTAAGTCTAAACCAGGCCTTTCCAACAGACAGCTGCAATGTCTCTGTAGTCAGTACTTGGAGGGGGGCCAGGTCAGAATTGGAGGGGTCCAAGCACATGCCAATGCATGCAAATAGACACATCACCTCCCACAAATGCAGGTAACTCTACAAGTGGACCCACAAACACACACCAACAAACATGCTCACCTGTTTGGTGCACAGAAATAACATAAACACAGCCAGGTGCCGATGGCTCAAGCCTGTCATTCTAATTCCTTAGGAGGCTTGATATAAGGATCAAGGTTCAAAGACAACTCTAGGCAAGAAAGTCTTGGAGACTCTTATCTCCAGTAAGCCACCAAAAAGAAAAAGCCGGAAGTGGAGATAAGGCCCTGAGTTCAAGTCCCAGTACTGGCACATTACCCCCCCCAATATATAAATTATGTATTTATGCATACATAGATAATATAAGCAGTAAACACGCAAGTACACACACACACACACACACACACACACACATGCAACATAAGCAAACACAAATACACTTAGATACAGATCTCCCTCTCTCTCTTCCAGGCAGGGATAGGTAGAAGATATCTCTGAGGCCTAGGTTCTCTGGGGTGATTTGGGCGGGGGGGGGATGTAGGGGGAGGAGGGGGGAGGATACTCCTGTCCCAGTTCTGTCTTTTGGCTGCCGGAGTCTCAGACCAGGCAGGCCCTGACACTCCAGCGTATCAACCCCAAGGGTGACATAGTTGTATGACCATTGGTTTTCTACTGTCTTAGGGATCTGGGGCTCTGAATCCTCATCCTCTCATCTCATGGAGCCTGCTGTGTGTGGGCTGGTGCTGACCACCTACCTATGTCCTTGACAGGGGACAGAGTTCTGTCACCCCCCCCCATCCAATCAATATCTCCCTGGCCGCTGTCAGCCAACCTTTGACCTCTGACCTGGCCATGCACCATGACCTCTGAACCTATCAGAGTTTCCCCCAATCCTTGCCTTGGTCTGGAGGGGGGGGGAGGCTAGCTGCTGGCTCTAGCCCAGGCTTTGAGAGGAAACAGAAAAGTACATCCATCTGCCCCCTTGGCACAGAGGACTTCAGATGGAAGGGTTTCCCCATAGTTTCCCAGAATAAGGGGCGGGGGGGGGGGCCTCAGCCCACTGCGGGTAGTTTTGGCCTGGGCCTGCCCTTGGCTTTAGAGCAGGCCTGTGCACAGGTCAGATCGTTGGCCTGCTTACAGAGGGTTGGGGGATGTGGCTCAGGCTTTCTAGAGGGTGGGATGTGGGTAGAGGATTCGGAGCACCCTCGAGGCTCCTTCCTAGCCTGGAAAAGAAGTAGGCACATAATATAGGGCTTGCCTGGCCTGTCCCCAGCAACTTGCTTGAAGAAGGACCTGTGGCTGGTGGGGAGGGGCTGAGGTCCAGGTGAGGAGGTGTGTGACATTTCCCAGCGGCTGGGGGCAGAGTTCCAGGCATCTCCAATGAACCAGCAAAAAGCCAGAATTAGAGCTGTGGCTCAAGTAGTGGAGTTCCTCCTTGAGTGAAAAAGCTAAGGGACAGCACTCAGGCCCCGAGTTCAAACCCAAGTGCCAGAGCACACGCACGCACGCGCGCGCGCGCACACACACACACACATTCAGGCTTACCATGATATGACTTGCAATGTGTTTGTTTTTTTTCTTCTACTTTACAACAGAGTGGTGTGTACCTAGTAGCAATCATTCTCATAATCTTGAATTTGGATCTTTTCTTGGGCTTGCAGGATGCGGTGTGTTTGCTCCCTTGTAATACTCCCCCATTCCCGACATTTCCTAGGATTCTGAGGGCAAAGAATTGAGCCTTTCGGGTGTCCCATTCAGCAAAGCGATGATAGATTTGCCGGTGAGGTGTATTGAATGTGATCTCTGCTTACAGTATTGTTTTAGTGCACGTTCTCTTATGAAGTGTCAGAGATGAGGTATTTTGATAAAGTGAAAGGTTTAAGCTAGGCACCAGTGGTGCGCTGTTTGTAATTCTAATCTCCTCAAGAGGCTGAGACAAGAGGATTGAAAGCCTAGGCAAGTTAGCAAGATCCCCTGTCTCAGAAACAGACAAACCAGAAGTTTCTTTGGCTCTCAGTTCTGGAGGCGTGCCCATTTCAAGAAGAGCATGGTCTTGGCTTTGCTGCCAACCTGCCAACTCTGGACTAATGTCTTCCAGGGGGGTTTCGAACTCATGAACTCATCTAAAATTCCCCAAGGAGCTCACTCTCATATCAACACCGGGAATCTGGGGATTAAGTTTCCAGTGTAGGAGTTTTTTTTTTTTTTTGTCGGTCGTGGGGCTCGAACTCTGGGCCTGGGCGCTTTCCCTCAGCTCTTCAGCTCAAGGCGAGTGCTCTACCACTTGAGCTACAGCGCCACTTCCGGTTTTCTGGTGGTTTATTGGAGATAGGAGTCTCACGGTCTCTCCTGCCCGGGCTGGCTTTGAACCGAGATCCTCAGATCTCAGCCTCCTGAGTAGCTAGGATTACAGGCGTGAGCCACCAGCACCCGGCTAGGAGTTTTTGAGGGACATGTTTAGACCATAACACCTATTTGTAGTTTACAGCAGGTTTATTGAGATATAAGGGACTCATTAGGATTCTTCTGTCTAGCCCAATACAATCTTCTCCTTTCCTCCTTCCCTTCCTTCTTTCTTTTCTCATCCTTTCTTTTCATTTCCTTGTGCCCATCCTGGGGCTTGAACTCAGGGCCTAGGCTTTTTCACTCAAAGTTGGCATTCTACCACTTGAGCCACAGCTCTACTGCCAGCTTTCTGGTGATTCATGGGAGATTAAAAAAAATCTAACTAAAAAAAAAAATCTCTCGGATTTTCCTACCCAGGCTGGCTTCGAACTGTCATCCTCGGCTCTCAGTCTCCTGAGTAGCTAGGATGACAGGCATGAGCCTCTAACTGCCCTCCTTACCCTTAACTCCCAGCGAGGATAGCTTTTATTCAACCAAAGGCCACCAGATGCCCTGACTGTTTCCAGTGACCCACAGAGCTTCATCTGAGGCTCCCCCCACCTTCTCCTGACTCCCTTACATGCTCCCTACCTGCCCACGAGGCCTCCTGCTTGGTCCCCCTAGCCCACCACACCAGGGCAGCCCTGCTGGCACGTGCCAGCCACACCCCTGCCCCTTGTGATTGGCTGCCAGGTCCTGTGTGATGTGGGGACCCGGGCGCGTGGTCGTTAGAGCAGGTCAGGCCCTCTTGGGGTGGGGTGAGGACGTATCTCGGGTGCCATCTTTCCTGTTCTGATAAATAACTGATCTGTGGTTGTGGTAAGAAGGTCACCTCTGCCCAGGGAAGCTCAGGAACAAAACCACTTGTGACGGGTGGGAAGAAGCCCCGGTGGTGGTGGGGGGGATGCATGGGAAGTCTGGCTGCCCGGCCACCAGACTGCTGGGGGCAGATTTCAGAAAAGGGAAGTGCTGACCTGGGCAGCGCTTCCTGTGGTTGCTGGCAGTCAGGGCATTGGGGAGGGCATGACAAATCAGCGGGGCGGCGCCCCTGCCCCGGAGGGGGAGAGGAGAGCAGACCTGGGCATGGGGCCTGGGGCAGAGAAGTCCCTGCCAGGCAAGGCAAGGGCTGGGGACTGGGCCCTGGTGTATATGCCGGGTGTTAATAGAACTTCCCATCCCCTGCTTAGGACCCCCCAGAACTTGATGCCTGGGTGAGGTCTCCCAGGATCTGAGAATCTGTGATTCCCCCAACCTTTTTGGTCTTTCTTTATTTTCTTCTTTCTTTCTTCCTTCCTTCCTTCCTTTCCTTCCCTCCTTCTTTCTTTCCTTCTTTTCTTCCTTCCTTTGTTTTCCTTTTCTCCTTTCCTTTCTTCCTTCTTCCTTCCTTCCTTTCTTCACTTTCTTTCCTTTTTTTTTTCTTTTGTGCCAGTCCTGGGCTTGTACTCAGGACCTGGGCACTGTCTCTGAACTTCTTTTTCTCAAGGCTAGTACTCTACCACTTGAGCCACCGCACCACTTCCGGCTTTTTATGTGATACTGGGAAATTGAACCCAGGGCTTCATGCATGTTAGGCAAGCACTGTACCACTAAGCCGTATTCCCAGCCCATTCCTTCCTTTTTTTCCTCCTTTCTTTTTCTTCCTCCTTCCTTTCTTCCTTCTAACCCTCACTTTCCTTCCTCTCTCTCTCTCTCTCTTCCCCCTTTCATTCTTCCTCCCCCCCCTTTAGCTTTTTCATTCAAGGCTAGCACTCTACCACTTGAACCACATACCTCCATTCTGGCTTTGCACTGGTTAATTGAAGACTGAGTCTCATGGGCTTTCCTGCTCAGGCTGGCTTGGAACCTGGATCCTCAGATCTCAGCCTCCCGAGGAGCTGGGATGTCAGGCGTGAGTCTCTATGTGCTGACTCCTTCTTGGCCTTTCAGCATGTGCTTGGTGCTTTTCTTCTGTGAGCTGCCAGTTCCTCTGAACATCCAGACAACGTCTCCCCCAGAGAGCTCGGTCCCTTCCCCTCCGGGTGAGCCCACAACCCCTGGCCTGGCTGTTCTAGAAACCTCCTTTTCTCCTCAAGAAAGGTCGGAGCCTGCCCAGCATCTGACACCATCAGGAGGCAACTGTCTGAGCCCTTGTCTTTGCTGTTGGGGTGATCTAGGGATGGAGAGGGCAGGCTGGTGGCTAGGGAGCCCCCCTCCCCTTTCTTCACCCTCTCGGACCTAGGCTTTGACCCCAGTGTGCCAGGCCTGAGACTGAGTGCATCTTTCAAGCTCCCTCTCAATTGAAGGGGTGCCCTGCGTTCTTACCAGAACAGAACAGAACAGACTCTGCACCCCTTGTCACCGGATGGATCCCACTTCAACTCCCAACCCCGAGTCTCTGCCAGGGTCCAAATGAACCCCAGTGGCTTTCTGTCCTTGATGACTTGGTTGAACCCCACTTCTGGGGGACCCATGGGTGGGAAGCAGTCAACCAGGTGCAACCCCATCCCAGACTCTCATCCTGGGGTGCTGAGGCTCTGGGCTCCCCCTGATTAATAAGGGTGTGTGTATACGTTGGACTCTGGGAGGTTGAGACCCACTGGGCACGCATTTCTTGCCCTGACCTCAGTCAATTTGTGTTGTCCCCTGGTTCCTTATCCATCTGTAGGTAGGCCTGTGTGTGTGTGTGTGTGTGTGTGTGTGTGCTGGTTATGGGGCTTGAACTCAGGGCCTGGGTGCTGTTCCTAAGTTTTTGTGCTCAAGGTTAGCACCCTACCACTTGAGCCACAGCACCACTTTGGCTTTTTCTGATTATGTGGTGCTGAGGAATCGAACCCAGGGCCTCATGCATGCAAGGCAAGCGCTCTACCACTGAGCCACCTTCCCAGCCCCCTCACTCTGTTCTTATTATCTCTCTTGCCTCTCACGTTTGTTTTCCCTTCTCTCTGTATTCGCTCTCCATATGCTCCATCTATTATTTTTGAAATCTCTTCTTCTCTCTCTGACATGGTTTGTCTGTCTGTCTATCCCGTAGTCCAGAGACCCGCCAAGCGGCTGGCTGGAGCTGCCCAGGACCTGCAGCTCTGGTTTTCTCAGTGTCTTGTCTTGTTATCAGTTAGAAATGAATCAGAGATTAGGAAACGGGGTGAGGGAGTGTGTGTGTCTGTGGGGGGTGGTTATCACTCCGTGCATATGGGGGGCTCCCAGCTAATCTCTGGCGGCCTTGGGTTCGAGAGGAAATGCAATTGCAACACCAAGTCTTTTTTACCGTCCCTGTCCTGCTTGGGGTGAGGCTGTGGGGGACACAGGATGGGGGGGGGCTGAGGTTGGAGATGAGTTGAGGGCCAGGCGGGAGCCATGTCGACATGTGTGCATCCTATGTAAATGCTCTCTCTCTCTCTCTCTCTCTCACACACACACACACACACACGTCTCTTTGGCCCTCGCTCATCTGACCAAGCTGGCCACTTCATTTTTTCAACTTGTCTTTTCCTGCCTGTCTCCATTTCCCCTCAAATCTCACACCATTCTTTACCAGATGGCTGCTCTTGGGTGACCCTAGCTGATGGCCACGAGACTGGCTATTTTCTCTTCTGTTCTTTTTGTGTGCCAGTCCTGGGGCTTGAACCCAGGGCACTGGGTGCTTTCCCTGAGTTTCTGTTGCTCAAAGCTAGCACTCTACCCCTTGAGCCACAGCACTGCTTCTGGTTTTGTTTTTGGTGGTTTATTGGAGAGAAGAGTCTCAGGGACTTTCCTGTTGGGGCTGGCTTTGAACTGAGATCCTCAGATCTCAGCCTCCTGAGTAGCTAGGATGACAGGCGTGGGCCACTGGCACAAGGCTAAGCCTGGCTATTTTCATCACCCCCCAACTTTCCTCCAGTGCTCATGTTCACCCCAACATGGTTACCCAGGGCGCCTGCCTGCCCTGCCCACAGCTCCTATACCTGTCAAGGTTCTTAGCCTTGCCACTCTGGGCCTCTCCACTCCTCTGTGCTCCACCTTTCCACAACCGTGTCCTTTTGCCCATCACCCACTGGAGCCCCTCCCTCACGCATCCAAGGTCACCCAGCTTTCCAGTCTCTTCCTTAGAACATTCCAGTGTGCCTGAGTATTGAGCTACACAGGCCCACTCTGACCCCCCCCCCCAGCCCCGAGGGCTCAGAGTGTGCTTTGTGCTCTGCCTTGGAAGTGTGGGTCCGGAGTCAGGCACCCATGGCTCACGCCAGGCATGCTAGCTACACAGGAGGCTTGAGAGCTGAGGATCGCAGTTCAAAGCTAGTCCCAATCGGAAAGTCTGTGAGACTCTTATCTCCCATGAACCAGCAAAAAGCTGCAAATGGAGATGTGGCTCAAGTGGTAGAGCTCCAGCCATGAGTGGAAAAGCTAAGGGAAGGTGCCCAGGATGGGGTTCAAATCCTAGCACCAACACACACACACACACACACACACACACACATAGAGCATGGCGTCCTGTGTCACTTCCTTCTTTATCAGATTATGGTGAACTGAATCCAGGAATACATCCTCCACTGGGTTGCATGCCCCAGGATTCTCTGGACCCTGGTGGTGGTGTTTATTCCAGGTTCTACTTCGAGTAGTGACCCCAGGCCAATCAGATCTGTCTTACCCATCACCACAGTTCAAACAGGGGACATTTTATGAGCGTTAAAAGAGGCCTGACACCCGTGGCTCATGCCTGTAATCCCAGCTACTCAGGAAGCTGAGGGGTGAGGATCGCAATTTGAAGCCAATCCCAGGGTGAGACAAATCTGTGAGACTCTTGTCTCCAATGAAGCCGCAAAAACCACCAGTGGAGGTATGGCTCCAGGGGTAAAGCGCCAACCTGGAGCAAAAATAAAAACTGCTAAGGGAGAATGGCTAGGTGCTGGAACAGGATGGCAGGACTGGGAGTTGGTCAGGCCATTGGAGCATCATGAGGGTTGGGGTGATGACAGCATGGGGGGGGCTGGGCAGGGCATCGTTGAGAGGAAGCAGGAAGGGTGTAACGCAGAGACGGATCAGCAGAGAGGCTGCCATATTCTCAATGGCAGGGAGATGCAGTTTGAAGACTCTTCAAGGACTCCCCAGAGGTAGCCCCCCTACCCCTCTTTGTACTACTGGATTTTGTTGTTGTTTTATTTTTTGTTGTTGCCAGTAATAGGATTTGAACTTGGGGCCTCACTCTCTTGGGTGGCTTTTTTTTTTTTTTTAATTTAAGGCTGGCGCTCTACCACTTAAGCTACACCTCCCCTTGCAGCTTTTCACTGGTTCACTGGATGTAAGAATCTCGTGGATTATGTCTGCCCAGTCTGGCCTCAAACAGTGATCCTCAGATCCCAGCCTCCTGAGTAGCTTGGATCCCAGTTGTGAGCTACCAGAGCCAGGGTTTGAACTCAGGGGCCACATGTACTTGCTCCACTTACTGGCTGCACTGACATTCTACTTCTAGAGCCATGCCTCTAGCCTGGGATTTTGCTGGTTACTTGGGAGATGGAGTCTGAAGGACTTTATTGCCCAGACTAGCTTTGAACCAGGACCCTCAGGACCTCAGAGTCTCTCATTAGCTAAGATGATAGGTGTAAGTTGGCCTCTGCTCATCTCTGAGTGGGCCAGGAGAGCTCTTGTTTGGTGAGAGCCTACTTTCCAGCTGTAACCTGGCCTGGAGCAAGGGAGAACCCAGAGCTAGGCATCCTTTCCCTGTACCATACAGGTTGGGGTAGGAGGAAATAAAGGAACATTGCTGTGACTTTTTCTTTTTTTGTTGTTGTCATGGGGCCTGAGCTCTGGGCCTGGGCGCTGTCCCTCAGCTCTTCAGCTCAAGGCTAGCGCTCTACCACTTGAGCCACAGCGCCACTTGCAGCTTTTTTCTTTTTGCTTATGTGGTGCTGAGGAATCGAACCCAGGGCCTCAGGCATGCAAGGCAAGCGCTCTACCACTGAGCCACCTTCCCAGCCCTGCTGTGACTGTTTCTGAAAATGGAAAGTCCTTTTCCTAATAGCCACCTGCTGGCCTTATACCTCCAGTGACCCTCTTCCCCAGCAAATGTGCTAGAAGCAACGTAGCTTCTTCTCCCCTTTGCATCCTGATCATGGCTTTCTCCAGAAGGCCAGGACGCTCGGCACGCATGCTCTCTCCATCTTCTGTGTTTGTCAAGCAGCTAATGGAGGAGATGGGGAAGGGTGGGGGGAGGCTCTCGGTGGCTCTCATGTGGGAAGCATTTTGCTTCACCCACATTCTTGGGATTTTCTTGTCCCCCTCTGTGGATGGCCGACCCGGCTTGGTTCAGATGGAAACATGGGAGGACCTTTCGGCTGAGGTGGAGCTCATGAGAACAGAGCTGGGAAAAAAATCGGCCGTTTTTGTGGTTTGGGGGTTTGAAGCGAGTTTCACAACTCCCCAGCACGGGGTCCGGTCAGATGTGTTCCCGCTGCTTGGGGCCGTTTTCCTATTTGCCCTGGGCCTGACAACCTGCTGGCTGGGCCAAGGCAAAAGGTCTTAGCCAGCCTGCCCACTCTCTGCCCGGCTTCCCTTCTTTGCTGGAGACAATCTTGGGGGAACTGTGAAGGTGGAACCTTTTTTTTTTTGGTCAGTCGTGGGACTTGAACTCAAGGCCTGGGTGCTATTCCTGAGCTTTTCTGCTCAAGGCTAGAACTCTACCACTCTGAGCCACAGCTCCACTTCTGTTTTTTTTTTGGGGGGTCATTCATTAGAGATAAGGGTCTCACAGACTTTTCTATCCAGGTTGTCTTTGAAACGTGATCCTCAAATCTCAGCCTCCTGAGTAGCTAGGATGACAGGTATGAGCCATCAGCACTTGGCTTGGAGCCCTTTATTTATTTAGCTAGTTAGTTAGTTATTGTTGGGGGAATGCTGTTTCTATAGCTTGTGTTTTATCCTATGGCCTGGAAACAAAGGAAAGCCCATCCACCTGGCCATCTTGGAAATCTTCCCATCTTGGAAATCTTTCTCAGTTGTACCCTTAAAAGCTTTATTTATTTTTATTTTTATTTTTTTCTGGATGTGGGGCCTGAACTGTGGGCCTGGCACTGTCCCTCAGCTCTTCAGCTCAAGGCTAGAGCTCTACCACTTGAGCCATAGCGCCACTTCCAGCTTTTTCTGCTTATGTGGTGCTGAGGAATCGAACCCAGGGCCTCAGGAATGCAAGGCAAGCACTCTGCCACTGAGCCACCTTCCCAGCCCAAAAGCTTTATTTTTTGAGGGTGGGGGAGAAGGGCAGAACCGACCCAGGTACTTATATTGCCATGATTTTGGGCTATGGTTGGCTAAGTGGAAGTCCTAGATGGGTCTGGTGTGGAATTCAGGGAGAGAGGAGTGTTTACAAGCATGCACACACAGCCCGACCTGGCTCACCAGAGCTCCCCCCGCCCCGCTGGGGTGAAGAGAGGGGGTCCTCAAGATCCACAACTGCCTCCGATTGCTCGATTCCCCCCCCCCCCCCCCCCCCCCCATCCACCAGCTTGTCTTTCCACTCTGGGAAGTCCCAAAGCTATCTCGGGCCATCTAGGGCAGAACTGAAATTAGTGACATGTGTCTCTCTGGCCCCTGGGCTCTGCTTCCCACCCACTCACACACACACACACCCTCCAGTCTCCCAACAGGAACCTCCAAAAGACAAGGAGACTCCCCCCCACACCCCGGGCTTGGAATGAGAGTTGACTTCTTATGTGCAACCCAGTCCACTCTAGACTAGCCTGGCCTACCTAGCCCCACTAGCTGGGAGCAGTAGTTTCCGGGGCTGGCGTGTATGATTTTGGACTCCACCATTTCTCTGGGGTTTTTGGGAGGTGGGAGGGGGTCACAACGGGCTGAGGCTTCCCTGTATATTTGACATACAATCTCACTGTCGAATCCTATAACAGGAGAGGCGGGCACTCGTGGAAGGCATAATTGGCCCAGGGCCTGGTGTGGGCAGTGGGAATAGAATCTCAGCTCTGATTTCTTCTACTCAGGAGACTAGGACAGTTCTTGGCCAGTACCATGAGGGTGGGCAAGGGGGCCAGGTCACAACCCAGGGCCCCGTCTGGGAATCAGCAGCCAAGGCTGGGTTCTAACTGAGGGTAGAATAGGTTTCTAAGCATCTGGATGTTTGGGGGGCTCAGTTGGGGAGGGAGGGAGGTAATCACACAACTATGGTGGGCTAAGGGACGGTGAGCCAGTCCCCAGGGACGGTTCCACAGGACAGTACTCAGGGCCAATGTCAACATCTGGATAGACAAGAAGGTTCCGGAAGTTCTCTAGCAGATCACACCAGCCTGGACAACAGAACACTATTTTAAAAGCAGGCACAGACTGGATTACCAAATTGGGATTGGGTCATAGTCATGGTGAGAGGCCCAAGGAGGCTGGGGTACTCTGGGCGTATGTTTTGGGGGTGTGCCCCCCCTCTTGTTCCCTATCCATGTCCCCCTCCCAGCTTCCTGTTTCTGTTTTGAGGAACTTCCTCTTCTCATCACCCACCAAAATGGCTTTCTGAACCGGACACCAGTGTCAGGCTTGTTATCCTAAGTTACGCAGGAGGCCGAGATCTGAGCATCCACTGGTTCAAAGCCAGCCCCAGCGGGAAAATCTGTGAGAGTCTTATCTCCAATGAACTAACCCCCAAAGCCAGGAGTGGAGCCCTGATTCAAGTGGTCGAGCACTTGAGTGAAAAAGTAAAGGGACAGTACCTAGGCCCTAGCACCTGGCACCTTCATACGCAAGTGGCTTCCTGGTCTCAACGGAAGGGCTAACGGCAGGAATTGATCATCTCAGCCCAAGGGAGATGGGAGGGGTGCTTTATACCCCTTAGGGTGGCCTCCAGTACGAGTAAGTGCCCTAGGTCACCCAAGGTCACTGTGGCCCTTAGTTCTGCCAGAGTGACTTTAAACAGCCTTTGTTTCACTTACCATCCCCTCTTCTCCTTCCTCTCTTCCTCTCCTCTCCTTTTCCCCCTCCGGCTCCCCTCCCTGTCCCCCTGCTCTTCTTTCCTTCTTCTTCCTCTTCTACCCCTTCCCCCTTCTCTCTTTTATCCCCTCCCTTCGGCTGCTCTCTCTTCCTTCTTCTCCTCCCCCTCTTCTTCTTCCTCTTGTTCCTCCTCCTCCTCGTCCTTGGAGGGAGGGTCCCCTCCCTTTCTTCCTTCTTCCTGCTGGAGTGTACAGACACACAGTACAGGCATTCCCACGCAGCAGCACCACGCTGGCTGCACACCCACCCACATGCACACAACGCGCATGCCCAGAACACAGCCTGTGGGTGCTTGGGCCTGGCCAGGGGGACCACATGCCTGGTGAACTGTCTTTGTGCCTAGAGGATTATGTGTGTGTGTGTGAGCATGTGGGTGTCTGTGGAGGATCCTGCACCTGTGCATGGCTCGTGGGGAGCCAGCTCTCACCCCCAGCTCCATCTGGCTCCTACCTCCAGCTCAGCTTTATTTGTATATTTGTGTGTGTGCTGGTACTGGGGCTTGAACTTCAGGCCTGGGCCCTGCTGCTGAGTTTTTTCCGTTCAAGGCTGGAGCTCTACCACTTGAGCCACAGCTCCACTGATGTTTTTTTTTAGTAGGTCATTGGACATAAGAGTCTCTCACGGATTTCCCGTCCAGGCTGGCTTTGAACTGCGATCCTCAGATCTTAGCCTCCTGAGTAGCTGGGATGATGGGTGAGAGCCACCGGCGCCCCTGGCTTTGAGCATAGCTTCTTACACCCCAGGAGAATTTTGGGGGGGTTCACTTCCTATGGGGGTGGGATGCTGGGGAGAAGATATGGGGGGTGCAAGAGGCTGAGCCATCACTCACCTTCCTAAATTGTCCTGCCAGGGTGGGAGGGGAGAAGTCAGGTAGAGTAAGGGAACGGAGTCATCTTTATCCTGACAGCTTCATGACTCAGTTTCTTAGCTCCCTAGGGACCTTTCCTCAACACCCTCCCCCCAACTCCATTCCCTCCGCAGGGAGCCAGAGTGCAGTTACCCACAAAGCCTGGGGAGGGGGTCACGGAGTCCTAGTGCCTGGCACCTGGCCTGCAGGCTGCCTGTTCACCAAGGGGAGGTGTAAAACCAACACTCACCAATTGTTTACATGGAGGTCCTTCAGGCCATAATTAAGTCTCCTCCATTGGAATCTTATCAGCAAGGTATCTCAGGCAGACGCTGAAGGGGAAACAGCCCAGGAGCGGCTAACGAAGGAAACTTGGCCAGGTTTGAGACTCTGAAGAATAGACCTTTGTTGCCATCTCCCTTCTTCCTCTCCCCCCCTTCCCTCATGCCCACCTCTGTTCTAGACTTCATCTGTTGCTCTAGGGAGTGGAGGTGGGGAGGGATCAGGTGGGCCCTGCTTCCTTTTAAGTTCCCCCTCTCCCTCCTCCACTCGCCAGCTGTCTCCTCCAACTTCAGTGGCACCAGTGGGGTGCTGTAGGCGAGGGTACTCCTCCCCTGCCCTCAATACCCCACCTGGACTAGGCAGATCCTGACATCTGCCCTTGGCGGGCATCATAGCCAGTCTGGAGCCAAGGGAGGGGAGTGGGTTGGTGATGCACAGTGACCTCTGATTACCCACAGTCCCCGATGACCCAGCGCACTATCACCTCTAACTAGATTTAGTCCTGGCACAGTCTCTCAGCCTCTGCACCTATACTAAGTTGACTGTTGCCGCCAATCAGAGTGTTTATCTCTTGCTTTGCCTCTGGTTTTGCTACTCTTTTTGTTTGCTCTGTGTCAGTACTGGGACTTGAATTCAGGGTCTGGGTGCTGTCCCTTAGCTTTTCCTCTCAAGGCTGGCACTCTACCAATTAAGCCGCAGCTTCACTTCTGGTTTTATGCTGGTTTATTGGAGATGAGAGTCTCATGGACTTTTCTCCCTGGACTGGCTTTGAACTGTGATCCTCAGATCTCAGCCTCCTGAGTAGCTAGGATGATAGATGTGAGCCACCCGCGCCTGACCCATCTTTGGATTTTTCTTTAGGCCTGACTGATTCCTGACTGTCTGAACTCTGAATGAATTTCTCATCAAACCCCACCACCTACCCAAACTGATAAGGAAACCCCGAGAGAACCAGGATGTTTCTAGAAGTTGCCGATGGTAGGCAGCTTAGGGGCTGTCTTAGAATTACCAGGCAGACAAGAAGGGTACATTTCAGGAAGCAGAACGTCTGAGCCAAAGTTCTGGAGGATATTTCAGAGATGGCAGGCAACAGAGTCCCCCAAATACAAGTATTAAGGAGGCTGAGATCTGAGAATCACAGTTCAAAGCCAGCCCAGGCAGGGAAGCCCGTGAGACTCTTTATCTCCAATGAGCCACCAGAAAACCGGAAGTGGCACTGTGGCTCAAAGCAGCAGAGTTCTAGCCTTGAGCAAAAGAGGTCAGGGGCAGTGCCAGGACTCACTGGAAAAACAAAACCAAAACACCAAGTGATTTGCTACAAGAAATTCCTCATGGGAGCCGGGTGCCGGTGGCTCACGCCTGTCATCCTAGCTACATACGAGGCTGAGATCTGAGGATCGCAGTTTAAAGCCAGCCCAGGCAGGAAAGTTCGTGAGACTCTTATCTCCAATAAACCACCAGAAAACCGGAAGTGGCGCTGTGGCTCAAGTGGAAGAGCACTTGCCTTGAGCTGAAGAGCTGAGGGACAGCACCCAAGCCAGAGTTCAAGCCCCAGGACCGACCGAAAAAAGAAAGAAAGAAAAAGAAAACCAGAAATGTCTCACTGGGAGAACTGGGAGAGGGTGGGGAGTGGCCAGAGCAGAGCTGGACCTTGAATGATGTGAGTGAGGAGGATCTTGGGAGTTCCCAGCATCCTTTGTAAAGTCAGTGTAACCCTCTCTCCATCATTCACTCATTCAACCAACAGTGGGAGGTTGCTGGCGATCTGTAGGACAGACCCCTTTCAGAGCAAGAGCAAGACAAAGAACAATCCTTGCCCTCATCAAGATGACCAAACAACACGGAAGGCAGGCAAGTGAGGCTGCCCGCAGAACCATTTCAAGGATGCGATCTCAAGGGCCTTTTTGTCAACAGCAAACACCAATGGGAGACTCACAGAGCAAGGGGCCTGCCCCTCCCTCGAGGCTTTGTGAGGACCGGAATCCAGTTCCTGCCAGAAGAGCCAAACAGGCAGGACGTGGGTGGTGGGCAGGTCCTGAGACGGCTGCTCTTGGCCTGGCTTTGGCGTTAGCTTGGCGTGCGGCCGCGGGGGAGTTTTGTGTGGGCACGTCCTAGGGCTGCCTGCCCATCACACCTGAAACAGAAAGCTACAGGCAGGCTGGCTTACCTAGGCCTGACTCTAGCAAGGTGAAGCTGAACCAGAAAGATAAGGCAGGTCACATAGGTCACCCGTGGCTCATGCCTAGCTACTCAGGAGGCTGAGATCTGAGGATCGTGGGTTGAAGCCAGCCTAGGCAGGAAAAGTCCAAGAGATCCTCATCTCCAATAAACTCACACACAAAAAGGCAGAAGTGGAGCTGTGATTCAAGTGGCAGAGTGCCAGCCTTCAGCCAAAAAGCTAAGCGTTGAGTGAGGTCCTGAGTTCAAGCCCTAGTTCTGGCATTATCATCATCATCATCATCATCATCATCATTAAGAGGTAGGTTGCCTAAAGGCATGGTCTTTTTTTTTTTTTTTTGCCAGTCATGGGGCCTGAACTCTGGGCCTGGGTGCTGTCCCTTAGCTCTTCAGCTCAAGGCTAGCACTCTACCACTTGAGCCACAGCTCCACTTCTGGCTTTTTCTGCTTATGTGGTGCTGAGGAATCGAACCCAGGGCCTCATGCATGCAAGGCAAGCACTCTACCACTGAGCCACCTTCCCAGCCCCATAAAGGCATGATCTTAAAGGAGGACAGAGAACTGCTCTGTTTGGATTTTGGTAATTCATTTAGTCGCTCAATACTTGGAGCCTTCTGTGTATTAGATAGAGCCTGTGTTGGGGCATCTAGCCAAGTAGTCCCATAGAAAACAAGAGATGAGACTCTTGCACATAGATGTTCATGGCTGCACTATTCACACAGCCAAGTATGGAAACAGCCTAGAGACCTTACAATAGGTGAGTGGATCCAAATACTGTGGTACCTAGACACAATGGAATTTTACACAGCCATTAGAAAGAATCCTACTAAGTCATTTGCAGGGAAATGGATGGTCCTAGAACAAATCATGTTAAGTGAGGGAAGACAAACTCAGAGAGATAAATGGTGCATGTTTTCTCTCCTATGTGGAAGCTGAATCTAAAATGTATGGGGATATGATAAGTGATACAGGACTGTGGGCGCTCACACACAGCGAGACTGAAGGAGGCTTCTCTTAGAGGAGGAGCACAAGGGTGCAATGCTTATGTGCATCTGATCACAGAAAATAATACTTACCAAAATGAACTCGAGGAAATTGGACACACGTTCATTCCTCATTGCTGTTGTTGTTTTCTTTTCTTTTTGTCTTGGTTGCTCATTTATCTGTCTTTGGGAGGGTGAGGGAGCACAGAAATGGAGGGACACAGGGTGAACAAATGCAGCAGTGATACTCACGAGACACGATGTGGAAAGTGAACTACACAACTTGTGGGTGGGGACAGGAGGAAAAACAGAGACAGCACGGGAAGGGGGGACATTGTCCAGAAAGAAATGTACTTTAAAAAATTTTAATTTTATTGTCAAGGTGATGTACAGAGGGGTTACAGTTACATAGGTAAGGTAGTGAGCACAGTTCTTATTTAACTTGTTACCCCCACTCTCATTTTTCTCCCACTCCACCCCCCCCAAGAAATGTCCTCTTTACCCGACTTAACTGTAACCTCTCTGTATATCACCTTTACAATAACAATTTAAAAAAGCTGGTGCCACTGGCTCTCACCTGTCATCTAGCTACTCAGGAGGCTGAGATCTGAGGATCAGAGTTCAAAGCCAGCCCAGGGAAGGAACCACTAGAAGTGGTGCTGTGGCTCAAAGTGGTAGAACGCTAGCCTTGAGGAAAAAGAGCTCAGTGACTGCACCACAACTGACCAAAAAAAAAAAGGAATGACAAGAAAGAAAGAAAGAAAGGAAGGAAGGAAGGAAGAAAGAAAGAAAGAGATGGGGGCTGGTCAGCTGGTTCTAAGGTCAACTCTGACCCCCTCCCCGTCCCTTCCCACAGCCAGAGACAAGGTCACCTGCAGGCCCAAGGCCAGTCTGGCCATACTTGGTGAGGTATCACCATCTCCCCAGGAAACTCTATTTTCTCCAGTGTCACCCAGACACCCTGGGCAGTAATTGGCTCCCAGGACAAAACCTGGTATGGTAAGATTTAAGGACTCAATGCCTTGCCTGTCTCAGATTTCCTTGCGGGGGGGGGGGTCTCAGAAAACTGGGTGGGTGCTAGGTGGCTGGTATCTGCACAGAAAGCCATCAAACTTTGTGAAATCCCCAGAAAAATCACAACAATGTGTGTGTATATGTGTGTATGTGTGTGTATGGCTGATGTAGGCTTGAGCTTCATGAAGGAGGAAGTCCTGTGCGCATTTGTGTTTGTCTGTGGGTATACTTGTGTGCCCTGTGGGTATGTGTGTACCTTTTTAGTCTGCACATGTGTACACATCTGTAGCTGTGCGTGTGTGTGTCATAGTTGCATGTGCATCTGTGACTGCATGCATACATATCTCAGTGTGCATGTGCAAGGGTGTGCATATATCTATATGTGTGTGCATGTGTGCACACTTCTGTGTTTGAGTGTGTGCATAGTGTGTGCATATCTCTTCCTGTGTGTAGATGCAGACCTCTCCGGCTTACATTTCTGTTTATTTATCTTTTATTGGTCGTGAAGCTTGAACTCAGGGCCTGGGCACTGTCCCTGAGCTCTTTTGTTCAAGGCTAGCACTCTACCACTTTGAGCCACAATGCCACTTCTAGTTTTCTGGTGGTTCATTGGAGATAAGAGTCTCACGGACTTTCCCACTGTGGCTGGCTTCCAATTGGGATCCTCAGATCTCAACCTCCCAAGTTGCTAGGCTGATAGGTGTGAGCCACTGGTGTCTGGCTGACTTGCCCTTCTAGGTGTCCTACAGTCTGCTCTTCTGTCCCCTGCCCCCTTTCCTGGCAAGTGTTGACTCAAGGAGGAACAGACAGCCTGGCTTCAGGACTTCCTGCTGGGGCAGAAGTGGAGCCTTGAAAAGGGAACAATTATGTCTTAAGTGGATCCTGAGGACCTGGAGCGGGCAGTATGCCACAGGGGACCTAGGCCAAGAGGCCAAGGTACAAATTCGGAGCCTGGACAGGTCCTCAGAGGAAATGCACAAGGCAGAAAACTCTTGTTCCTGAGCTGGCAGAGCCAAACAGGCACTAAAGCTTTCCACAAGCACCCCTCCCTGGCTGCACAGGCTGGGGGCTTCAGGCCTAGATATCCACTCTTGTGGAGGGCAAAGACAGCGTGACAGATGTCAGCCCAGGAGTCAAGAGGAGCCACAAGCTTGTCCAGACAGTTGAGGGCCCCAGGCTGCTGCTTGTGGAATCAGCAATGGAACCATAATGCAGTCTCCTCTGAGATGCCACTGGCCCCTTATGAGAGACGCTGAGTGTACAGACAGAAGCCACTGATGGGGGTGGGGTGGGGGGTGGGCAGGGGATGAATGTCAAGCTCCGCCCCTTCTGTCTTGGTCCCTCCCCTTTCTGTGTGGTTCCCAGATCAGGCTAAGTACAAGGCTGGAACTCAAGGTTTGGCAGAGTGTGTTCTCTTTGCACCCTTCCTTCCTTCCTTCCTTCCTTCCTTCCTTCCTTCCTTCCTTCCTTCCTTCCTTCCTTCCTTCCTTTCTTCCTTCCCTACCTCCCTCTCTTGCTTTCCTCTCTCCCTCCTTCCCTTCCTCTCTCCTTCCTTCTCTCCCTCCCTCTTTCTTTCTTTCTTTCTTTCTCTCTCTCTCTTTCTCTCTCTCTCTTTCTTTCTTTCTTTTTTGTGGGCCTTGAATTCAGGGCCTGGGCCTGTCATAAGCTGAGCACTGGTGGCTTATGCCTATAATCCTAGCTTCTCCAATGGACCACCCAAAAGCTGGGAGTGGAGGTGTGGCTCAACTGACAGAGCACCAGCCTTGAGTACAAGAGCTCAGGGACAGGGCATAGGCCCTGAGTTCAAGTCCTAGTACCAGCAGGGGTACACACATAATCCAGAGTGCTAGCACCCGGGCTGTGGTGGGCTCAGGAGTCAGGTGCCTGTGCTCCGTGCTAAGCCTTGTAATTGATTACCAACCCCCTTTGCCACTTGCCAGTAAAGCAGGTCTTACTCTGCCCATTTGTCTCACTCTGACTTTCTCCTGAGTCAAGTGGGTATAATAGTGGGTATAATAGTTGTGCTATGGAGTAGGGGCAGGGGTGGTGGAACAAACATTTTAGCCTTTCTTGAGTTGGGAGAGGTGGGTTGTCAGAGACCGTGGTGGTGCCTTTGGAAGCACCCTGGGTCCCTCTCATTTGGGGTGACAGGGTGGTGGGGGTTATCTGGGCTCTGGGCTCTGGCCTCTGGCCCATACCACACCAGGCAGCCACGAGCTGGCAAGCTGTTAATAATTAACACAGGACCTGGGCCTTGACCTCAAGGGCCTCTGTGTAAACAGTTCTTTCTGGCCAGGCATCCACAGCCCTTGGAGCCCACGGGGCCCCTCCTGGCTCCTCTGCCCCATGACCTCTTCTTCTGTGCCTCCCTCCTCCTCTTGGAAGAATGGCCAGCTTGTCTGGACACTTGAAACTTTCTGACTCCAGTTCTGTATAGGCCCAGACCCAGTCTTGTTCTCTTTACACCCTTCCTTCCTTCCTTCCTTCCTTCCTTCCTTCCTCCCTCCCTCCCTCCCTCCCTCCCTTCCTTCCTTC
>NW_012267308.1:2844342-2866258 GCF_000151885.1 Dipodomys ordii
TTCTTCCTTCCCTCCCTCCCTCCCTCCCTCCTGCCCTCCTTCTCCCCTTCCTTTCTCCCCCCCTCTACGCCTTCTTTCATGAGGCTTGAACTCAGAGCCTGGGCACTGTCCCTGAGCTCTTTTGCTCAAGGCTAGTGCTCTTCCGCTTTGAGCCACAGCCCCACTTCCAGCTTTCTGGTGGCTCATTGGAGTCACACAGCGGGCTGGGAAGGTGGCTCAGTGGTACAGTGCTTGCCTTGCATGTATGAGGCCCTGAGTTCGATTCCTCAGCACTACATAAGCAGAAAAAGCCAGAAGTGCCGCTGGGCTCAAGTAGTAGAGCACTAGCCTTGAGCTGAAGAGCTGAGGGCAGTGCCCAGGCCCAGGTTCGGGCCCCACAACTGACCAAAAAGAAAAAAAAAAAGAGGCTCATAGCTTTTCCTGACTGGACTGGCTTTGAACCTCCATCCTCAGATTTCAGCCTCATGAGTAGCTAGGATAACAGATGTGAACCACTGGCATTGGGCTTCATGTCCTGCCTCTCTAAGGGGCAACCCAGGACAGACTCAGCATCCAGGTCTTTCCATCAGCCACTAGCCCTGGCTCTCATCTCTGTACACTGCCTCCTGCCCCGCTTCCTCTGGCGAGAGCCAACCTGCTCTTGGCTTTGGAGCTCCCCACACCCCAGAGATCCACTGACTTGGCCTCTTCTTCCAGCCTATGTGCCCCCTGCTCTCCCCTGGAATCTGGTCAACAAATTAGAGCCAGGACACATGTCTGGCCTCAAGCGGAACCCTCTTACCCCCAGACCCAGCGATGAAAGGCCTGCTTGCTGGCCGGGTCCAGTGAAATCTTCTAAAATCCTATAAAGAGCTGCTTTCATCCTCTGCATTATCCTCACAGCTTTAGTTTGGAAAAAACCTGACCCCCAGATTAGAACTGCAGGTGTGTGGAGCCAGAGGCAGAGGGCTCCGGCAGAATCCCAAGGCACCCCAAATCTTATCAAGCCCCTGGGTGTCTGAAGCTTCAGAGGAGCCTGCACTGGAGAGAAAATGAAAACCAAGCTGGGTTCAGTGGCTCACACCTGTCATCCTAGCTACTCAGGAGGCTGAGATCTGAGAATTGTGGTTCAAAGCCAGGCTGGGTAGGAAAGTGCTTGAGCTTCTTATCTCCAGTGAACCAGTCAGGCTCAAAGTGGTAGAGCACTAGCCTTGAACAAAAAGAGCGTAAGGACAGTGCTCAAGCTATGAGTTCAAGCTCCAGGACCAATGAGACAAAAAGGATCATTTGTGCAGCTGGGGAGTCTTGATGGGCGGGAACAGCTCAACAGGGCCTCCTTAGTGGGAGAGTATCTTCCCACCTAGGGAAATCATACCCCAGGACCAGAACGTCCTTCTCTGCTGTCCTGATTCTGACCAGCTGTGGCTCCCAGGGACCATACCTGAGCGGGGCCCAGAGGAAAACACAACCAGCCTTCAGTCACATCGAACACCTGGATGAGGCTTTGTCCTTAGTATACTCAGCTAAGGCCAACCTTGGAAGATTACGCCCCCCCCCCACACCTGTCACCCAGCCTGCCTGGAGTTCAGGAGTACCTTGAAGGCACCCCAACTTTGCATCTTAGAATGTAAAGTGAGACCCAGCAGTGGTCACCCGGGGGCTGATGGTCAAGCGGGGGCCGTGGGAAGCTGCCTTCTGACCTTTGCCAGCCTGAGGCGGCCAGGCACCATGGTAAGTCAGCCCTGTTCAGTGTTAGGTGATACCGTGATACCCCCCCCTCCCCACAACTGGCAAGTGGGCTGGGGATGGGGAGTAAGAGGGCACAGTGGGTAGTGATCTGGAAGTTTCCTTAGAAATGCAGCTGGCTGGGCTGGGAAGGTGGCTCAGTGGTAGAGTGCTTGCCTTGCATGCATGAGGCCTTGGGTTCGATTCCTCAGCACCACATAAGCAGAAAAAAGCCAGAAGTGGTGCTGTGGCTCAGGTGGTAGAGTGCTAGCCTTGAGCTGAAGAGCTGAGGGACAGTGCGCAGGCCCAGAGTTCAGGCCCATGACTGGCAAAAAAAGAAAAGAAAAGAAAAGAAATGCAGCTGGCTGCATGTCTGGTCTTTCCTCTCTCTGAGCTTCAGCTGTTGTCTGGGAGAGACCCACTTCCCAGGGTTGAGAAGAAGTGCCCAGCCTGGGGCCTGGTACCTCACTACCAGCTTTTGAAGCTTTTAAAGATAACTGGGAAGTCTAGATCATTCCTGCAGACTTGGACAGTACCACCACCATTCAGACCCTCCCTTCTGGGTCCCAGAGTCCTCAAGGTACAAAAGGACACTTTGTACTTTGTACACACACACAAGCACACACAAAATACATACACTCCTGTCTTGTCCGTCCAAGACCCAGCCACCTGCCTCTTCAAAATAATAATTGAAAATCAGCCTTGATTATTCAAACTGAAACTCTCCAACCCGAACCTTTCTCTGGGGTGCCACGATCCTCAGGAGCCTGTGGGTGAAAAGCTCTTACCATAGTGGAAAAATAAAATAATAAAACTCTGCTGAAACAGAAATCTACCTCAATTCAGCTGAGTCATTTTCTTGAGGTTAAGGAAATCCGGGTTAACACTGGCCCTTACCCCGGATTCCTATAGCCTCGCCAAACAGGAGGACCCTAATCTACACACACACACACACACACACACACACACCCTTTCCAGCAGAATTGATGTCTGACCCCCCCCCTCTAGCTTTTTTCTTTTTGTTGAAGTCTTACTTTAGAGGTGATGAACTGAGGAGTAACAGTTAATGTAAGTCAGATAATGAGTAAATTTTTTTTCCAGTCAGTTGTAGGGCTTGAACTCAGGGCCTAGGTGCTGTCCCTGAGCCCTGTCTGCTTAAGGCTGGTACTCTACCACTCTGAGCCACAGCTCCACTTCCAGTTTTCTGGTAGTCCCTTGGAGATAAGAGTGCCATGGACTTTCCTGCCTGGGGTGGCTTTGAACCACCATCCTCAGATATCAGCCTTTCTAAGTAGCTAGGATGACAGGCATGAGCCACCAGTGCCCAGCTCATGAGTACATTTCTTTTTAAACAATGTCATTCCTTTGCCCATCCCCCACCCCCTTCAGCTCTTGATTACAAGACATCCCATTTCTCATGAGATGCTTTTCCTGCTCTCAAGAGACTCCCACCCAGAGCTAATTATCACTGCAGTAGAGGAGAAGTGAGAAGTGTGTCTCTTGTCAGGAATGGAGGCTACTCTCTGTCCCTAGCTCAGGTATAGCTCTCAAGTCATGGTAGGATTGACCCTGGACCCTAGCCCCTCATTACTCAGTGGCCTGGAGACCCCCCCACAAGGAACTGGTAATTAGGTGAGCTACTAGAGGAAGCTCAATAACATCCTGGACCCTAATAGGCTAAGAGGGGCTTGAGAAAAGTCTTATGGGACAGCTTCTAGCCCCCTGGGAACCCTTGTTTAATGCAGGCTGGTTGGTAACAAGGAGGCTCCTACTTTCTCCCCAGGTTGCCACCTCTCCATGGGAGACCCCAGGAAGATAGGGAGAGAGGAGGCAGGCAGGCCAATGGGCTACCATGTGGAGGGCCTAGAATGTGTCAGGCTGTAGGAAAGACAGCTTAGCTCTGTGGGCCATGGGTCCTGCAGGTGCACCTGAAACCAGCCGCCTGCAGGACTGGCCTATCTCCCCCTCTCCTTCAGCCTTCTGTCTGAGTGTGTGTGTGTGTGTGTGTGTGCGTGCGTGTGTGTGTGCTGGTCCTGGGGCTTGAACTCAGGGCTTGGACACTGCTTGAGCTGCTTTTGCTGAAGGCTAGCATTCAACCACTTGAGCCACAGCTCCACTTCAGCTTTTTTGATCATTTATTGGAGATAAGAGTCTCATGGACTTTCCTGCCTGGGCTGGCTGTGAATTAAGAGCTCCAGATCTCAGCCTTCTGAGTGGTTAGGATGACAGGCATGAGCCATGGGTGCCTGGCTGGGCTTCCCTCTTGACTTTCTCCTGCTTAGGCTGTCTGGGGACAGTGTCAGCAGGAGTTGGGAGGTGGTCCCCTCCTCTAAGCTTGAGTCTTCTTCAGCCTCACGTCAGCTCAGATGCTGCTTCCTGAGTGCAAATGGGTGGGTTGCTCAGACCAGAAGCCTGGGACAAGCTGAGGAGAAGGAAAAAGTGGGCGAGGCAGGAAGCACTAGAAGGCTGCATCTTAGTTTGCCACTGAGAAGGGATCAAAACTTTGGTGACAGTGGCTCATACCTATAATCCCAGCCACTCAGGAGGCTGAGATCTGAGGATTGAGGTTCAAAGCCAGGAAAAGTTTGTGAGACTCTTTTAATTAACTAACAAAGAGAAAAAAAAAGCCAAAAGTAGAGAGCTGTGGCTCAAGGGGTAGAACGCCAGGCTTGAGAGGAAAAAAAAAAAAGCTGAAGACAGTGTCCAAACCCTGAGTTCAAGACTCAGACCAACACACACACACACACACACACACACACACACACACACACACACACACACACAGATCCTGATGTATTCTGAGGATCAATACACAGCCAAGTTCCATTGTGAATTCTTGGAGTAGCCAGACTCAGTTTAAAAGCAAGGGCTAAGCCGGGCGCTGGTGGCTCACGCCTGTAATCCTAGCTACTCAGGAGGCTGAGATCTGAGGATCGCGGTTCAAAGCCAGCCCGGGCAGAAGAGACCGTGAGACTCCTATCTCCAATAAACCACCAGAAAACCGGAAGTGGCGCTGTAGCTCAAGTGGTAGAGCGCTCACCTTGAGCTGAAGAGCTGAGGGACAGCGCCCAGGCCCAGAGTTCAAGCCCCACGACCGACAAAAAAAAAAAATAATAAAAAATAAATAAATAAAAGCAAGGGCTAGAGACACATTCTGGCTTAATGAATGAGAGCAGAATGTTCTCTTTGGCCTGGGTGTTAGAAAAGAAAAGGAAGAAAATAACAAAAACAACAACAACAACAAAATAACCCCACAAAAAACCTAGCCCGCTGGGTGCCGGTGGCTCACACCTGTCATCCTAGCTACTCAGGAGGCTGAGAGCTGAGGATCACGGTTCAAAGCCAACCTGGGCAGGAAAAATCCATGAGACTCTTATCTCTAACAAACTACCAGAAAACCGGAAGTGGCTCAAGTGGTGCTTGCCTTGAGCTGAAGAGTTCAGGGACAGCACCCAAGCCCAGAGTTCAAGCCCCATGACCGACCAAAACATAAAAAACCCCAAAAACCCAGCCTGAAGTTTACCTGTGTCTCTGAAGCACTCTAGAGATTCTGCAAGTAGGTGACGTCCTTTGGAGGGTCTGTATGGGGACCCCCTCCCCAATTAGAAGGATCAGACAGGAAGCAAGACCTACTGCCACCCCCTGCTTCTATCCCATCGCAATGCAGCAGGCAGTGCCCTCTCTGACCTGGAGCTGTGTCACCCAGAGACTCTAGAATCATCTTCCACCCACTTGGACCACGTCTTTTCAGAGGCCCCAGGCAGCCAATGTTTGGAAAATTAGGTGAGGGGGGTTTAGGACGAGGGTAAAGAAGGGAACAAAAAAAATGTATGTCTAAAAGTCGTCCAGCAATCTTCAACTTTAAAAAAAATAATTATTATTTTTCGAAACCAAAGTTGTAAATGTCGAGAGTGGGGAGTGGAAGGGTTGAAGCTAGCTTTGTGAGAAATGAGTCAGACAGCCATAAAATGTGTTGTTTTTTTCCCTCCTCTGGGCTGAGGGGACTATTTTATATCTTGTGGCCTACGGACGCCCAGAGGAAATTGTCTTCTTGATTCTCTGCTCTCCTGGGCTAGGCCTCTGCTTTTGCTTCCCTCTCTGGACAAGACAACAAACTCTGTGTTTTATTCTCACCTCCCTTGGCCTCTTCCCCTCTTCCCTCTGACCTCACCTCCTATCCTAGGCAGAACTGAGGTTTCCAAACACGGTGGCTTAGCCAGGTACTTGTGGCTCACGCCTGTCATCCCAGCTACTCAGGAGGCTGAGATCTGGAAGATCAAGGTTCAAAGCCAGTCAGGGCAGGAAAGTCTAGGAGACTCATCTCCAATGAACTACCATCTGGTGGAAGGCTGAGGAGAGGAATCACCTTCCCCAGAGCAGCTGACCCTGTAGAATTAGGGATCTGAATTCATATCCACATGCTCTGAGTGCTCAATAAATGGATTTCTTGACTCACCCTCAAAAAAAAAAATACCTGGAACGTTAAGAGATTCTGGCTCACACCTATAATCTTCGTTAGTCCGGAGGCTGAAATCTGGAATACCATGGTTTGAAGCCAATCTGGGACAGAAAAGTCCAGGAAGATTCCATCTCCAATTAACCAGCAAAATGCCAGACTGGAGGTGTGGCTAGAGTGCTAGCACCCAGGCCAGCTGGGAACATTTTGAATACTGGACTATCAACGACAAGAGGATGAAGTTCAGCCAGATGAGGCTTATCACTGAGTTCCTGGAGGTCAGCAGAGCACCTGACACTCAGTAAATATTTGGTGAATGAGAGAAGAGCCTAGATACTGATACTCCCTTGTGGGGCTTGAACTCAGGGCCTGGGAGCTGTCTCTGAGTTCTTTTGCTTAAGGCTAGTGCTCTACTCACTTTGTGCCATAGCTCCACTTCCATTTTTAGATGGTTCATTGGAGATATGTCTCACAGCCATTCCTGCGTGGGCTGACTTGGAACTGTGATCCTCAAATCTCAGCCTTCTGAATGGCTAGGATTACAGGCATCCGTCAGCACCCAGTTGCTGCTTCTTCTTCTTCTTCTTCTTCCTCCTCCTCCTCCTCTTCCTCCTTCTCCTCCTTCTTCTTTTGCCAGTCCTGGGGCTTGAACTCAGGGCCTGAGCACCATCCCTAAGCCTCTCTGTGCTCAAGGCTAGTGCTCTAACCACCTGAGCCACCGAGCCTCTTCTGGCCTTTTTCTGTTTATGTGGTACTGAGGAAATGAACCCAGGGCTTCATGCATGCAAGGCAAGCACTGTACCACTAAGCCACCTTCCCAGCCCTCATAGATTCTGGGACCTGGATTTAAGTTCAGATCATAAACTACTCTCCCCACTCACCCCACCCCCACCCCAGGCTGGAATTCCATATACACAAACAGACAGTAGATACCCCTCAGATACATTCATACTTTGCCTAATGAGCTCTGTGCTGACCAATCCTGGGTCTCCATAAAATTGTCTCAGTCGTTGGTCACCTGGCCGAGGCTCTCCAGGCACGTGCATGTGGATGGTTGTTTATAGAATGCAACCCACTGAAGAGGCTTCATTTAGATTCAGCTCCATTCCTCTGGCTGCCCTGGGAGTTAGACAGGCAGATATTCTTCCAGGACTCTCACATAAATGAGTTTCTCTACATTATTCTGAGTGTGTGTGTGTGTGTGTGTGTGTGTGTGTGTGTGCACGCGCGTTTGCAGGTGAGCACACGTGCTGGTCCTGGGCTTGAACTCAGGGCCTGGGCACTGTGTGTGAGCTTTTTTTTTGCTCAAAGCTAGCTAGCGCTTTACCACTTGGTCCTTACTAATCTCCCTCCTAGAAATGATGCACCTGATGCAGAAAGCAAGTACGGATGCCAGTCAGACACTCTTACCATCTTGGTCTCCTTTCTTTACAATATGTGTCACCCCTGTAATTAGCTGATCAATTGTGTAACTCTTGTTTATTTTCTGTCTCCAAGCAGAGATGAGGAGCTCCACAAAGAACTCATTCTGTCTGTCTGGTTTCCTGCGGCGCTCCCAGCATGTGCCAAGAGTACATAGTAGGCCCTTCACAGACACCTGTTCAGTGAAAAAAGAAAGGCATCCACTCTCTCTTATTGACAATGACTAAAAAAGGCCGAATGTGTGTGTGTGTGTGTGTGTGTATGATGGTACTGGGGCTTTGACTCAGGGCCTGGGCCCTGTCCCTTTGCTTTTTCCCTCAAGGCTGATGCTTTACCACTAGAGCCACATCTCCACTTCTAGCTTTTGGATGAATAATTGGACATAAGAGTCTCACAGACTTTCCTGCCCAGGCTGACTTTGAACTATGATCCTCAGATCTCAGCTTCCTGAGTATCTAGGATTACAGATGTGAGCCACTCACAGCTGGCTGAATATATTGTTAAGAAATATATTTAAGGAGGGAATTTCCTATCCAAAATTGAGGTGCAGGGAGGCGGGGGAGGGAAAGGAAGAATTCACTCAGATAAAGCAAGAGTTGAAACACTTTTTTTTCTCCAGAGGTATTTTCTGATCCTAATAAGTTTTATTTTTATTTATTTATTTTTGCCAGTCCTGAGGCTTGAACTCAGGGCTTGGGCACCGTCCCTGAGCTTCTTTTGCTCAAGGCTAGCACTCTACCACCTGAGCCACAGCACCACTTTTTTTGTGTGTATGTGAGACTGAGGAATCCAACCCAGGGCTTTATGCAAGCACTCTACCACTAAGCCACCTTCCCAGCCCAAATTTTAGTTTTATTTTGATAACCTCATGGTAAGAGAGAAAAAGGGCAAGAGGGAGAGATGGAACCTTAGGACTCACCCAAGGTGGGGCATATAATAGATAGCTATTCCTGTGGAACTGTACAGGGCGACATCCTCAGTAAAAGGGCGAAAGAGACATGATGTTAAAACATCTACATTCTCACTTTCTTGGTGGGCTAAGGGACCTGAATGTTTGATTCAAGTGGTTCTGGACTAGTAAGTAATATTCCCAGATGTCTCACTGGGACAAATGAAAATACTGTGTAGTGGAAAGTAGTACCATTGTATTAAATCTAAAGTTTTTCTTCCTTCCTTCCTTCCTTCTTCCTTTTCTCTTTTGTTCTCTTTCTCCTTCCTTCCTTCCTTCTTTCTCTCTCCCCTTCCTTCTTTCCTTCCTTCTTTCCATCCTTCCTTTCTTCCTTCCTTCCTTCCTTCTCTCTCTCTCTCTCTCTCTGTCCTTTTTTCTTTTTTCTGCACCAGTCCTCAGGTTGAACTCAGGGCCTGAGAGCTATCTCTGAGCTTCATTTTGCTCAAGGATAATGTTCCACTTGAACACAGTACCTCTTCCAGCTTTTTCTAGAGATAAGAGTCTCATGGACTCATGTTCACTTTGAACTGTGATCTTCAGATCTCAGCTTTCTGAGTAGCTAGGACAACAGATGTGAAATACCAGTGCCTAGCTTTGTATGCTCAGGATGGAGAGGAAAGATGAAATGGAATAGATGTGTTATTTTTAAGACTAATGAGTAGGAATTTTCTAGACTCAAGAAACAAAGACCTAGCCAGCCACTTAGCACTGGTGGCTCATGCCTATAATCCTAAGCTACTCAGGAGGCTGAGATCTGAGGAACGTGGTTCAGAGACAGCCCAGGCAGGAAACCCTGTGAAACTCTTATCGCCAATAAACTACCAGAAAACTGTAGTAGAGTGGTGGCTCATAGTGGTAGAGTGCTAGCCTTGAGCAAAAGGGGCTTAGGGACAGCACCCAGGCCCTGAGTTCAAGCCCCACAGCCAAAAAGAGAAAGGAAGAAAGAAAAAGAAGAAAGAAAGAAAGAGAAGAGAAGAGAAGAGAGAGGGAGAAAGGGAGGGAGGAAGGAAGGAAGCAAGCAAGGAAGGAAGGAAGGAAGGAAGGAAGGAAGGAAGGAAGGAGAGGCCTTAAGGGACACACTGAGTTATTTAATGATCCCTTTAACCCCATGTTTCAATACAGAGGTCAGAAATACTAGTGGGAGATTTTGGATCCAGGCTACTCTTGGCCAAGGGCCATCCGATTGTATAATACCGAGCAATATGTAGTAAAGGCCATGTGAAAACAGGATGAACCAGAGAGTGAAAGCGGTTTGTCTTCTTCTATTTTTAATCTAAGACCAGAACTCAAACTTGGTACCTGTTGCTTTTGCTCATTGGTTGGTGCTCTACCAACTAAACCATGCCTCCAACCCCTTGCCTTCCTCCTTAGGGGTTTCATTGAGCAATCCAAGATGTCTTCCAAGGTTTCTGTGTGGTCTCCAATCCCTCTTGTGGGCTCTGGGCCCCAGGCGCTGAAAGAGACCTAAATAGCATTTTCCATTGTCCTGCCCGCTCCCTAGGTGGCTAGGAGTCCAGTGACGTGAATATTAGCCAGTAGTTGGTGACGATTGGTGATGTCTTTCTGTTCTCTGACCTCTAGCTGTCTGTTCTGTGCCTGTGCCCTGCTCTCGCCTGGAACAGGTAAGTAGAGTCACGTGATGTTGCTGACTGGCCAGCTGAAACGCACTGCTCCTAACGTGAGTGTGTTCGAAGGGAGAAATCAGAAAGAAGAAATGAGGCAGAAATGTCCCCAGGCCATAGCTAACTCAAGTTTGGGACTGGACATCAGTGACTCAGGCCTGTCATCCTAGCTGCTCAGAAGGCTGAGATTTGAGGATCACAGTTCCAAGTCAGCCCAGGCAGGAAAGTCTGTGAGACTCTTAACTCCTATGAACTAACAAAAAAGAAGTTAGAACACCAGCCTTAAGCTAAACAACAACAATAACAACTTGGGTTCAACACCTAGGTCCTGAGTTCAAGCCCCAAAACAAACAAATAAAAAAACAACCATAGTCAGGTGTGTGTGTCTCCTGCCTGTAATCCCAGCGACTCAGGAAGCTGAGATCTGAGGATTACAATTCAAAGCCAGTCCATCATAGGAAAAGTCTGTGAGACTCTTATCTCCAATGAACCATAAAAAGCCAGAAGTGGCTCAGATGGTAGAGCTCCAGACGAGAAAAAAAAATGCTTAAGGACAGTGCTCAGACCTCAAGGTCAAGCCCCCAGTACTGGAACCAAAAGAAAAAGCTTGGAGATGCCAGAATCCAGCCAGGGCTTTCATACTCCAGCCTCCCCCTCCACCACAGGCCAAGAATCACCAGGATCTTCAGTACCAAGCTCACCAACATCACCCCAGACCTGCCAGGCAACGATCCAAGAATTACCCAACCCTGGATCCTGCAGCTCTCCAGCTCCCAACCCTTGCCTTCATTGGATGTGGAATGATCAGCCTGGCAGATGGGTTGTTTGTGTCTGACTCATCTTCTCCTCTTGGTGGCCAGGTGGCCTGGTCCTTGTTCTCCTCCTTGTGACTCGGCCCGGAATCAGGTTCTTGCGGTTACTCATGTTTCAAAGGAACACCCGGCCTCATCTTGCCTCTGGAAATCCCAGCACACCCCTCAACTATGTTCAGAGAGGCTGCCAAACCTGTGGTACGTCACACAGCAGGTGTGTGTCAGGGGGCACCCATAGAGTCTCACACCCCCAGTGGGTGGGAGTGGAGGCCCAGCCCTGAGGCCCAGCACCAGGGACTCAGCACTGGAAGGAGCTCCCAGGGTCTCACAGAGGGCCTGGCTCTGCCCCCAAGCCCTTAGGTAAAGCATGCCTGATTCCTCAGCCTCCATTCCCTACAGGACACTGTGCTATGGGAGTACTCAGTCCTCAGGGTTTGGCTCTTGGTGTGAGCAATGGACATTCGATCACTCACCCCGCGATGGAGGATGGGAGTAGCTCTACAATGACTTGAACGTACCATCCTAATCTTTTAAATTCTCACAGTTGTTCATAGCAACACCTGTCCTCCTAGCTACTCAGGAGGCTGAGATCTGAGGAGTGAAGCCAGCCTAAATAGAAAAGTCCATGAGACTCTTACCTTCAATGAACCAGCAAATATCTGGTAGTGGAGCTGTGGCTCAAATGGTAGAGCGCGTCAGCCTTGAGCACAAAAGCCCAGGGCCTGAGTTCAAGTCCCAAGACCAGCAGACAGACAGACAGACACACACACACAACACACACACACATACACACACACAAGGAGGAGGAAGAGGAGGAAGAGGAGGAGGAGGAGGAGGAGAAGGAAGAGGAGGAGGAGGAAGACAGAGGAGAAGGAAAGAAAGAAGAAAGAGAGAAAGAGAGATAAAGAAAAAGAAGGAATAAAAGAAACAAAGAAAGATAAAAATTAGCCAGGCATTGGTGACTCACGCTTATAATCCTTCTACTCAGGAGGCTGAGATTTGAGGATCACCATTCAAAGCCAATCTGAGCAGGGAAGTCAATGAGATTCTTGTCTCCAAATGAAACATTAAAAAGTCAGAAGTGGAGGTATGTATGGCTTAAGTGGTAGAGCTTCGGTCTTGAGTAAAAAAATTAAAGGGCAGCACTGAGGCCCTGATTCACGTCCTGACACACACACACACACACACAAAACAAAAAATTAAAATTCAAGTAAATGAAGTTAAAGAATGTTGAATGAAGGGCTGGGAAGGTGGCTTAGTGGTAGAGTACTTGCCTTGCATGCATGAAGTCCTAGATTCCATTCCTTAGTACCACATAAACAGAAAAGGCCCGAAGTGGTGCCGTGGCTCAAGGGGTAGAGCACCAGCCTTGAGCAAAAGAAGCACTGAGACAATGCTCAGGCCCTGAGTTCAAGACCCAGGACTGGCAAAAAAAAAAAAAAAAGAATGCTGAGTAGAGTTTGGGTTGACATTGGTGAATTGGGATGAAGCTAATCTTGAAAGAATTAGGAAAACACAAACATTTCAATACCCTGGGATGAATTTTGGTGATGATCATGATTAATCACTCCACTGAATGGGAAGATCCCCTCACCCAGCCTGTGTCCTTGTCTTCCTCCTCCTCCTCCTCCTTTTCCTCCTCTTCCTCCTCCTCCTCCTCCTCCTCCTCCTCCTCTTCCTCCTCCTTCTCCTCTCTTGCTGCTGCTTCTTCTTCTTTTGTCGGTCATGTGGCTTGAACTCTGGGCCTGGTCGCTGTCCCTGTGCTCTTCAGCTCTAGGCTAGCTCTCTACCACTTGAGACACAGCGTCACTTCTGGTTTTCTGGTGGTTAATTGGATATATGAGTTTCACAGACTTTCCTGCCCAGCCTGGCTTTGAACTGCAATCCTCAGATCTCAGCCTCCTGAGTAGCTAGGATTACAGGTATGAGCCACCGGCGCCTGGGGCCTGTGTCTTTTTAGTCTTTTTTTTTTTTCTTTTCAATCTTTATTTTGTCAGTCATGGGGTGTGGACTCTGCGCCTGGGCGCTGTCCCTCAGCTCTTCAGCTCAAGGTGAGTGCTCTATCTATCACTTGATCCACAGTGCCATTTCCATCCTGTGTCTTATTTATTTATTTTATTTTATTTTGTGGTCATGGGGCTTGAACTCAGGGCCTGGATGTTGTCCCTGAGCTCTTTTGCTCAAGGCTAGTGCTATACCAATTTGAGCCACACTTCCATTTCTGGTTTTCTGGTGGTTCATTGGAGATAAGAGTCTTATGGACTTTCCCAGGACTGGCTTTGAATCGTGATCTTCAGATCTCAGCCTCCTGAGATCTGTGCCCAGCTCCCAGTCTGTCTTATCATTGATCCTAACAAGATGGAGTCCCCTGAGCTACATGGTGCCTCTGAGACTGGGGGGTCCTCATTGGGGGCCCTCTTAGAATGCCAGGCAGAGCAGTTCAAGTAAGTGGCAAAACTAGGAGTGGTCTGTAGTGATTTCTAGCATGGCACACACACACACACACACACACACACACACCTGTGCAGCACTGTCCTGCATAATTACATAAACTTCACGTCCTTCAAGATGTTCACCTGACACATCATCCTTTACCTCCTCTTTGCTCCAGGGCCTGGCTTGTGATTCATATTCCTTCATTTCTCCTCTTCAAGCAGAGGAGATGAGGGCTTAGTCCACTTGGGGAATCACTTATGGGAGAAGTCAGGGAGCCTTAGACTCTCTCCTGCATCTGGATCTTTCTCCCATCTGAGCCTTCCGAACCAGAACTAAGTTCCTGTGTACATGGCTCATTCTTGCCCCAGGCCAGTACCCACACAATCTCACTCTCCCTGGGCTACTCTGAGACTCACTCACAGCCATAGTCTGTTCTCTCTCTCTCTCTCCCTCTTTTTTTTTTTTTTTTGCTGTCTTGGGCCAAGCCCAGTTGGGCAGGGTATGAGAAGAGTCCCCTGGTCCCACCCCATACCTGCTGTCCTCTAGAGGCTGGGCAGGTAGAACTTGATTGCTTCCTAGTAAGTTCAGGGCTAGAAGACACCTTCTTGGCTTGGCCTGAAGAGTTGGTCATGAACTAGAATCATCTCTGGTACCAAAGAGAAAAGAGGAGCCAGATGTTGGTGGCTCACGCCTATCATCCTAGCTGATACTCAGGAGGCTAAGATATGAGGATCATGATTTGATGCCATCCTGGGCAGGAAAGTCCAGGAGACTCTTATCTCCCAATGAGCCACTTGAAAACCAGAAATGAAGCTGTAGCTTAAAGTGGTAGAGTGCTAGCCTTGAGTAAAAATTGCTCAGAGACAGTACCCAGGCCCTGAGATCAAGCCCCACAATGACCTCCCCTCGCCGCCCCATCCCCGCCCTTCCCCTCCTCTCCCCCCCCCCCAACAAAAAAAAGGAGAGAGAAGAGAGAAAAGAGCATGGTACAACTCTTGGAATCCTTTGCTACTGATGGCCTCAGCTCTGATGAGGTGTAGACAAGAACTCTTTCTACCTGCCTTCATGTCTCTCCTCCAGGATCCTGGGACTCCACCCTCCAAGCTTTCCTTGGGGTGCCTAAGGCCAGGCCTAGTCAGCTCAAACACAGGGAAAATGACAAGTCTTGTCTTCTAGAGTAGACACCTGCAAACAGCCAAGATGCTGGGACTATCCAGGTGGTAACTGAGCTAGGCAAAGAGAAAGGGGGGGTGCACCCCATTGGACAGCTGCCTATGCCCTTCCATGAGCAAAAGGGAGACGTTCATAGCGGGGCCTCCACAGAGCTAGAAGCTCTGTCAGATTTTGAGGAGATCATCCCAGTAGAAAGGATTGTCAGTGGTCAGTACTGAAGCCTCAACTCAGGGCTTGGTGCTCTTGCTTAGCTTTTTTACTCAAAGCTAGCACTCTGCCATTTGAGCCACAGCTCCACTTCTGGCTATTTGCTGCTTCCTTGGAGCTTCAGGCTGCTTCAGGCTGGCTTCAAACAACAAATCTCAGATTTCAGCCTCCTGAGTAGCCAGGATTCTAGGCAGGAGCCACCAGTGCCTGGCTCTAAGTACAAAGACATTTTTGCCACTGAGAATAGAAGATTCTTCTTTCTTTCTTTCTTCCTTCCTTCCTTTCTTCCTTCTTTCCTTCCTTCCTTCCTTCCTTTCTTTTTTTTTTTGGTTGGTCATGGGGCTTGAACCTTGGGCTTGGGCGCTGTCCCTGTGCTCTTCAGCTCAAGGAGAGTGCTCTACTGCTTGAGCCACTGCGCCACTTCTGGTTTTCTAGTGGTTTATTGGAGATAAGAGTCTCACAAACTTTCCTGCCTGGGCTGGCTTTGAACAGTGATTCTCAGATATCAGCCTACTGAGTAGCTAGGATTATAGGCATGAGCCACTAGCACTTGGCTTCTTTCTTTTTCTCTTGCTCTCTCTCTCTCCCCTCCTCCTCTTTCTCCTCCTCCTCCTCCTCTTCCCCCTCCCTCTTCCTCCTCCTACCCCCTACCCCTTCCTCCTCCTCCTCCTCTTCCTCTTCCTCCTCCTTCTTCACTGTGGGCCTTGAATTCAAGGCCTGGGCACTGTCTCTAAGCTCTTTTGCTCAAGACTAGTGCTCTACCACTTTAAGCCACAGCTCCATACCCAGTTTTCTGGCGGCTCATTGGAGATAAGAGTCTCACAGACTTTCCTGCCCAGGCTAGCTTTGAATCATGATCCTCAGATACCAGCCTCCTGAGTAGCAGAGATTACAGGCCACCAATAAGAGATTCGTTAACCTTCGTACTTGGCCCTCAAAGTCAATGACAGGAGGGCTCTGAACTCAGGAAGAGTTTTTCTTTTCTTAATGAATAAAAGATAGGTTGGAGCCAAGTGCTGAGACTCACATCTGTCATCCTAGCTACTCAGGAGGCTGAGATCTAAGGATTAAAGTTTAAAGCCAGCTTGGGCCGAAATGTTTGTGAAACTCTTATTTCCAATTAATTAACAAAAAGCCAGGTGTGGAGGTGTGGCTCAAGGAGTAGAGCACCAGCCTTGAGCAAAAAAAAAAAAAATACTAAGGGAGGGTGCCCAGGCCCTGAGTTCAAGCCTTACTACCAGCACACATGCACACACACACACACACAGAGAAATCTGTGGTGAATGGTGGATAGGAGAATCTAAACTAAACTACACTTCCTTGGGTATCTGGGACAAAGATTTCTCCCTAAGTTATCTGGAGGACTATTGTTCTCCCAGAGATTTTTTGGGGGACAGAGGTTGGGCTGCTGCTGGGCTCACCCCTCCCACGTGGGAATTGTTGGCTTAAGTGAAGTGTCTCACAAGCTTGGCCTGTTTTCCCTTTCACAACACCCTGAAGCTGTAGTACTAATTCTGCATACATTTGCATAAAAGGAAACTAAAAAGCAGAGAAACCAAGAGGCTGGGGAGGGGCCGCCCAGTGAGCAAAAGGCCAAGACTGATTTTGTCACCAGCACTGCCGATCCATCTCAGGGGCCATCACCAGGATGGGATGGATGGAAGGGATGAGAAACATGTAGTTGTCACCCAAGAATAAATAACTTCCTGCCAGGTGCTGATGGCTCGTGCCTGTCATGCTGCTTGGGAGGCTGAGATCGAAGGATTGTGGTTCAAAGCCAGCCCAGGCAGGCAAGTCTGCAGGACTCTTATCTCCAATGAACCATCAAAAAACCAGAAGTGGTGCTGTGGTTCAAAGTAGTAGAGTGCCAGCCTTGAGTGAAAAAGCTCAGGGACAGCGCCCAGGCCCCTGAGTTCAAGCCCCATGACCAAGGACAACAAAAAACAACTTCCTTCCAGAACCTGGTTCAGAATAACATACCTAAACCAGGGTCCCTGGGCTTCCTTTGTTCTGCAAGTGTATACTTACGAGAAAGTCCTACAAAATGCTAGAAGTCTACAGGAGAACACAGCGATTTTCAGGTCACTGCCCTGTCTCTAGGCAAGTGGCAGTTGCTAGGCTCAATGAGATTTTATTTACAGCATGGGAGTGGCTTAAAATTGTTCTGGGAGCCGGGTGCTGGTGGCTCACACCTGTAATCCTAGCTACTCAGGAGGCTGAGCTCTGAGGATCACAGTTCAAAGCCAGCCCAGGCAAGAAAGTCTGTGAGACTCTTATTGCCAATGAACCACCAGAAAACGAAGTGGCGCTGTGGCTCAAGTGGTAGAGTGCTCGCCTTGAGCCGAAGAGCTGAGGGACAGCGCCCAGGCCCCAGAGTTCAAGTCCCATGACTGACAAAAAAGAAAAAAAATTGTTCTGGGAAGGCAAGCACTGGTGTTTGATGCCTGCCATTCTAGCTATTCGGGGAGGTTGAGACCTGAGGATCCCAGTTGGAAGCCAGCCTGAAGAGAAAAGTCTGTGAGACTCTTATCTCCAATGAACCAGCAAAAAGCCAGAAGTGGAGGTATTTCTCAAACAGTAGAACACTAGCCTGGAGTGAAAAAGTTAAGGGATAGTACCCAGGTCCTGAGTTCAAGTCCCAGGACAGCCACAAAACAAAAAATTAAATAAATGCATAAAATTGTTCTGGGATAATTTCTTGTTGTTGTTAGGTTGTAGGGCTTGAACTCAGGGCTTGGGAGCCTTTGCACTCAAGGCTAGTGCTCTACCACTTGAGTCACAGCTCCACTTCCGGTTTTTCTGGTGGTTCATTAGAGATAAGAGTTTCACGGATTTCCCTGCATGAGCTGGCTTTGAACCCCAATCCTCAGATCTCAGCCTCCTGAATAGCTCGAATGACAGGTGCCTGGCCTTCTGGGATAAGCTCTTTTTCCAGTGGATTTCCAGGATAAGGTTAATTAAACCGTGGCCAGGTAGAAACTTCTTTCCTATACCTCAGTGGGTATGTGGTCACACAAATTTTAAATATGAGATTAAGATCAAATTAGTGGGAGCATTTGGAACAAATTGCACTCGCGTACAGTGAATGAGTCTATTTTTAAAATATTGCCGCACTAGGCAAAATCTGTGAAGCACACATATTTCTTCAGCACGAGTAGACACGGAGTTTGGGAGTGATTTGTCATGCTTTACTCACTATAATTACTCTCGCAAAACTCAGGAATCAAATAAAACGTGTTTGCAAATTGTAAATCACTCAAAGCAGGGCTACTTCAGACGGGTTCTAACCTGATAGGGAAGGTCAAAGCTGTTCCCTGGAGACTCGACACCCCATCCTTTCCTGACACCTTCTGGTCCCTGTCCTCCGTACCCAGACTATGAGGGGCTCCCCAGATCTCAGCCTCTTGAGTAGTTAGGCTGACAGATGTGAAGCTCCCAGCTCCTAGTCCTTTTGAAAAATGATAATAATAACAATTATTATTATTTCACTAGAAGGTAGGGTCTCACTAGCACTGAGAAGGATCTTAGGTTTTGCAGTCATCGTCTCAGCATTACTGCCCCTCCCCCATAGATGGGATTTAGAGGCATGTACCACCTTACTTAATAAAGATCGGCTTTTTCTTTTCAGCCATCAAGTTGAGAATGGGAATTTACTTGTTTAAGAGATACCCTGTCCCTCCCCCACGGTATAACCCCTGCTTTCACTGTATTTGATGTTGGTATAATTTGTGGAGGGGAAGGGAAAAAACAAATCGTTTAACTAGGGATACAGGTGGACCCATTGCAACAATGAGATGTACAAGTCCTTGTGTTGGAAAAACGAACTTTACAACTTTGGTGGGGGGTGAGGGGAAGATCAGGTGGGGGGAGGGGGGAGTATGGGAAGGGATGGGAAGGGGAAACAAAGAGGAGGCCACAATGCTTGATAAGAAATGTACTTATTATCTTGCCCATGTAATTGTAACTCCTCTGTTCAGTATTCTCACAATTAAAAAAAAAAAAAAGAAATATTCTGGCCAGGCATGGTGGTTTACACTTGTAATTCTAGTTACTTTGAATTACAAGAATTTTCTCCTCCTCCTCCTCCTCCTCCTCTTCTTCCTCTTTGTCTTCTTGGTCTTCTTTTTGTCCAAGACTGGAACTTAGGGGCTGGGAAGGTGGCTCAGAGCGCTTGCCTTGCATGCATGAGGCCCTGGGTTTGATTCCTCAGCACCACAGAAACAGAAAAAGCCAGAAGTAGCACTGTGGCTCAAGTGATAGAGCGCTAGCCTTGAGCTGAAATGCTGAGGGATAGTGCCATGCCCAGGCCCAGAGTTCAGGCCTCACAACCAACCAAAAAACAAAACAAAACGACTGGAACTTAAATTGGGTACCTGACACTCACTCATTGGCTGGCTGGCCCTCTACCAACTGAGCCATGCCTCCAACGCTTACAAATATCTCTTTTCTCTCTATTGAGAGGATCACAGTTTGAGGCCAGCCCAGGGAAAAAGCTATTGAGACTTCATTTCAAACCCATAGCCAGGCGTGGTTGGCATGCACTTGTCATCCTAGCTCCATGGAAACATAAACAGGAAAGTTGTGATCCAGGCTGGTCTGAGCAAAAGTGAGAGACCCTAGCCAAAAAGCAACTAAAGCTAGCAGGCCTAGAAGCATGATTCAACTCACAGAGTACCTGCTAGGAAGTGTGAGGCCCTGAGTTCAAGCCCCTTCCCTCAATGCCACCGAAAAGGAGGAGAGGCTGGGTGCCGGGGACTCACCTATCATCCTAGCTACTCAGGAGGCTGAGATCTGACCAACAAACAAATAAGAATTTCCTTTTTTCTGGGCACCAGTGGCTCATACTTGTAAATCTTAGCCACTCGGGAGGAACTATGATCGTAGTTCAAAGCCAGCCCAGGTAGGAAAGTTAGAGAGATTCTTTAATTAATCAGCAAGAAGCTGGAAGTACAGATTAATCTCAGGTGATAGAGTGACAGCCTTTAGAGAAAAAGCTTAGAGACAGTGCCCAAGCCCTGAGCTCAAGCCCTAGTATTGGTACACACACACACACACACACACACACACACACACACACACACACACATACACGGACTGGATGTAGCTCTGTGGTAGAGCACTTTCTTAGCATGTGTTAGCCCTGAGTTTATCCTCAATACTAAGAGGAGTGACAGAATAAAAGAAAAAGAAAAACTTCTTCAAGTATGCCCCAGGTTGGCACCCCAAATTGCAGCCTGTACAAAAGCAGCTACCATAGAAGTACAGAAGAGTCTAGAAGAATCTAGCTTCTGGACTCTGCCTAGAGCAGGCTTGAGAACAATAGAAATAACACTTTTTGTGTATGTCTGTGTGTGTCAGTCAGATGCAGGGCCTGAGTGCTGTCTCTGAGCTTCTTTTGCCCAAGGCTGGTACTCTACCACTTGAGCCACAGCTCCACTTCCAGCTTTTCTGCTGGTTCATTGGAGATGAGAGTCTCACAGACTTCCCTACTCTGCACCAGGCTTGGGACTGTGGTCCTCTACATCTCAGCCTCCTGAGTAGCCAGGATTACAGGCATGTGCCAAGAGACAGACACCCTGCCATTTTACATTCTAAGGAAAGAGCTTCTGGGGCTCAAGCATCTGTGGGGTTCCCTCCCCCAAAACACCATCTTCCTGCTATTGTCAGCCCAGGCAGTAGATGTGGGCAGAACAAATAAAAAGAATCTTGAAAAAAGCCATATGTCCAGGGAGGTCTGCTCCTAGTGGGTGGGGCCAGGAAGTTAAGAAAAATAATAAATAAAAACAAAAGAGAAGTTAAAGTTCTCTAGGGTGCCAGAACGGGGCTGGCTGAGGCTGTAGCTTGTTGGAATAATGGATTCCACATTTGTCTGGCTCTTGTCTGCAAATCATCAGACCCAGGGTGCCCAGTGACCTAGCATGGGCCAGAGGGGACATCCCAGATGTGGCCAGATGTAGAATTACCCTGAGGATGGCCTGGGCTACCACATGGCCCAGACATCGCTGTAAGTTCCCATTCTAGCACCCCAGTCTTTTTTTCCCCTCCCCAACACCAGCCCTTGTTTGAGGTTCCTGGGTTGCTGCCGGCCTGCACAGATTGTTCGAGTTATTAATGCTATTTTCCCCAAGATCCCATCTGGTTTTTTTAATTGCTCGGGGAATGGGATGGACTGCAACGTTTGATAGTGAATTGGTATCTTTCCTATGTCTGGGCTTACGTCAAATGCTCCATCTGCTGGGCGGGACTGAGGGGGGTGGTAAGGGTGAGGGAGAGGTAGGATAGTGAGATACAAAAAACAAGAAAGATGATCTCTCTGGGTGCTGGTAATTACATGCCTGTAATCCTAGCTTCTCAGGAGGCTGAGCTCTGAGGATCCAAGTTCGAAGCTAGCTGGGAAAGGAAAAATCTGTTGAGACTCTTATCTCTAATTAACCAGCAACAAGCTAGATGTGGAGGTGTGCCTCCTGTGGTAGAGTGATAAGCCTTGAGCAGAAAAAGCTAAGGGAGAGCGTCCCGGCCCTGATTTCAAGCCCCAGTACCGGCACATCCACACAGATACACAAACACAGACACAGACACACACACACACACACATGCACACACACAGACACGCACACAAATGCCCTTTATTAGGGAAGGAGTTGAGTCTCTTTACTGAAAGTAGCCACTGCAGAATGCAAGGGCAAGAGGATGTTGGTCCCAAGTTCAAGCCCCAGTACTGATACAAAAAAAGGGCACAAAAACAAACAAAAACAAAGCAAGCAAGCAAGCAAGCTGGGCACTGGTGGCTCCTGTCTATAATCCTAGCTACTTGGGAGGCTAAGACCTGAGGATAGAGGTTCAAAGCCAGCCTGGGCAGGAAAGTCTATGAAACTTTTATCTACAATTAACCACCAGAAAATTGGAAGTGGTACTGTGGCTCAAAATGGTTGAGCACTAGCCTTGAGCAAAGAGCTCAGGAACAGGGCTCAGGCCCTGAGTTCAAGCCCCACAATCAAAAAGAAAGAAAGAACAAAGGAAGGAAGGAAGGAAGAAGGGAAGAAGGGAGGGAGGGAGGGAGGGAGGGAGGGAGGAAGGAAGGAAGGAAGGAAGGAAGGAAGGAAGGAAGGAAGGAAGGAAGGAAGGAAGGAAGGAA
>NW_012267308.1:2867745-2872316 GCF_000151885.1 Dipodomys ordii
TGTGTGTGTGTGTGTGTGTGCGCGCGCACTATAGGAAGCAGACAGCATCCAGAGGTGGCATTCCCTAGAGTACCTCTGGTTAGCCATGCAGAAGACAGGTAGGTTTATCCCACTTAGACTGAAGGGCTGAGCTGTGACAGGCTACTTTGGACCACAGCAGAGGCCCCACCCTTCCCATCCCCTTCCTGGGGCAGGATGCGATTAGATCTGTCTTGTTGGTCCCCAACACCACCCTCAGGGCATACAGAAGGGGTACCTTTCTGTGAGCTGACAGCTACTGATAGAGAAAGCCTCTCCCCTTCCACCCCCACACCCCACCCCAATCAGGGATGGCCCAGTGGAAGAGAGCAAGAGGGTCGCCCCCTTCCACTTATCCTGAGATCTCTTATGTTTTGGGGGCAATGGGGTGGGGTGGGGGGACAGAAAATAAGGATCAGTCCCTGCAAACAAGAAAAACTGGAATCCACGTTGAACCTAGAAAGGGTTTGTTTGGGGCCTAGCAAGCCGTGGCCTGTCCCAGCCTCTGGGCAGGCGGTGAGGCTCTGCCTCCTCGGTTCCCAGGGTGGCGGGGCACGCCACCGCCTCCTCACTGGGCTTGTGGCCTTTTCTTTGCCAAGGGCGGCCATGGGTGAGGAGGCGGCAAGACACAGCACAGAGCGCACAGAGCGCGAGGGTAGGGGGCGGGGAGAGAAGGAAGGGGAAAGAGGGATAAGTTAACCACGCAGGTAGGGAGGTGAAGTGGAAGTTTCCGAATTGAAAAGATTGTCAAGAGGTGAAAAAGGGTTCACTTTCTTTCTCTGTGAAGGTGAAAAAAATCTGCATGCATCAGAGCCAGGACAGAGGTGAGGTCTCCCATCCCTTGCTTGGCTAGGATGGAGTGGAGGGTTTGTCACAGTATGGGGTCATCGGATGGGCACAGCGGGAAGATGGTGTTAGGATTCAATCTCTCCTGCTGATGTGAGGAGAAGGGCTAAATTGCCTGCGTAGGCCTGCTGTGGACCCTTTCTTGGGTGGTTTGGGGCCAGCAGACATGGAGGGATGGGTAGAGGAGGGAGTACAGCTTGTTTTGGGCATTGCTAAGGGTTTGTGTGCAGCCTTGAGGACCAGAGAAAAGGGAGAGAGAGAGAGAGAGAGGTACACACTGCTAGCCTGGTCTCTTCCTGCCTGTCCAGGACCCAGGGCCCAGCTGAAAGGTGGGGGACAAACACAGATATGAACCAGGCTATCTACTCTGAAGCTAGAAAGTCTCCTTGAATTTGGAAGCCACTGGGTGACAAGATGGCTTTCTCTGGGTCCCTCTTCTGCCAGAACAGAGAGAGTTGATAGTAAGACCTCAGTCCCATGACCCTCTCCCAACCCCCATCCTAGGACTCTTTCTTCAGAGTCTGGATGTGCTCTGTGTGTTGTCTTGGATGTAAGGTGTGTGTAGGGGAACAAAATCACCCTCTAAAGGCAAAAGTAAAAAAAGAGAGGCTGTCTAGAGATGCTAATTCATAAAGATCTCCGCCATTAAAAAATAATAATAATAAAATCCTGTGATTCTTTACACGTGTCACCTAACCCACACAACAGCAAACTTTCAAAAACAGATTCTTTCTGGTTTTAAAAAGACACCACCATGGACTTTGGTAAGTTTATATTATAGATATAATACATAAAACATCTAGCATGAAATTGTTCTTCCCGCCCCGTCCCCTCCCCCCCAAGAAAAGAACCAAGCAATCCTCTATTATGCCATAAGTGCTGGTTAGAGGCTGCTGCTCACCTTCCTTCCTTCTAGACAGGGGGGGGGGTGTCAAGGCCTCTGGGTGGGGGGGAATATAGAGGGGGTGGAGGATGGGCCTGTGGACAAGCCCAGCGGGAGGAAACTGAAGCCTGCGCAGTTATGATCAGAGAAGGCACAAGCCCACCTCAACTCATTGGTTCCCCCAGGGAGGGAAAAAAAAGCAACAACAATCCCCAAACCAAAAGGAAAGTGAGCCTCGGAATCTACCTCCCCCTTCCACACTCCCCCAGGGCACCACCCCCCCCAACAACAATAACAACAACAACAACAAGAGTCTCATTTTGGCAAGTATCTGAGCAAAACCAAACCAAAACCAAACCCCAAAGAAAATGGTGGTGGTTTCGTATGGGTGTGCACATTTCATTTCGTACAAGGCACCGCGGGTACAACAAGGGGCCGGAGACAAGCTGATATCAGCTGATAAAGCAAAAATATTTGGAAAGTTTCTTATAATGTCCCCCCCCTCCATCCCTCGGGGGTGAGCTAGCACTGTGCTTTATGATCTTGGCAATGTTGGCGACGTACAGTACAGACAAAAACCAATGATCGATCCTCCAGTCCCTTCTCTCCTACCCCTGAGCAAAACCATACTTCTAAAGGGCCCCCAGCCTCTACCCACCATGACCTCATGGCCTAATGCCTACCTCACAACCTAGCTTTCTGGTCTGGCTGGGAATGGGGTAGGGGGTAGGGGGGGGGTGCTTCTCACCAGCCACCTGGCAACTTCCAGCCTGTTATAGGCTGGGGTGGAGAGTGGCAAGGAAGTAGGCACCCAAGTAGAACTGGGGTAACAGGCTTAGGTTCAGAACCCCAACTTCCTAAATTCCTCTGCCCTCTAAGGACAGACCTAGAGGAGCTGCTGGGGGAAGGAGGTGTGTGTGTGGGGGGGGCATGGCTGAAAGGGTTTCAGTTTCCTGAATCTTCCTCCTGGCCATGGGCCTGCACCCCTTCTTCTTTCATGGGGGGTCTATAGCAGCCTCAGAGGAAAGCAGGAGCCCCTCCCCACTGTAAATAAAATGTGGAAGGCACAGCATTGCTCCCTCCCTATTCCGTAGGAATTGGAGCTTTGTATTTCCAAGGCACGAGGTTATTTCTTAATACTAGAGTTGTTGGACTTCCAGGCCAGCCTCTTTCCCACAGAGAAGTCCCTCTCTCCCCTTCATCTTGGAGAGAGAGAGAAAAACAAAACAGAACCCCCCCAAAACATTGCCTGACTCCCTTTTATCTTAGACTGCACCAAATCCGGCTCAGAGGAAGAGAAAAGGGGACCCACTCAAACCCACCAGGCTTTTCAGGTGACACTGGAATCTTCTAATCCTGGGAGGAGGATCCAGCTTGGAGATCTGGTAGATCACACAACGCCATCCCTCCCCTTCCCCTTTCTCCCCCTCACACCCCCCCAAAATAATCCCTCTCCAGGAGCCGGTCCAGGATGGGTTCCCCCCACACCCTCGCCCCCTCCCCTGCAGTCCCGCGCGCGCGCACACGCGCGCGCAGACAGGCACGCACCGAGGTGGGGGTGGGGGCCGCCTTCACGCACAGTTGCCCATGGCCTTGACCAAAGAACTCTCCGGCAGCTGCCGGAAGATACCCCGCAACGTGTCCAGTTCGCGGCTGAGCTGTTCCACCCGCTTGCGCAGGCGATCATTGTCACTGGTCAACTCCAACACTTTCTGCTGAGTCTCCACGTTGCGCTGCTTCGCCTTGTCTCGGCTTTTACGCACCGCGATGTTATTGCGTTCTCGCCGCACGCGGTACTCGTTGCTATTCTTGTCCACCGACTTCTTGGCCTTGCCTACTCCACCATGACCACCACCACCACCACCACCACCGGGCGCACGGAGATCGGGGTGCCCGGTGGCTAGATTTTTAAGCGTACCACCAGGGCCTGGCAAAGCGGCTGCTCCAAGTGCGGGTGCGGGGTGCGGGCTGGGCACCGGGGTGGGCGGCGGCGTGGGGTGCCCGGGTTGCAGGTGCATGGTGGTCTGGCCGCAATGCGCGATCTGGAATTGCAGGTGCGGCGGGGCCAGGTGCGCGGGAGAGGCGTGCGGGTGCGGCGGCGGCGGCGGCGGCGGCGGCTGGTATGGAAAGAGCCCGGCTAAGGCCAATTGCTTGGCTTCATCTTCCTCCCGGGGTTCCTGCTTGATCACCAACGGCCGCAACGCCGGAGCCCCGACGCGCTCATACAGCGGTTCCAACCTACCGTCCAGGTAACCAGCTGCCGAACAACCATAGCCGGGAGGCGGGGGACCGTGCGCCCCCCCGGACATGATGGCACCTCCGGGACCTAAGGGGGTTCCGGGGTAATCAAAGTCACCGCTTCCTCCGATCCCCGTCGGGGTCCCCGCCGCCGCCGCCACCGCCGCCGCCGCCGCCGCCGCCGCCGCCTTGGCTTTCTCTTGCTGCCGATTGTGCTGGAAGAGGTCGGCCAGGAACTCGTCGTTGAAGGCGGCCGGGTCGATGTAGGCGCTGATGTCGATGGACGTCTCGTGCTCGCAGATGCCACCCAGAGGTTCCGGAGCCGCAGGTAAGATCGGGGGCTGTGCAGATCCCGAACCCCGTGGAAAACCGAAGGCGGCGCTGCTGTGGCTGCTGCTGCTGCTGCTGCTGGGCGCGTGCGGGGGGCTCTGGAGATGGCTGCTCATGGGGGGCCGTGGCTCCGTCTCATAGAAGTCGGCTGACTCCATCGAGGGGAAGAGGAAGAGGAGAAGAGGGTTTTTTTTTCTTTGTTGTTGTTGTTGTTTAGAATCGTCCTGGCATGGTGAGAACCCAACGGGGGGTTCTT
>NW_012267308.1:2874396-2878963 GCF_000151885.1 Dipodomys ordii
TGGGAAGGTGGCTCAGTGGTAGAGCGCTTGCCTTGCATGCCTGAGGCCCTGGGTTCAATTCCTCAGCACCACATAAGCAAAAAGAAAAAAAGCCAGAAGTGGCGCTGTGGCTCAAGTGAGTGGTAGAGCGCTAGCCTTGAGCTGAAGAGCTGAAGGACAGCACCCAGGCCCAGAGTTCAGGCCCCACGACTGGACCAAAAAAGAAAAAAAGAAAAGGAGTTTGCCCTGCACAGGGTCCCCAGCCACATGGCATCCAGTACCTTCTCTACCTGGATCACAGGGATGTGGGCAGGAGATAGACCTGGCCTGGTCAGCATCCAGGCCTCTCCTATGAGGCCACCCAGCCCCTTGTAGTTTGCCTCCTTCCTTCCTTCCTTCCTTCCTTCCTTTCTCTCTTTCTTTCTTCTTTTATCTTTCCATTCTTTTTCTCTTCCTCCTCTTCCTCTTTTTTCTCCTCCTCTTCTTCCTCCTCCTCTCCTTCTTCCTCTTCTTCTTTCTCCTCCTCTTCCTCTTCCTTTTCCTCCTCTCCTTCCTCCTCTTCTTCTTTCTCCTCCTCCTCCCCTTCCTCCTCCTCCTCTTCCTCCTCCTTCTTTTCCTTTTTCATGTAATTTTTTTGCTGCTATTACAAAGATGATGTGCAGAGGGGTTACAGTTGCATAAGTCAGGTAAAGAGATTTTTGTTTTTGGACAATATCCACCCTCCCCTCACTCTGTCCTGGCCCCCCCCCACAAAGTTGTACAGTTCATTTTCCACATAGTGTCTAGCGAGTACCACTGCTGCATTTTTCACCTTTTGTCCTGTCATTTCTGCACCCTCCTTAGCCTCCCAAAGACAGATAAACAAACAAATGAGACAAAAAAGAAAAGAAAAGCAACAACAAAGGAAAAAAAAAGGCCTCTTGTTTCCATTTCTTGGAATTCATTGTGATAAATATTATATTGTATGATCAGGTGCACATTTCACCTTTGGGTTCCTCTCCTAAAAGTATTTTCCTTTGGTCTCACTGTGTGTTAATGCTTAGAGTCCTGTGTAATTTATCATGTCTGGGGGTATTTTAGATCCCACATATGAGGGAAAACATGTGCTGTTTGTCTCTCTGAGCTTGGCTTACCTTACTTAACATGTCCAGGTCCACCCATTTTCTTCTTCTTTATATCTGTAGTGGGACTTGAACTTAAGTCCTGGGGCTCTGTCCCTTAGCTTTCTTTCTACTCAAAGCTGGTGCTCTACCACTTGAGCTATACCTCCACTTCCACCTCTTTGGTGGTTCATTAGAGATTAAGAGTCTCACTAGCCTTTCCTACCTAGGCTGGCTTCAAACTTGAATCCTTAGGCTTCAGCCTCCTGAGTAGCTAGGATGACAGGTGTGAGCCATGGGGTCCTGGGCCCTTTTCAGTCCCTCCTGCCCTTCTCCCTGGCTGGAAGTGGCCTCGCCTGAGATTCTGGGAATCTGAGAATTGAGACTCGCTCCCCATCTTCTTAGTGGCCTTCTTAGGTCTGGTAAGGTGCTGTAGTACACCCAGAGCCCTCCAAGAGACCCTGTGAGCACAGAACCAACTTTGTGTAGGGGGGTAGGGGAGCATGTCCTGTGCTTTAATCAAGTTCCTATTCAACATATTCCCAATGATTAATGGCCCAACTGCTTCATTCTCCGTCCTGAGCTTACAAACAAGATATTTTTAGCTGGGTGCTTTGGGAACTGAGAGAGTAAAAAGCAGATAGATTAAATAAATAACCTCATGTGAGCTTCTCAGAGTACAGGAGGCATCATTCATACTCTCTGTGCTTGTAGATGGAGACCTGGAGGAAACCAGAGAGAGAGAGAGAGAGAGAGAGAGAGAGAGAGAAAGAAAGAGAAAGAGAGAGATAGAAGAGATTTTCAGTTTTTCTGTCATGCTAAATAAAAAATAAGTAGCCACTGGGCTGCGCAGTGGCTCACGCCTGTAATCCTAGCTACTCAGGAGGCTGAGGTCTGAGGATTGCAGTTCAAAGCCAGCCCAGACAGGAAAGTTCATGAGACTCTTTATCTACAATAAACCATCAGAAAACCAGAAGTGGTGTTGTGGCTCAAGTGGTAGAGTGCTTGCCTTGAGCTGAAGAGCCCTGGGACAGTGCCCAGGCCCATGACTGACCAAAAAAAAAAAAAAGTAGCCAGGTGCCTGTGGCTCAAGCCTCTAATGCTAGCTACTCAGGAGACCGAGATCTGAGGATCTCAGTACAAAGCCAGACCAGGCAGGAAAGTCTGTGAGGCTTTTATCTTCAATATACTACTCAGAAAGGGCCAGAAGTGGCACTGTAGCTCAAGTCATAAAGTGCTAGCCTTGAGCATAAAGAGGCTCAGGGACAGCACCCAGACCCTGAGTTCAAGCCCCAGGATCAGATAAATAGATAGATAGATAGATAAGTAAATGTTGGCTGGGCACTGGTGGCCCACATCTGTCATCCTAGCCACTCAAGAGGCTGAGATCTGAAGATCATGCTTTGAAGTCAGTCCAAGTGGTAAAGTCCATGAGACTCTTATTTCCAATGAACCACCAAAATCCTGGACGTGGAGCTGTGGCTTAAGCGAAAAATCTCAGGGACAGCACCTAGGCCTTGGGTTCAAGTCCTACAGAACTACAAAAATAAAACAACAACAATAAAAATAATAATGGCTTGAGGAGAGGGACAGGAGGCAGAGAATAAAGGAAGTACGGACATTGGTCAGGAGGAATTATCACCCCATTGTACAACTATGCAACAACAATAGATAGTAGCAATAATAATAATAATGGCTTTTCCCCACTGTAGATGGAAAACAGAGCTGAAAGATGGGATCAGAGAGATGACACCTGGCTTGCCAGGAAAGAAGAAGCAATTATCGTAGCCTGGGAATGAAACTACCTCCTCCCCTCCCCCCCCAAAAAAGGGCCTCTTGAAATGTCAAGCAAGACAGGCCTGCAGCTTCAGCTGAGTTTCCTTGTCCCAGGCTGGGTGCTAGGTGAGGAGAGCCGAGTCCCCATGGTCTCGGAGGGCATTGGACACAGGCAGGGAGACAGGCCAGTCTCAGGCAGAGTCTGCAGATAGGCAGAGGCTCCAGTCAGAATGAACATGAATCCATGGACTCACTCAGTGAGTTAGAGATATCAGGGAGGGGTTCCAGACAGATGTGGTATTTTGAACAGACAGACACCCTTTCATGGAGAATATGGGGTGCTGGGGCCAGGGAGCCATTTGTCATTATTGGGATTATTTGTCATTATTTGTCATTGGTTGGGATTACAGGTGTGTGCTACCAGTACCTGGCTCCTACCTGAAGTGGTATGGCATGACAATGATCCATTCCTAGTTTATACATTGAAGCCCTAACCCCTCCATGGAGAGTTTGGCTAAGGTTAAGCATGCTTGTAAGGGGAGGTGTCTCAGCATATGGCCTTTTGAGAAGAGGACACCATGTGAGAGACAAGATGAGCCCTACAAATTGGAAAAAGAGCTGTCTGGTACTTTCCCCAAGCGGGAAGGCTGGTCTCCAACCTCCAGCCTTCTGAGCCAAGAAAAGAAAAGCAAATGTGTGTTGTTCATGTTCAACATCCACTCTCTCAGGGGTATCCTGCTGGGAACAGCCTGAGCAGAATAGAATGGGACTGAGAGAGCGAGAGAGGAAAGGGGGAGGGGGGACAGACAGGCAGGCAGACATGCAGACAGACAGGCAGAGATACATGGAAAGACAGAGAGGCAGAGAGAAGGAGACAGAGAACTCTTCAGGCAGGGAGGACCTTTGAGCTGAGCCTTGCCAAGAGGAATTTGCTGGAAGGACAAGGAAAAGGAAAGCTTTTCTTGGAGGAGGGAACAACAGTAGGTACAAAGGTGGCCAGACGGTGAGTGCATGGAATGTTCTGGCAACAAAGGACAAGGTGTTTGACGGGCTGGAGAGTGCGGGGCAAGCTGGGGAGGGGCCGAGATAAGGCTGTTGGATGCGCAGACGAGGCTGGGGTTGATGGCCAAGGCCATGCCAGGTGAGGGAAGAGCCTCATCTCCATGGCGTTTGTCTATGTTTAGTGAGGAGTCGGAGGAGTGGAAGGGGAGGGAGAGAAGGGTTGTGGTTCCCTTTGGTTTCTGAAGAGGCCACTTTGGCTGCAGAAGAGAAGGGCTTTTGGCCAAATGAGAAACAGAGGTATTTGAAGTAGCCCAGTATGGGGACAGACGGTAAGACAGATCTCTGTGTGTGTGTGTGTGTGTGTGTGCGTGCGCGTGCGAGCGTGTGCACACTAGTCCTGAGGCTTGAACTCAGGGCCTGGGTACTCTTATTTAACTTATTCACTCAATGCTGGCACTCTACCACTTGAGCCACACCTCCACTTCTGGGTTTTTACTGCCTCTTTGGAGCTGAGAGTCTCAAGGGCTTTCTTGCGAGGCCTCTCTGCCTCCTGAGTAGCTAGGGTGACAAGAGTGAGCCACTAGCAAGACCAGGCTCTCCAGAATACTCTTCTTGGCCTCCCAGGTCTCTGGTCCCTGAACTCTGCTTTTCCTTGGCTTCCTCCCTTTCTGTCACTCCAGTGCCACCTTCTCAGAAAGGTGGCCCCTGCC
>NW_012267308.1:2882043-2903439 GCF_000151885.1 Dipodomys ordii
AAAAAAAAAAGAGTCTCATAGCCTTTCTTGCATGGCCTGGCTTCAAATCGTGATCCTCAGATCTCAACCTCCTGAGTAGCTAGGATGACAGGCATGAGCCACTGGCATCTGGACATAATCATATATATTTGTTATACAAATACACACCTACATGGCTATGAATCTGAGAACAAATAGATGTATTGGCTGATTTGCCAGTTTTCTCATAGGAAGTGGCATACAGATACTAAATCACATTTAATTCTGCATTCAACAACTTTCTGACAAAGGAAGAACTTTATCCATAAAGAACTTGTACTTCTGAGTGTTGGTGGCTCATACCTGTAATCCTAGCTACTCAGGAGGCTGAGATTTGAGAATTGAGGTTGAAAGTCAGCCTGGCAGGAAAGTCTGTGAGACATGTCAAATTAACCAGAAGTGGTGCTGTGGCTCAAAGTGGTAAAGTGCTATCCTTGAGTAAAAGCACTCAGGAACAGCATCCAGGCCCTGAGTTCAAGCCCCATGACTAACCCCACTCCCTACCCCACCCCATCCCCGCAAAAAAAAAAAAAAAAAGGAAATTGTACATCCTGGCTAAGTGCTGATAGATTACACCTATAATCCAAACTACCCAGGGGGCTGAGATATGGAAGATCTTGGTTCTAAGCCAGCTTGGGCAGAAATGTCTCATCATCAATGAACCACCAAAAAGCTGGAAACAGAGCTGTGGCTTAAGTGGGAGAGCACCAACCTTCCATGAAAAGGCTAAGGGACAGCACCCAAGCTCTCTGTTTAAGTGCCAGTACCAACACAGACCAATATCCTGTCAATTATAGTAAAGCTCTTTCAGAGAATCAGTCCCATTCTCCCAAACACAGAATTGACTTTCTTCTTTTCTTTGGTGCCGGGCCTAGGGCTTGAACTCAGGACCTGGGTGGTGTCTGTCCCTGAGCTCAAGGATAGCACTCTACCACTGAGCCACAGCTCTACTTCCAGCTCTCTTGGAATTGGACCTAAGGGTCTCACTGGCTTTCCGACCCAAGGCTGGTCTGAAATCTCAGTCCTCAGATCTCAGCATCCGGAAGTAGCTGGGATTACAGGCATGAGCCACCTGTCCCCAGCAGAATTGACTTTCTGTTGGTGTGGAGTCTACTGGGGACTGTGGGTGGGGCAGGATGGACCCAGTCGACTGCTCCAATTGGTCCATTTTTACCACTTCAAAACAGGATTCCAAAGGTCAGTTGCAAAGCACACAACCCACTGAGCTGTCCAGACACTCCCTTCTGAAGGGATTACCCCATCCCCCAGGGCCCAGATCTCCACTGAAAGTCCTGGGAATGGGGAGGCCCGGCTGCGTAGATTCTGTCTCCTTGGCCTGTAAGAGGAGATTGACACAAAATGGACTGTCAACAAGTCTATCTTTAGAGCCTACTTTAAAAAATCATTGATTAGAAAAGCTACCTTACATATTAAATGAACTGTGTGTGTGTGTGTGTGTGTGTGTGTGTGTGTGTACGCGTGTGAGAGCATGTGTGTCTTATCTTCATTAAGGTACAATAACGGTTAAATGAAAACCAGGGTGAGTCACACTCCCACAAAACTGTCTGATTCTAGAGTTTAGCATTTGTCCAAGTGCAAAAAGCGGCAGCTTGTCATTGGAGGAAAGTAATTCTAGGCCTTTGACTTTCCTGGGAGAAATATTTTTATTTTGCTTTCCTGTTTTTCTTTTACTTTTCTTCTTCTTCTTCTTTTTTTTTTTGGTCAGTTGTGGGGCTTGAAGTCAGGGCCTGGGCGCTGTCCCTGAGCTCTTTTGCTCAAGGCTACAGTCTATCACTTGAGCCACAGAGCCACTTCTGGTTTGCAGATAGTTCATTAGAGATAAGGGTCTCACAGACTTTCCTGCCTGGGCTGGCTTTGCATTGTGATCCTCAGATGTCAGCCTCCTGACTAGCTAGGATTACAGGCCACTGATGCCTGGCTATTTATGTATTTTCCATAGATTAAAAAATGGATTCTGATGATTATGAGCAGCTAGGGATGATAAAAGTTGAGTCTCAGATGACTCAGGAGGACCGACCAAGTCCAAAGTCACAGAAGGCTCTGGACACCTTCTCCCTCCAGCTACGACCTTGACCTGACACCTTGTTGTCTACAAGCCTTGTCTCCTAATCAGGTTAAGACTGGCAGTAGTGACATCCTCCCTGCACGGTCCTGGCTGGGAGGTTGAGGTATTCTTCCTCGCATTTCAAATGAGGATGATTCAAACATCTTCCCCTGTAGATTTTTTATGAACATGAAATAAAATAACCTAACCCAATAATTTTTTGTTTTTGTTTATGCATATGTATTTTATGGTGCCAGTACTAAGGGCCTCCCACTTTTGCTCAGGGCTGGCGCTCTACCACTTGAGCCACAACTCCACTCCCAGCTTTTGCTGGTTCATTGGAAATAAGAGTCTCAGGGACTTTCCTGTCCAGACTGGCTTGGAATGGTGATCTTCAGATCTCACCCTCCTGAAGAGTCAGGGTGACAGGCATGAGCCACAGCACCCAACGCGTAATAGCACTTAGATAGATACTGAGAATTAGCTTTCTCTGAAGAAAAAAAAAAAGGAAAGTAAAGAAAACAAAGTCAAATTTTTTCTTATCAAATAAGATCAAAACCAAAATTTGCCAGATGTTGGTGGCTCACACCTGTAATCCTAGCTACCCAGGAAGTTGAGATCTGAGGATCATCAAGGTTTAAAGCCTAGTCTGGAAAGCCCAGGAGACTCTTATCTCCAATAAACAACAACAAAAAGCCAGAAGTGGAGCTGTGACTCAACTGGTAGAGCACCAGCCTTGAGCAAAAAAGCTTAAGGATAGCTCCCAGGGCCTGAGTTCAAGCCCCAGGACAGGCAAAAAAAAAATAAAAAAGACTAGAAATTGGGGAGGACAGTGGAAGGATGACGTTGATCAAGACCCCTTGTCCATATAACCTGATGTGCTGAATTTAAATCCCTTTTCACAACTACTTAAAAAAAGAAAACAGGGGCTGGGAAGGTGGCTCAGTGGTAGAGTGCTTGTCCTGCATGCATAAGGCCCTCAGTTCGATTCCTCAGCACCACATAAGCAGAAAAAGCCGGAAGTGGTGCTGTGGCTAGCTGTGGAAGTGGTAGATCGCTAGCTGAGGGACAGCGCTCAGGCCCAGAGTTTAGGCCCCACGACTGGCAAAAAGAAAGCAAAACAAGGAATAACGTCTTTAAAAGTACCAAGGTGGGAAATAAAACCTTTGTAACAGACAGCTATGTCTAGTGAACATACCTTTAAGAATAAATATGCAATAAAACTATTTTTAGGTTAAATAAAAAAGCTGAGAAATTTGTCAGTAGCAGACCTGCATTACAAGAAATGCCAAAGGAAGTTCTTCAGGCGGGAGGGAACTGAAACCAGATGGAAATTGGAGACCTACAGAATGTTATCCAAGTCACTGGCCGTGGCAAAATAAATAAAAAAGATCAAGCAGGAAACTGGCAGCTCACATTTGTAATCCTAACTACTCAGGAGGCTGAGATCTGAAGGATCGTAGTTGAAAGTGAGCCCATGCAGAAAAGTCCTCACAGCTCCATCTTCAAAATAACTAGCAAAAAGCTGGGCTGGAGGCATGGCTCAAGTGGTAGAGCACCAGCTGAGCAAGCAGGTTGAAGGAGAGTGTAAGGACCTGAATTCAAGTCTCCGTGCAGCTGAAAGAGAAAAAAAGAACAATGAAAGAATAAAAGGTTGTATGTATTGCTTTTCTACTTATGCTGCTCATTCTGTATATCTATGTCTATGTCTATATCTGTATCTGTATATCTTTCTATATATTAAAGATAGTTCTTCCTGTGTTTTTTTAAGTACTCTATAGAAAGCTGGAGCTTAGTGTGGAAGCATTTGTCTAACATTTGCCTGGTGCTGGGTTAGATCCCTAAGACTCAAAACAAACTAAACAAGAAAATAGAAAGAAAACAGAACATAAACAATCCCTACTAACTCTGCATAATACTGTTCAGTCTAGATGTGGTAGGTTGAACACTTACATGTGGCCTTATTGGGTCAAAGTGTAAGGGGGTTAAAATTTAACAAGGTCAGCAAATTACCCTCCATCAGAGCAGAATGATCACACACACACACACACACACACAAACACACACACACACACACACACGCAGGCGTGCGTGCGCGCACTCACACACATGAACAGTGAACACAAACAGGAAATTTTATCAATACTTTAATTTTTAAAATTTTTTAATCTTTGGTGCTGATCTGGAGCTTGAACTCAGGGTCCTGGGCATTGTCCTGTCCCTGAGCTTTTGTGCTCAAGGCTAGCGCTCTACCACTTTGAGCCACAGTGCCACTTACGAGTTTCTGGTGGTTCACTGGAGATAAGAGATTCATGGATTTTCCTGCCTAGGCTGCCATCCTCAGATCTCAGCCTCCTGAGTAGCTAGGATGACAAGTGTGAGCCACTAGCACCCAGCTTCAATATTTTTTGTTGTTGTTGTTGGTCGTGGGCTTGAACTCTGGGCCTGTTATCTTTGAGTTTTTTTAACTTAAGGCTAGCATTCTACCACTTAAGCCACAGCTCTATTTCCAGCTTTTTGGTGATTAATTGGAGATAAGAGTGTCACAGACTTTCCTGCCTTGGCTGACTTCAAACCTGGATCCTATATCTCAGCCTCCAGAGTAGCTAGGATTATAGGAATAAGCCACGGGCTAAGACTTTTTTATTTATTTATTTTTGCCTGTCTTGGGGCTTGAACTCTGGGCCTGGGCACTGTCACTTAGCTCTTCAGCTCAAGGCTAGTGCTCTACCGCTTGAGCCACAGCACCACTTCTGGTTTTCTGGTTGTTAATTGGAGATAAGAGTCTCATGGTCTTTCCTGCCCCACTGGCTTTGAACTGTGATCCTCAGATCTCATTTTCCTAAGTAGCTAGGAATACAGTCATGAGCCACCAGTGCCCAGCTAGACTTTCAAATTTTGTGGTTTTCTTTTGCCTTGCTTTTACTTCTGATTTCCTGATTACCTATAAGGTTCATAAATATGATATTCCCTAATGTCTCCCACCCACCCCTCACCCCCCAAATAACTCTTCTTAGGACTTTGAACTTAAACTTTTACCTCCATTAGTTAAAAAACTTTATATTGATTTTATTGTGCTCATTGTTTCTTGAAAATAACAAGTAGGCCAGGACAGTGGTTCACATCTATGGTCCTAGCTATTCAGGAGCTGAAATGTGAGGATCAGGGTTTAAAGCTAATCCAAGCAGGAAAATTCATGAGACTCTTATTTCCAATAAATTACCAAAAAAAAAAAAATTCCAGAAGTGGAGCAGTGCCTCAAGTAGTAGAGTGTTAGCCTTGAGCAAAAGCAGCTCAGGGACAGCACCCCAGTACCTCACATTAAAAAAAGAGAAGAAGCAGCCAGATGCCAGTGGCTCAGTCCTGTAATTCTAACTACTCAGGAGGCTGAGGTCTGAGGATCATGATTCAAAGCCAGCCAGGTCAGGAAAGTCCAGGAAACTCTTATCTCCAATTAACCACTAGAAAACAGGAAGCAATGCTGTGGCTCAAAATGGTAGAGAGCTAGCCTTGAGTGAAAGAGCTCAGGGATAGCACCCAGGCCCTGAGTTCAAGTCCCAGGACCAGCACCAAAAAAAAAAAAAAAAGAAAAAGAAAAGAAAAGAGGGGGAAGGAAGGATTTATTTTAGTTCATGGTTTCATGGATTCCAGTCCTTGGTCACCAGGTCCTGGGTTTCTGGGCCTGTGGTATGGCAGAACCTCATGGCTAGAGCATGTTAGGGAGAGAATGCTCATTTCATGGTGGACAGGAAGCAGAGATCTAGACAGATGGGGACAGACCAGAAGGGACCAGATCAAAGACATCCTTCAAAGATACTCCTCCCGTTCCTACTGGCTTCAATCCATGATCCTCTAAGAATGCTATTAAATTATGAATCCATCAAGGGAGTAATCCATTAATTAGGTCAGGAATCCAATCACTTCCCAGAAGCCCATGGCCTAGCAACCAAACCCCTCGATTGGGGCTATAGTTATATATTCATATATTTATGTATTCATGAATTCAGTATTTGTGCATTCATGAACTTGTTGGGAGATGTTTCATATTCAAATCATCATGAGAATGGAATAGATGAGTTTGTGTTCAGGTACAACGAGTTTGAATTGGATCTTTTTTTTTCCAGTAGTGGGGCTGGAACTCTGGACCTTATGCCCCCATGTTTGGCTTTTTCTGATCAAGGCTGGCATTCTACCACTTGAGCCATATCTCCATTTCTGGCTTTTTGCTGGTTAACTGTAGAAGAGAGTTTCATGGATTTTTCTGCCCCAGGCTTGGTTTTGAACTTTGATCTTCAGATCTCGGAGCAGCTGATGCCTGGTATTTTGATTGTTTTCTGAAATCAATAATTAGGAAATGTTTGGTTTAAATGACAATTTTTTTTCTTTAAGTTTCATAGACTGTTACTTGATTGATATGTAGATTGAACTTTCCCTGAAATAAGACACTCTACTTTCAGCAGAGAGATAATCCAAAAATAGTACTTCCTCAGATTCTGGCAGAACAATTCCTCATTTTCTATAGCTTTCTGTTAGTGAGTGTGTGTATGTATGTGTGTGTGTGTGTGTGTGTATGTGTGTGTGTGTGTGTGTGTGAGAGAGAGAGAGAGAGAGAGTGTCCTGGGTCTAGGTGCCATCAATAAGCTTCTTTTGCTCAAGGCTAGCGCTCTACCACTTGAGCCAAATCTCCACTTCTGGCTTTTTGGTAGTTCATTGGAGATAGAGTCTCATTGAATCTCAGATCCCAGCCTCCTGAGTAGTTAGGATGACAAGCATTAGCCACCAGTGCCCAGCTGTGTTAATATTTTATTATTTAATATTGAACCTAGATCATACCCTTTAAATAGCTGTGCAATATTGCTAGTCTTATTTCTCTCTTAAGACACCCTTTCTTACTTGAAGATAGAATTCCCTGGCTGGCTGAGTGCAAGTGCCAGTGGTTCACGCCTGTCATCCTAGCTACTCAGGAAGCTGAGATCTGAGGATCACAATTCAAAGCCAGTCCCAGCAGGAAAATCCATGAGACTCTTATCTCCAATAACCTACTCAGAAAAGGCCGGAAGTGCTGCTGTGGCTCAAGTGGTAACGCGCTCGTCTTGAGCACAGAGAGGTTCAGAGACTGGGTTCGAGGTCCAGGACTAGAAAAAAAAGGAAAAGGAAAGAAAGAAAAGAATTCCCTGGCTGGTTTTGCTCACTGCATATTTATAAATACAGGACATCGATGACTCGAACCATCCTTCAAAGCTTTCATCTTTTGCTCAGCACCAATTCCTCCATTCTTTAAATAGCTTCGCTTCCTCTTCATACTCGGTCAGCTTTTCCTTTGCATTCTGCGGTAGAAAGTAGCTCCAGCTCAGCACAGTTTTCTGGGTGTGTCCCACTCACTTCCTCCATCTGGTCAGTCAACACTATCCCTGGCTCTTTGGACCTCTGTCACTGGCTTTGTCTATGACTTTCTCCTATTGTTACCTGTCCTGGGCCTAGGTGCTGTCCTTGAGCCTCTTTGTGCTCAAGGCTAGCACTCTACCACTTGAATCACAGCATCACTTCTGGCTTTTTCTGAGTAATTTATTGCAGGTAAGTGTCTCACAGACCTTTCAGCCCAGGTAGCATAGAACCATGATCCTCAGATCTCAGCCTCCTAAGTAGCTAGGATGACAGGTATGAGCCATTGGTGCCCGGCTTACAGGGACCTCTGATGGTGCTCTATATTACCACCATCTGTGGTTACTTTCAGTAGCTCTGTCATTTAAATGCTACATTTTATAGATTATATAGATTATAGAATTTATAGATTTTATAAATTGATACCTCCAGATCCTATGCAAACACTGAACTATCAGAAAGTATCTACTAGAATGACTTAAGAATTTTTATTTTTGGGCTGGGAAGGTGGCTCAGTGGTAGAGCGCTTGCCTTGCATGCATGAGGCCCTGGGTTCGATTCCTCAGCACCACATAAGCAAAAAGAAAAAAAAAGCCGGAAGTGGCGCTGTGGCTCAAGTGGTAGAGCGCTAGCCTTGAGCTGAAGAGCTGAGGGACAGCGCCCAGGCCCAGAGTTCAGGCCCCAAGACAAAAAAAAAAAAAAAGAATTTTTATTTTTGCACATGTCAGTTCTGGGGCTTGAACTCAGGGGCTTGTGCCTCTCTCATTTGGCTTTTTCACTCAAGGCTGGTGCTCTACCACTTCCTTGAGCCCACAGCCTCACTTTCACTGTTTTGGTGACTTGATGGCAATAAGAGTCTGATTGGCTTTCCTTCCCCAGGCTGGTTTCAAACCACAATCCTCAGATCACAGACTCCTGAATAGTTAGGATTACAGCTATGAGCCACCAGCACCCAGCTATAATAATTGTGATTTGTATTCTTCTTAAATGAAGTGTTTGCACTAATGTAGAGAAATTGGAGCACACACTAGTACCAAGAATACAAAACAATGTACCCAAGATGGGAAGTAGTTTAATAACTCTTCAAAAAAAGAAAAGTAGAATTCCCAAGCTCATCTCTCATGCCTATAATCCTAGCTACCCAGGAGGCTGAGATCTGAGGACCGAGGTTCAAAGCCAACTGAGCCAGAAATTCAGAGGCTCTTATCTCTAAATAATCAGCAAAAAGCCGAAAGTTGTGACTCAGGTAGTAGAGTTTTGAGTGAAAAAGTTAAGGGACAGTTCACAGGCCCTCAGTTCAAGCCCTAGTAACACACACACACACACACACACACACACACATACGGGCACACACAATCAGTAAGGAAAGGGCAAGATAGAATAGGCAAGGACATTTTATGCTAGCAGATTTAGAAATTCAGGTGAAATTAGGAACTCTCCTTCCCCTACCCCTACAATCCACTAAAAGTGATAGAAAGGGACGTAGAAACCCACAGTAATCCTATGTTTATTGAACTGATTGAATCCATGACTGGAAATCCTCCTATAGCCAGATGCCTGTGCTCACGCCTGTCATCCTAGCTACTCAGGAGGCTGAGATCTGAGGACTGCAATTTAAGGCCAACCCAAGGAAGGAAAAATCCATGAGACTCTTATTTCCAATGAGCCACAAAAAGCTGTAAGTGGAGCTGTGGTTCAAGTGGCTCAAGAGCTCTAGCCTTGAGTGAAAAAACTAAAAGTCAGGGCCCAGGCCTTGAGTTCACGCACCAAGACTGGCAAAAACAAACAAATAAACAGCAAAAAAAAAACCCAATACAAAACACATGCGGTGCCGGTAATTCATGCCTGTACTCCTAGCTACTCAGGAGGCTGAGATCTGAGGATCTCAAAGCCAGCCTGGGGAAGGAAAGTCTGTGAGATTCTTATCTCCAAATTAACCACTAGAAAATCAGAAGTGGCACTGTGGGTCAAGTAGTAGAACACTTACCTTGAGCTAAAGAGCTGAGAGACAGTGCCCAGGCCCAGAGTTCAAGCCCTAACACCGAGGGGGGGGAGGGGGAACTAAAAAAACGCAAAACACGAAAAAATCTTCCTGTAAAGAAAACTGCTGACCTTCCCAGGGTTCCTGGTAGACTCCACTCAAGGACAGCAAATATTTATTTTTCCGGGAACTGCTAAAGAATAACCCTTTCCAATTTGCTCTATGAGAACAGAATAACCTTATCTCCCCCTATACTAGAGGTGAGTTTCATACTTAAATACATTATTAAAACTCTGACTAATTCATTTTAATGTGCTATTATTTGCCAGGATAACAAATTGATCTTGTCACCTCAATCGATGCAAATGAATCATATAAAAGCTGGGTACTGGTAGCTTATGCCTGTAGCTATGCTGGAGGCTGAGATGTGGAGGATTGTGGTTCAAAGCCAATTCAGGCAGAAAAGTCCAAAAGACCCCCCTCTCCAAAATAACCTACCAAAAGCTAGCCTGGAGGAATGGCTTACGTAGTTAGAAGAACAGCCACCAGCAAGAAAGCTGAATAAGCGTACAAGGCCCTGAGTTCAAACCCTGATACTAGCACAAACAGTAACAATGAAATTAAAATTTAAAAAATAGCAGAGACAAGCTTGAAGAGGAGTGAATGTAGAGGCTATTAAGATGTATTATAATGTGATAATATGATATCAATGGAACTGAAGAAATCTGGAAATAAACACACACACACACTTTATTTATTTATTTATTCATGCTAGCCCTGCGGTTTGAACTCAGGGCCTGAGCAATATCCCTGAGATTTTTTTACTCAAGGCTAGCACTCTACCACTTGAGCTACACCTCCACTTTGAGCTTTGTGTTTTTGTTTTTGTTTTTGGTCATTGGGTCTTGAACTCAGGGCCTGGGTTTTGTCCCCAAGCTTTTCTGCTCAAGGTTAGCACTCTACCACTTTGAGCCACAGCACTACTTGTGGTTTTTGGTAATTAATTGGAGATAAGAGTCTCACAGCTTTTCCTGCCCAAGCTGGCTTTGAACCATGATCCTCAGTTCTCAGCCTCCTGAGTAGCTGGAATTATAGGTGTGAGTCACCAGCACCTAGCCTCTTCCAGCTTTTTGGTGATTAATTGGTGATAAGAGTCTTATGGACTTCCTGACCTGGCTGGCTTTGAACCCTGATCCTCAGGTGTCAGCCTCCTAAGTAGCTAGAATTATAGACTTGAGCCACCAGCTTCAAGTTAGCAGTTACAATTTAATGCTGCATCTTTTCGTTTGTTTGCACATTTCTCTCAACAGCAAATTGTACCATGGACTGTAAGAGTTTGTGTGCAAACGTTTTGATAAATTTTAACTTTTTATAATCTTTATATATTTTTATGGCAGGCAATGATAAAACACGATATTCCCAACAAATATTTTATGCATTCATGACCCCTCTCCATTTTTCTTTCCTTCTTTTCAGCTTGCATGCTTCCTTCAGTTCTAGCTTGCATGATTTGACTGTTAACTGCTTCCCAATTATTAAAAATCTCAATAACCACAACAAAATTCATGTTCACCAGGATCTGGTGGCTCATATCTGTCATCCTAGCTACTCAGGAGGCTGAAAAGAATCACAGTTCAAAGCCAGCCCGGGAAGGAAAGTCTGTGAGACTCTTATCTCCAATTAAGCAGGAAAAAAAAAAAGCTAGAGGTAGAGATGTGGCTCTAGTAGTAAAGCACCAACCTTGAGTGGGGGAAAAAAAGTAAAGAGCACTGTCAGTAATGGCCCCCAAACAAAAACAAACAACAAAAAAACCCCATGTCCAAGTAAAACTCATACAATTCAAACCAGCGCTGTTCAAGGGTCAGCAGCAGTTTTCATTACAGAACTGAGGAGAAAGGAGCCAGCAGGGAAAATAACCTGGGTAAACAAGACAAGAATAGACTCAACAAAAGGACCCAGATGTGGTCTTGATCCCTAAGGAATCTAAAATGAATTTTTAACATAGCCCCTCCCACCCCGGCCCCTACTTAAGGATATAGTTTTTCTAGAGTCCCCATAGATTATTGAGCTGAATTGGGGCATTGGATATTTCAAAGCTAGCTTAAGTGTAGTTGTTGCTCCATGCCCAACCCTGCTCTTCTCCATGCTCTTCCCGTTACCATAGAAACCAGTAATCAAAAACAACCCTTCTTCTCTCCCCTATCCCAGGGGGGCAGAGCTGAGCCCGGCAAGTGACAGCTTCAGACCTCTAACGATGGAGGGGGTGGGGCAGGCGTGGGGTGGGGGGGGGGGGAGGGTTTTACCCTTGGTCACTTTCCAGATTTGGCATCTGTGTTCAACGTGTGATTTTTTTTTTTTTCTGGGAGAGTTCTGTCTCAAAAACAGATTTTTTTGTTTCTTTTTCTTTTACTGAGTTGGTCCTGAGGCTTGAACTCAGGGCCTGGGCACTGTCTCTGAGCTTTTCGTTTATTTGTTTGCTCAAGGATAGTGCTCTACCACTTGAGCCACATATGGCCACTTCTGGCTTTTGAGTGGTTCATTGGAGATGAGAATCTTATGGCCTTTTCTTTTTTTTTTTTTTGCCCAGCCTGGCTTTGAACTGTGATCCCTCAGATCTAGGTCTCCTAAATAGCTAGGATGACAGGTGTGAATGAGTCACTGGCACCTGGCACAAGTGGGGATTTTCTTTTTCTTTTTTCTTTTTGTTGGCTGTGGGGCTTGAACTCTGGGCCTGGGTGCTGTCCCTCAGCTCTTCCACTTGAGCCACAGGGCCACTTCCAGTTTTCTGGTGGTGTATTGGAGATAAAGAGTTTCACCAACTTTCCTGACAGGGCTGGCTTTGAACCGAGATCCTCAGATCTCAGCCTCAAGAGTAGCTAGGATGACAGGCATGAGCCACCAGCGCTCGGCTACAAGTTGTGATTTTCTAGTAGGCTGGTAACCCTCCTTGGCCCAGCGCCCTGCCCCCTTCATCAAGAGAGTGCTGCCCTGGCAGATCCCCTGAGAGGTTTTGAGGACATAGGTGTGGTGGTTCCTAAAGCCAGGGACAAGAGAACATACCAGGCTTTTATCCTTATTGCTTTTGCTTGGACTTGTTTTGGAATTGATAGGTCCCTTAAAAGAATCATATATAATATATATATACATATATATATATAAAACTTAGGTGGGTGAGTTTAACTTAAATGTAAATACGTTTAAGAATTTGTTTTGGGGCTGGGAAGGTGGCTCAGTGGTAGAGCGCTTGCCTTGCATGCATGAGGCCCTGGGTTCAATTCCTCAGCACCACATAAGCAAAAAAAGAAAAAAGCCGGAAGTGGCGCTGTGGCTCAAGTAGTAGAACGTTAGCCTTGAGCTGAAGAGCTGAGGGACAGCGCCCAGGCCCAGAGTTCAGGCCCCACGACCGGACCCCCCCCCCAAAAAAAGAATTTGTTTTATCAAACAAAAGGAAAAATAAAGAACCCTGCAGGAACAAATTTCTTGTTAAAACGAAGACAGGATTTTATGCATGGTGCTGGTGGCTCATGTGGCTGGTAATTCCACCTACTCAGGAGGCTGAGATCTGAGGATAGAGTTTTGAGGCAAGCCCAGACAGACTGTACACGCACGCACGCACGTGTGCACACGCATCATCCTCAGAGCTCAGCCTTCTGAGTAGCTAGGATTACAAGGCTTGAGCCACCGATTCCTGGCTGAGAGACTCCAATCAAACAGCAAAAATCTGCTAGTGGAACTGTGACGCAAGTGGTAGAGCACCAACCTTGAGCAGAAAAAAAAGGAGGGGATAATGCCCAGGTCCTGAGTTCAAGCCCTAGTTCTAGCAAACACACACCCACCCCCCCCACACACAATTATGAATGTATGTTAATTTCCTAATATCAAAGAAATCCTAGAAAATTTCCTGAGAAGCAAAGTTGGAGTTAACCAGAGTCTCTAAAGTCTAAAGACACACACATTTGTCTTTAATCATGGCATGAAATGTCTGTAGAACGTTGTAGGACAAAGTCCACAGCCAATTTTAAGGATGGTACGGTGAATTGAATACCTCACACTTTCCAAGCCTCTGTGTGTGTGTGTGTGTGTGTGTGTATGTGTGTGTTCTTACTTGTCCATTAACCCTTTGATGGGAGGGAAAAAACAAATAAAACCTGCATGTACAGATGAAGAAACTGAGGCCAAAAAGGAGAAGAAAGGGGGATGGGGAGGGGGAAAAAGAGGAGGGGTGGAGGAAGAGGAGGAGGAGGAGGGGGGAGAAGAAAGAGTTGATGATGATGATGGTGATGATGATGATGGTGGTAGCAGAGACAGCCTATGCTTGCTTCTCTTCTGGGCTTCACCCCCCCCCCACACACACACATACATGCCTCAGCTTTCCAGAAAACAGCACAGTAAGAGTTCACACGTGTGGCTGGTTTCAGCTTCTCAGTCAGCACATGTGTTTTGAGTCATTGTTTCGTTCCTAGCACCCTGCAGATCCCCACAGGAAGCTGGCCTTCTCCCTGGGAGGCAGCCTTGAACCCTGAGCAGCCTGCGGGAAGTGGGGCCCACAGTGTCACAGGCATCGCCCCGAGTCTAATTGCAGGGTGCGCCCTTCCTCCCCCTTCCCCTGCTTTGCCTTCTTAGCCAGACAGGGGCTGGACGTACCTCACAGTCACGGGGCTTCTGTCTCCCTTCACAGGGGCGCCTTCATTGTCATAAGTAGGTCTTCCATGTATTTTCTGCAGCCATCAGCAAACACCTGAGACCAGGGGAAATCTTGTTTTCTTTTTGTCGGTCGTGGGGCTTGAACTCAGGGCCTGGGCGCTGTCCCTCAGCTCCTCAGCTCAAGGCGAGCACTCTACCACTTGAGCCACAGTGCTACTTCCCAGGGGAAATCTTTACGAAGTAAAAGAAAGAAAAACAAAAAGATTTGTTTAGAGAAAGAACAGTTCTGGAAGCTTAGATGGTTGAAAACTAGGCAGCCACATCTGGAAGACTGCTCTATAAATACGCCACAGGAGGCCAGGGGCAGGTGGCTCACGCCCATCATTCCAGCTACTCAGGAGGCTGAGATCTGAAGGTCATGGTTCAAAGCCAGCCCAGGCAGGAAAGGCCATGAGACTGATCTCCAATGAACCATCTAAAAACCAAAAGTGGAGCTGTGGCTCAAAGTTGGTAGGGTGTTAGCCTTGAAGAGAAAAGCTCAAGGACAGCACTCAGGCCCTGAGTTCAAGCCCTATGACTGACAATTATGATAATAATAATAATGATAACAATAATAAGAGGAAGAGGAGGAGGAGGAGGAGGAGGAAGAGGAGGAGGAGGGGAGAAAATTATGCCACAGGACATACATGGAGTGTTATAAAACTTCTATGTAAGTCACCTTGAGAAAGAAAGTTATAGAAGGCATCTAGCTTCTTTGGTAATCACCTCCCAGGGTTACTAACCACACTTGCAGAAGATTACCCTAATCTCTTCAAAAGGATCTATATCCCATGAAGGAATTATCTGTGAGTCTCGGTGTGTGCACCAATACTAGAGCTTGAACTCAGGGCCTAGGTGCTGTCCCTTAGCTTTTCCACGCAAAGCTGGAGCTCTACAGCTTGGAACACATCTCCACTTTCACCTTTTTGGGTGGTTCATTGGAAATAAAAGTCTCATAGACTTTCCTGCCCCAGCTGGCTTTGAACCATGATCCTCAGATCCCAGCCTCCGGAGTAGCTAGAATGCCAGGAATGAGCCACTGGCACTCAGCTTACCATATCTTTTATTTATTTATTTATGATCCTAATTTCTAATGACAAATGTAGTTTATGAAAAACCTTTTGGAAGGATCACGGAATCTGCTTTTAGAAAAGCAGAACAAAGTCTGGCTGCTTCTCAGTTCATCAGACAGGGGAAAGGTTTGCATTTTCTTTATTTCCCCACAGGTTGATCATCTCAGTAGCTCTAAACGTGAGAAGAAGTCCTTGATTTCCCCCGGGTGTGGGGGACCTCGGGGCCCTCTGGGTTGGGCTAAAGCTCTGGCAGAAGATTCACAGAGGCTATGCCAAAGGCCTGGGGCATCCTTGGTAGGCTTGCTCTGTGGGCTGATGCAGAACGAGGCTTTCCTGTATTTTGAGAGATCTTATCTACAAAACCATCAACTAGGCCGGCTCCTGAAATCACGGAAAAATTAAGCCTGGGATGACCCAGTTTCTGAGTGAATGCCTCACAACCAAGCACCAGGCTGTGCCAGTTTTTTACCTTTAATACTGTCAGGGTACATCTATGCTATGTGTGTGCATGTGTGTGTATACACGTGCAAACCTGGGGTTTAAACTCAGAGCCTGGCCACTGTCCCTTAGCTTTTTCACTCAAGGCTGGCACTCTTACCACTGGAGTCCCAGCTCCACTTGTGGCTGTGTGTGTGTGTGTGTGTGTGAGTGTGTGTCATTGGAAATCAGAGTCTCATGGACTTTCCTGTGTGGGTTGGCTTTGAACCATGATTCTCCGATCTCAGCCTCCTGTGTAGCTGGGATGACAGGTGTGTGCACCAGAGCCCAGCTGCACCCACCATTCAGTGTGGATTGGTAACTTGATTTCATCAAAGACAATAATTCCCATTCTCATTTCATTTTCAACTTAGACTTTTTTGTTTTAAGTTGCCACGGGAAAAAAACAACTCTTAATAAATCCCTTTAAGCAGAGGAAACGAGGGCAATTACTGACATTTTCAGAAGAATTGAAACGTTTTAAAGTGTGTTGATTCATGTTCTAAAGGACGTAAGTAATCCTTTCTTTTCTTTCTGTTTTGTTTCTCGTTTTGGGAAGGGCCTCATTTAATTTCAAGGCAGACATGGGACACACAGACTGTAAAATTGAATTAATTATCTGATGGTACCCCATCAGATTTTATTTTTTGTTTTGTCCTTCAAAACAGTGGTTAACCATTTGTGATGGCCTATACTGAAATGATCGCGCGTGCTTTGGGGCTATGACAGATAGATGTATGTACAGGACAGATTATAATAACAAGAAGAAAATCAAGTTTTGTGTGTTAGTGATTCACCACTGTAACTAGTCATTAAATGCTCAACATCTGATGTAAAATATTGAAGAATCTTGAGGTGATATCTTGAAGCAAAAATATACAGCATGAGTTAACTGACTGTAGTGTGTGTGTGTGTGTGTGTGTGTGTGTGTGTGTGTGTATCAGGGTTTGAACTCAAGGCCCTGCACTTGTGTTTGGCTTTTTCACTCTGAGTTGGCATTCTACCACTTGAGCCATGCTTCTCAGCTTCCTGAGTAGCTCAGATTACAGACAGGAATCTCTGGTGCCTGGGTTCTCTCTCTGTGTCTGTCTTTCTGTCTGTCTGTCTGTCTCTGCCAGTCCTGGGCCTTGAATTTAGGGTCTGAATACTGTCCCTAGGCTCCTTTTGCTCAAGGCTAGTGCTCTACCACTTGAGCTACAGCACAACTTCCGGCTTTTTCTGTGATTAATTAGAGATAAGAATCTCATGGACTTTCCTGCCCTGGCTGGCTTTGAGCCACGATCCTCCGATCTCAGCCTCCTGCATAGCTAGGGTTACAGGTGTGAGCTACCAGTGCCTGGCTCCCCCACCCTCTTTGCTATTTCCTTCTACTTCATTCAGCTATATTAAAATAAATCCCTGCTAAATGACAGGAGAGAGTGAGCACAAGAGAAGAGAGCTGGGAAGAATAATGGCTCATTGAATGATGCAAATTTGGAAAACTAGAGATGGAAATAGAAATTCAGTTCAGTCAAATAAGCTAGATTTAAAGGGACAATAGTTATGTGGTTTCTTCTCATATAAAGAAGACCTAGGAAGAGGTAACAATGATCCATAGAAAATGTACTCATTTCCTTCCTCATGTAACTGTAACCCCTCTGTACACTATTTTTACATTGAAAAAACATAAAAAAAACAATGAAAAACCCAAAAGACATAGATTAAGATAGGTAGATGATAGATCAATAGATGATAGATGGATGACTGATAAATGATGGCTGGATAAATGGATGGATAGGTACATATAGAAGATAAATAGGGCTGGGAAGGTGGCTCAGTGGTAGAGTACCTGCCTTGCATGCATGAAGCCATGGGTTCAATTCCTCAGCACCATATAAGCAGAAAAAGCCAAAAGTGGCGCTGTGGCTCAAGTGGTAGAGCACTAGCCTTGAGCTAAAGAGCTGAGGGACAGCGCCCAGGCCCAGAGGTCAGGCCCACGACCTGGGGGGAAAAAAATCCCATCCCATCATCCTACTGGCCTCCCCACAAAAAAGTTTCAAAAGTTCCAGTCCATGGTTACCTGGCAAGACCACAGTGGACCTGTGAGGAGCTGAGCATCATGTTGCAGAGTGTGTGGAAAACAGAATGGCTCCACTCATGGTGGACAGGAAGCCGAGAGGATGGGACAAGAGGAAGAGGTGGCGGTAGCTCAAAATACACCCTTCAAAGCCACACCCTAAGGCACGAAGCCACGCCCTTAACCATTTGACCACACCCCCAAACAACCTAATCAGGCCCATAGCAACATGATCACGCCCCCTAGCAACCTCTTAGCCTCCTGAATAGCTAGGAACTCATGAATGCAATAACCCACTGGTGAAGTTACCACCCTCAAAATCTAATCACCTCAGGGGCTGGGACTTTATTTCTTTTTTTTTGCGGGGGGGGGGACAGGGGTGTCATCAAGCTACTTTAAACTGGAATCCTCAAATCTCAGCCTCCTGAGTAGCTAGGATTACAGGCATGAGCCACCGTGCCCCTGCTAGAAATCTTTTGGATAACCAGTGTCGAACAGTTCAGCAGCTACCTCCACCCACTTTTTCAAGTCATATTGTTTGACTAACCCCCAAATAGCATAAATTCTGATAGATTGGTAGGGGAGGTGAGGGGACACGGGGGGGGGGATAGAAACACATGAAGCCAACTGCTAGTGGATGAACAAGAACAAACAGGCAGGCCAGGTGCTGGGGGTTCACACCTGTCATCCTAGCTACTCAGGAGGCTGAGATCTGAGGATCTGGTTCAAAGCCAGCCAGGGCAGGAAAGTCTGTGAGACTCTTATCCCCAATAAACCACCAGAAAACTGGAAGTGGCACTGGGGTTCAAGTGGTAGAGCACTAGCCTTGAGCTAAAGAGCTGAGGGACAGCGCCCAGGCCCAGAGTTCAGGCCCCATGAACGACAAAAATAAAAAAATAAATGGACACAAATGATAAATGGATAGAGATGGTAGATGAGTCAGGCGCCAGAGGCTCACATCAGTAATCCCAGCTATACAGGAGGCTGAGCTCTGGGGATCATGTTTCAAAGCCAGCCTGGGCAGGAAAGCCTATGAGACCTTTATCTGCCATGAACCATCAAAAAGCCAGAAATGGAGCTGTGGCTCAAATGGTAGAGCACTAGCTTTGAGTGAAAAGGCTAAGCAAGAGCACCAGGCCTGAGCTCAGGCCTCAGTACTGACACACACAAGAAAAATGGGCATCGAGTTTGACTCAAGCAGGCATTTAACATGGAAGAAACACTCTTTTTTTCCCATGCAATGGTAAACTTGAAAAAAAAAAAAAGAGGTTACAGCAAAGGGTACAGGGCTGGAGGTGTGGCTCAGTCGTAACGTGCCCACCTAGCAAGCTTGAGGCCCTGAGTTCAAAGCTCAGAACCATAAAAACAAAAACAATACCCATACTACACATTTCTCAGTTGAGTTTTTAGATGTCCTATGTTATCAGAATCATAGTTGAGTAGTGATGTGCAAGTCTGTAGTCCAGACATAAAAATCAGCCACTGAGCAAGCCACGACGTGCCAGGTGCACCATCAAAGGCATCTTTTTGTTGGCACCAGAGTTTGGAATTTATAGTACCTAGGAAACATCTGCTTGCCAATCCAGACGTGGGCCACCGATACTGGTTGCCAGCTCAGTGATGACAGTCATGTGTGACTCAAATACTTTCTAAAAGGCGAGAGAACTACCCAGGAGGCCCAGGTACCATCACCCTGAGACCCATCTCCCAGGCCTGTTTCCACAGGTACTGGCTGGAGTGGAGAGACCCTGTTTTCCATAAGAAGCCAAGAGAGTTGGGTGTGGTAGCTCATGCCTGTAATCCAAGCTACTTGGGAGGCTGAGATCTGAGGATGGTGGTTTGAAGCCCAACCCCAGTCAGGAAAGTCTGTGAGACTCTTATCTTCAATAAACTACTCAGAAAAGGCTGAAAGTGGTGCTGTGGCTCAAGTGGTAGAGTGTTAGCCTGGAGCCAAAGAAGCTCAGGGACAGAGCCTAAGCCCTGAGTTCAAGTTCTAGTTTTGACACACACACACACACAGAGCAAATGAGCCATGTGTAGAGTGGAAGCCTCTTGTTACTATGTCTCTCACCCAATGCCAGGAAGAGAAAGGTATTCCCCCCACCAGCTCCTTTTGCTCAAGGCTAGCACTCTACCCCTTGAGTCACAGCGCCACTTCCAGCTTTTTCCTGTGACTAATTGGAGATAAGAGTCTGGCAGACTTCCCTGCCTGGAGTGACTTCAAACTGCGATCCTCAGATGTCAGCCTCCTGAGTAGCTAGGATGACAGGCCTGAGCCACCAGTGCCCAGCATGGTTTAGAACTATTCTAAAAACAGAAAAAGGTTAGCTAAGAGCTGGTTGTTGATGGCTCATGCCTATAATCCTAGCTACTCAGGAAGCTGAGATCTGGGGATCCCAGTTCAAAGCCAACCTCGGCAGAAAAGTCCATGAGACTCTGATCTCCAATGAACCACCACAAAGCTGGAAGTGGAGCTGTGGCTCAAGTGGTAGTGTTAGTCTTGAGCAAAAAAAGTCAGCACCAAAAAAGCTTTCATGGCTTCTTACTGATCTTAAGATAAAAGAGAGGATTGGAGGTATGGCTCAAGTGGTAGAGGTCCATAAATGAGCAAGAAAGCTGAGAAGCATGTGTGCTCAAGGAAGAGAGAGGGGAGGGGAGGGAGAGACAGAGGGAGAGGGAAAGACAGAGGGAGAGGGAAAGACAGAGGGAGAGGGAGAGAGCGTGTGAGTATGACCACGGCTCCAAGTTCAAGTCTTGGTACCAGCAAAAAGATAAGAATTTAACAATGTTTACAAGCCGGGCGCTGGTGGCTCACGCCTGTAATCCTAGCTACTCAGGAGGCTGAGATCTGAGGATCGCGGTTCAAAGCCAGCCTGGGCAGGAGAGACTCTGAGACTCCTATCTCCAATAAACCACCAGAAAACCGGAAGTGGTGCTGTAGCTCAAGTGGTAGAGCGCTCGCCTTGAGCTGAAGAGCTGAGGGACAGCGCCCAGGCCCAGAGTTCAAGCCCCACGGCCGACAAAAAAAAAAAAAAAAGAATTTAACAATGTTTTTGTAACCAGTTTCTCAGTCTCCTCAGCCCTAAGCCCCCAAACCAGGTCATACTGAGACCCTCTTGGCACCTGACATCATATAAAGCAACCATTTAATATGTATTTATATCACCTAACCTAATACCTTAAAGTTCATTCTTGTAGCATATACTAGAATTCCTTGTGTAAGGCTGCATAGTATTCCATTATGCATTTATCACATTTTGTTTACCCATTTGTCCATGAACATTTATATGGTTTCCCCTCAGGTGTGATTTTTGTGTGTGTGTGTGGTATGTGCTGGAGATGAGGATCAAAGCTAGGGCTGTGGATGCCGCTGGGAGGTGTTTCAGGGAGGTAAGGGAAATGTCATTCACTTTGTGAAGACTAAAGGACAGCATTTGTTTTTCCTCAAATCCCAGCTTTGTTCCCAGCTCAGATGTTTACCAGAAACTTCTTTTAAACTTGTTTGTGCTGGTCCTGGGGCTTGAACTTAGGGCCTAGCTGCTGTCCTGTCCCTGAGCATTTTTTTTTTTTTTTGGGTCCGGTTGTGGGGCCTGAACTCTGGGTCTGGGCGCTGTCCCTCAGCTCTTCAGCTCAAGGCTAGCGTTCTACCACTTGAGCCACA
>NW_012267308.1:2904824-2954899 GCF_000151885.1 Dipodomys ordii
CCCCCCCCGCCCCCTCACTTCTTACAATCTTTTCCCAGCATCTAGTCTTCTATAAATGGTAGGGGAAAATGGTAATTGCTAAATGCCTGTCTTCTGCATTCTACCTGTATGTTCCATGTAGGCTAGGACTATGTTTCTTCTCTTCATCACTAAATTCCAGCTGAGCACCAAATAAATACTTGCAAACTAAGAATGGCCAGCTATTAGCTGAAGAGGAAACACTGGGGTTCCCCCCCCATACACACACACTGTTGACTAGATTTTCTGGGTGTGGAAGGCGTGCCCAGACATACCACTACCTCACTGTTGGAGCAGCCTGGCCAGTGCTCAGCACATCAGAAGCCAACAGGACAGACCTATATACAAGGTTTTCTTTCCCTGTGTCAGCCTTAGGTGACTAGGAAATGTTAGGGGACAATCAAAGCTTTGTGACCAACAGAACGATCCAATTTGAATAGTGCTAAATCTGTGTGAGTGCATGCATTTGTGTGCAAGTGCTTGTACTGGGGCTTAAACTCCAGGCCTGGGTGCTGTCCCTTAGCTTTGTTCAAAAATGGCATCCTACCACTTGAGCCACAGTTCCACTTCTGGCTTTTTTTTAGATTTAAAGTCAAAGGTTAATGACATTGGGCTATTCTCCAAGGGGTGGAGAGGATGTGCATCTTTTTGTTGCCATCTTCCTGGCTTTCTCCTTCTCTTTATCCCTCCCTCCCTTTTTTACCTCCTTCCTTTCCTTCCCTCTTTTTTCCTTCCTTCCCCCCTTTCTCTACTACTTGATCATTTCTTAGTGATCCCTCTAAACAGTTTTAACACAGAGATCTGACCCCTTTTAAAACGACCTTTTTTCCTCTTTTAACATGTCTATTTTCTGAACGATCAGCATTGCTCCAGAGGAAAGTCATTCAACCCATTGGGTGGGCAGCGGAGTACTGCCCTCTACTCCAGGCACTGTCTACTCATTTTTAAAAGACTTTTTGGGCTGGAGCTTGTGGCTCTCAGGTGGTGACACCTGTCTTCATCCTATAGGATAAAGCTCTTCTTTCCTTTTTTTTTGTGGCCAGGTCTGGGGCTTGGCGCTGTCCCTGAGCTTTTTCACTCCAGGCTGGTGTTCTACCACTTGAGCCACACCTCTACTTCTGGCTTTTTGCCGGTTCCATGGAGATAAGAGTCTCACAGCCTTTCCTTCTTGGGCTGGCTTTGAACCGTGACCCTCAGGTCTCAGCTAGGATGACAGGCGTGGGCCACCAGGCCGGGCTTGGAGAAAAGGTTTTCTGTTCTTTTCTCTCTCTCTCCCCCTCACCTCTCTTTTTCTTGTGTTTTCCAATGTTTCCAGGGCATAAGCGTCCATCATAAAGGCAGGAGAGCAAGGGGCTCCGGACAGCCCGATTGCTCCCCGGAAGGCGGATGCAGGGAGACGTCCCCCCCGAAAGTCAACGCGGGGTGCATAGCGGGGGAGGGGCTTCCCAAGGACGGCGGCCAACTAAAGAAGTCCCCCCCCCGGGAAATACTTGTGAGCAGGTGTGGTCCTCCCAGGAGGCCAGTTTCTTCAACTCTCCGACAAGTCTTTTCTCCTCACGGTCACCCACACAACTTCAGAGCCGCCGCCATCACCTCCTGGACAACCACAACCGAAGAACCCCCCCCCCCCCCCCCACACACCCAGCAGCCACCACAGGCCTGTTTTCCCCGCCGCACCCACCACACCCGCCGACCACGCCCCGCCTCAGGCCCGCCTCCCTCAGTGAACCAGCTGATCATTGGCTGGAAGCGCTGCCTGTTTCGAGAGGCGCACACGTCACTCATAATCCGGCATTCCTATTGGTTATGGCGGCGGCGGCGGCGCGCGCGGCTCCTCCCCTCCGGCGGGGAGGGAGTGGGGTGAGGTGGTGGCGAGGGGAGGTGGAGGGGGTGGGGGGGGAGAGAGGGAAACCGGTGGCCGTGGCGGCGGCGGCGGCGGCGGAACGGGCGGAGGCAGCCGGTTTCGTAACCGTCGCTCCTCGGGGCTGACTCGCGGGGCTTTTAGGCCTGGGTCGGAGTCGAGCCTGTGGCCACTCGGGGCCCTCGCTTAGAGCAGAGACCGCCTGAGGGCGGGCGGGCGGGCTGGAAACCCAGGTAAGGAAGCCGCGGGGCGGTCACCACCCAGAGGAGGAGGCGGGGTGGAGGCCGCAAGTGAAGCCGGCCGCTTGCGTGGGCGCGAGCCCGGCCCAAGGAGAGACCTAGCCCGGGTGTCGGTGGCTCACTGGGCCGGGAAGGCCTCGGATGGTTCCCGACTCGGGATACCCCCCCCCCCCACACCGACTTCGACGTCTGATGCAACCTGCCGGCAACACCCGACACCGACGGGCTGAGCTCATCGCTGGCCGGGGCCCCGCGCCCGGGCGCCATCCTGGACCCCCGCTCTCCACCCCCCGCCCCGCGGGGAGGGGACGAGGTGTCTCCCCTTCTCCCCACCCCCCTGCCCTCCAAACGCGCAGGGTGACCAGCCAGGCGCGTATTGGCCCCTGGGGATGCAGAGCTGTGCCCAGAATAGCAGAAGGTGGACCATATCTTTTCGTTTCATGCCACACAGGACATTTCCTGTCGCTTCCAACCACAGCTGGGCTGGCTGAGTGGAAGAGAATGGTGTGTAGCCATTTGTTTTATTTTATTATGCGGTTATATTGTTTTTCCCAGGATTATGCTTATTTTTTTTTTAATTTTTGGCTGGTCTTTGGAGATATTTGCATCTCCTGCAGGTCACTATATATAGACGTAGCGTAGTGCAGGCAGCAGAGTTGAAGGGAAATAGAGCAGAGAGCAAGCAATGGGTGTAGAGGGGGAAGGTTGGTGGGAGCCCTCAGAAAGTAGCTCAGCACACAGGTGTCAGGGGGAAAGAGGAAAGGATGCTTCCTCCCCGCCCCCCAAGTAAGCACGATTGTGTTTCTGCTTTTCAGAAGGTTGATGGGTTTACCTTTTGCTAGATCCATCCTTCCTTTCTTCCTTTCCTTCCCTCCCTCTATCCTTCCCTCCCTCTTCCTCCTTCGCTCCCTTTTTCGTTCCTTCTTTCTCTTTCCTTTTCTTTTTCTTTCCTTTTCTTCTTTCTCTTTCATTTTCTCTCCTTTCTTTCCTTCTTTCTTTCCTGAGAACCTACATCTTAACTTGTATTCCTCTTGGAAAGGTTTTTCATAGAGTTGATGGGCTACAGAAAAAAAAATTGCGAGTTCTGACTCAGGCTGCACACACTTGAATCCTTATTTGAGTATATCAATCATTTTATGTAGATCTGTCTCAAAGCAGCGCAACCCTGCAAGAAAATTTTCAAGTAAGATACTGTAAGCTGATTTTCTTGAAATTCTGCATGTCCAAGTTCTTGATATTAAAGAACTGGTTAGGTATTATGACTTGAATAGTATTTAGGTAAGCTAATTATTCTTCAGGGTAGTCTCTGTCTCTGGAAAAACTCATAAACAAGGATAACTAATTATGGGATGCTGAAGATTTCAGCGTCTTATTTCTTACTTGCCTGGTTCAGTTTAGTGGCAGCCTTAAAAAAAAAAAAAAGGTGGGATCTGGGTACTGGTGGTGCATGCCTGTAATCCTAGCTGCTCTGGAGGCTGAGATCTGTGGGTTGCAAAGTCAGATTTTCTCTGAGATAAACCACCAAAGAACCAGAAGCAGAGGTGTGGCTCAAATGGTAGAGTGCCAGTTCAAGCCCAGTACACTCCCCCCCCCCAAGCAAAACTTCACTTATAAAATTTAATTGAAATATCAACAAAAATTTAAATACAAAACTTCATTGTTAAAATTAAAATTTCAGGAGTATGTTGTATTTGTCAAAAAGGCTATGTGATCTTGGAGAGATGGCTTCATCCTTGGGGAATAAACAGCTCTTGGTAGCCCCCTGAGAAAAACACGTAAGACCTTGTGGGGCTGATTATGGTCTGAAGTTGCTTTGTCTTTGAGAAGTGGCCACAGTAATGATAACTCTAGGTAGCCACAATTCTAGGTTTATCCTTGGGAGGGGTGTCTGCATGGGTTCTTGTGCTGATAGGTGCACTGATTGCCTTCTTTTCTGGCTGCCCAGCTCTAACAGTAAAAAAGAAAAAAGATAGTGTATATTATTCTGTTTGAATGTTGCATCTCATACTCTAGATAGGTTTAAAAGACAATAAATATATATGTGTTTTCTTCTTCCTTTTTTTTGGGGGGGGTGTTGGTTCTGGGGCTTGAACTCAGGGCCTTAGTGTTGTTGTTCCTGAGCACTGTACGAGTTGAGCCACAGCTCCACTTCCAGCTCTTTGGTGGTTCATTGGAGAGAAGTCTATAGACTTTCTTGCCCAGGCTGGCTTGGAACTTATCCTCAGATCTCAGCCTCCTAAGTAGCTAAGGTTAAAGACGTGAGCCATCAGATTCCAGCTACTTTTTCTTCTCAAACTCTTTCTTGGACCCTGCCCTAGCTGCTGGGCAAGTGAAGGTGAACTGAGCCCTGCCCCCAGCTGAGTCTGCAGGGAGATGCAGTAGAGGTGGAGGCCACGACAGTGCTGGGGTAGCCCCGGGCTGCAAGTGGTCAAGCATTGCGGTGACCAGCACAAGGGATCCTGCACTGGAGGGTCAGGACCTTTCGTGTAAGTCCTGGAGGCTGGAGGCACAGACCACTTGTCAGGGGGAGGGTGTGACTCAGGGAGGTTGGAGTGTTCCACGGCTTTAAGGAACTAGGCTCAGCTAGAGACTGGTTCCCCTGAGAGATGATGTCAGCCTGAGGTAATTTGTGTGGCACTGGAATGAAGGGGAATGGGAGATGGAGGTGTTTTCTTCTGTTTCCCTTTGTCTTAGGAACAATAGTCAGACTTGCCAATGATTGAACAGATTGTAAAGAGTTAAAAGGAATGGAGGAGAACACTTATTTTCAGGGGAAAAGGAGGGAGCAACAGGTTCTAAGCATATGAAGAAAACAAGTGACAAAAAGGGCTAGGGAAGTTCTTGACTTTTTTTTTTTCCCCCAAGAGAAGATGGAGAAAAATTCAGTTTTATTTTTCTCATTCTAACATTCCAAGCTTTCATTGTATTAACTGATTTGAATGAACATGACTCAAATTAAGAAATCTGAATCAGAAGAAATGTGTTACTCATTTAGCTCGACATTCTTTTATACATTTGTGCTGTTACTAGACCTCGAACTCATCCTGGGCGCTGTCACTGAAACTTTTTCTGCCTAAAGCTGTTGCTCTACCACTTGAGCCACAGCTCCACTTCTGACTTGTTAGTGGTTAGTTGGCGATTAGAGTCTCACAGATTTTCTTTCCAGGGCTGGCTTTGAACCTCAGTCCTCAGATCGCAGCCTCCTGAGTTGCTAGGATTACAGGTGTGAGCCACCTGTAACCTGCTTAGCTCGCTCTCACACTTCAGTGTTGCCAATTTCATTATACAAGGCCCATTAGCTCTTCCCCAGGATGAACCTGCTAGATTTCCATCTGTGCAAGGTTCCTAAGGATGCTGCTGCTTCCTAAGGATACTTGTTGGGGACCACTCTTTGAGATGTGCTCCTTAGCTTTCCTATCCTCCTGGAGTGCAGTGGTCACTTGCAAGGAAATGGGCACCACCCCACTTCCTGTACCCTGAACTTCGGATCAGGGTTGGTCCACAAGGAGCCAGACCTGTATTAAGTTTTAACTAGCCAGATTTGAAATAAACTTCCTTTATTAGTCTGTTGTAGGTGCTCAGTAAATGTGGAAGGAACAAAAGTATAATGCCATAGTTTTTGTTCATTCTCTATGTAAAGTACTCCTTTATTTTCCTCTTTGATCTGTTACTTGGTTCTTTTTTTTGGGAGGGTATCAGTCATGGGGCTTAAACTCTGGGCCTGGGTGCTGTCGCTGTGCTCTTCAGTTCAAGGCTAGAGCTCTACCACTTGAGCCATAGTACCACTTAAGCTATACAGTACCACTTTTGGTTTTCATGTGGTTGATTGGAGATAAGAGCCTCAAGTATGTTCCTGTCTGGGTTGGCTTTGAACTGCAATCTTCAGATCTCAAGTTTCCTGAGTAGCTAGGATTACAGGTATTACCAGCACCCGGCTTGGTTCATTTTTTCTTCACTTTAACAATTTTTTAAAAATTTATTTTTAATTAATTAATTTATTTTTATTGTGAAAATACCGTACAGAGGGGTACAATTACAAGGGCAAGGTAATGAGTACATTTCTTATCAAGCATTGTAGCCTCCTCCTTTGTTTCCCCTTCCCATCCCTTCCCATTCCTTCCCATCCTCCCTCCGTCCCCTGACCCAATCCTCCCCCCCCCCCACCAAAGTTATAAAGTTTGTTTTCGACATAACGACTTGTACATCTCACTGTTGCAATGGGTCCACCTGTATCCCTATTTAAACAATTTGTTGTTTCCCTTCCCCTCCACAAATTATACTGGCATCAAATACAGTGAAATACAGGGGTTATACAGTGGGGGAGGGACATACAAAGAAATATTTAACAACTTTCTTGAAGATTTTTTTTTTTTTTTTTTTTGGTCGTGGGGCTTGAACTCTGGGCCTGAGTGTCTCCCTCAGCTCTTCAGCTCAAGGCGAATGCTCTAACACTTGAGCCACAGTGTCATTTCCAGCCTTTTCTATTTGTGTGTTAGGAGGAATTGAACCCAGGGCTTCATGCATGCTAGTCAGGCACTCTACCACTAAGCCACATTCCCAGCCCCTTACCTTGGCAGGATGAGTCAGACAGAGATAGAGGAACCCCTTCCCATTCCTGTAGCTTTGGTTCAAAAGTAGGCATGACCATCGCTGAATTTGGAGTCTCTAATGACTAAAGTCAGAGGCTGAGTTTGTGGCCTGTAGTCAACCATTTCCACATATTTCCCTTGTGTGCAGCAGGGGGACCTTGAAGTCCCCAGGGAGGCAGAGCCGAGATCAGAGTTGACCTGCTTTTCTTGTCTACTCTGAGCTTGGCTACATTTGCTATAGAGATTAGAGAGTAAGAAAATAATCGGTATATAAAAAGTTTTTAAGTAGATAATTAAAATGAATACGATTGCAGTTGCAAAGACAGTTCCAGGAGAAGTATTAAAACAAGTTTTTTTTTTTTAATTGGGTAAAACACTGAATTTACACAAAGAAGTAAGCACTAGTGTCTCAGTAGTAGTGAATGGCAACTCTATAAGTAGAAGCAAAATGAGGCAACCTCATAGATTTTCAGGGGAAATTGTGAAAAGCCCATTACTGAGCAAAGACTTGGAGTAGAAATCCATCATGGTTTGGAGGGAAGCTCTCTGTCTTGCCTTAGTACTGGAGTGGGAACAGATGAACCACTAGCTCTGGGCTGGCCGAGTGGCTTTTAAAACAACTCATAGTAATGATATATAGTCTTGAAAAAGCAGACTTGAAAAAGAGAAGACTAATAACAGTGTTTATAGCAGTGCCTGGCTCAAGTTTGGTCAAAGCTATGGGTGTTTACTAAGTGAACTTTTCTGAAATGATTATGGGATGCACTCCAGAGTTTTCCTATTGATTTAGTTGTAGCTGTTTTGTGAAAAGGATCATTTTGTGGTTTTAATCCATTTCCATAGTTGAACCTAGTCTAGTACTTTCATTTCTTTTTTTTTTCTTTTTTCCTGATCCTTGAAGTTGGCCTGAGCATTGTCCCTGAGCTTTTGTGCTCAAGGCTGGCCCTCTACCACTTGAGCCACAGCTCCACTTCTGGCTTTTTTGTTGTTAATTAGAGGTAAAGAGTCTCATGGACTTTCCTGCCTGGGCTGGCTTTGAATAGTGATCTTTAAGATCTCAGCCTCCGGAATAGCTAGGCTGACAGGCAGGAGCTTCCATTTCCATAGGCAGCAGCACTCGCTGCCCTGCCCCTGAATCCCAGGCACTTGGACTTCCTTTCTTTGTGATTTCAGATTTCTATATGTTTCAGGAATTATATCAAGGATAAACAGAATGAGAAGCAAGGGGGAACCTTACCAGGTGTCTCTGAGTGCCTCTGTCCAAGAAACTCACTTGGAAACTTTGAGAAAGCTCAGCAAGCCAAAACCTTTTCAAAAATACCCCATAAAGGATGCTGGCCAAGAGTTAATCCTGGCTGACTCCAGTTTCTGTCTGAATTGGGAGCGTGGGCGCCACAGCATCCTATTCCTCCTGGAGTAGTTTGACTCGACCTGTAGTTAAAGACGGTTTTTCCCTTTGGTTGCAGGTGTCTCCTAACCATAATTAACCAAACACCTCAAATATCTCCCTGGCAGATTGTCAAGTGCTGCCGATTCATAGGAGCTACCCTAATTAGTGTCTTCTTTTGTTTTTTTCTCTCCCTGTCTTGATAACCATCGATCACAGATGGGCAAAGCCCTTGGGGGGTTCAGGTGGGCTGGGCTCCGCTTAGGGTGCCTCTGTACCAGCTTACCTGTAACTGGAAAGCTTCAGACTTCGGAAGTGTTGGGACCGTTGGCTCTAGACTTGTCTCAGCGTCAGCAGTGTATGTGGCCTGCCGCAGGGGGGCCATGCAAGTTTAATTTCATTCAAGCCTGCCATTCGAAGTATTTTAATTCCATTTCTTTTTTAACTAGATACACCTGGAGATTTTGGGGGCAGCTTAGCGTGGCAACCCTATTGATCGCCTTGTGCTCATTTCTACCTGTCCCCCCCGCGTTGGCAAGGGAGAGTGTCCAAATGAGCAAGATATCACAGCCAAACAGTGCCGCAGGAGTGAACGGGGTCAGTGTCATTCATACCCAGGCCCATGCCAGTGGCTTGCAGCAGGTCCCTCAGCTGGTGCCTGCTGGCCCCGGGGGAGGAGGTAAAGCTGTGTCCGCCAGCAAGCAAAGCAAAAAGAGTTCCCCCATGGATCGGAATAGCGACGAATACCGGCAGCGCCGAGAGCGGAACAACATGGCTGTTAAAAAGAGCCGCTTGAAAAGCAAGCAGAAAGCTCAAGATACCCTGCAGAGGGTGAACCAGCTCAAAGAAGAGAACGAACGCTTGGAAGCCAAAATTAAACTGCTCACAAAGGAATTAAGTGTACTGAAAGACTTGTTTCTGGAGCATGCGCACAACCTTGCAGACAACGTGCAACCCCTTAGCACCGAAACGACCACGACAAATTCGGAGAGCACAGGACAGTAGACCTCATTCTCTGCAGACTTGACAACTTGGGGGTTAAAGGGGCGACCATGTGCACCCCTCAAATGGCTGAGTGGTGTCGAGCCTTCTCTATTCAACCATCCATTGGAGGTTGTTTTCTAGGATCACCACTAAAGAGTCGATTAGCCAGGGAATTTACATATCGATCTTAAAATGTGGGGGTCAGAAGAATGCTAAGGTGTATGGTTAACACAAAATATCCTGGACCTTGATGTTCTTGAGTCTTGACTTTGTCAGAAATAGGCTTCTTTTAGGTTGACAGAAAGAATGGAAAATTGGCAGATCGTGCAGGCAGCTCTCGGTTTTAGCAGAAAAGATCAATTGGGTTAAGTGAAATTGCCATCTATGTTAATCTATTTGTGATTAAATTGTCTATTACAATCCTGGGACTATAGAAACTAAACAGTTTGTAATTGGGCACAATTTTATGTATAGCATACACCTTGTTTTAGTATAATTAATACTGTCCCATCCCTTCCCTTCCTCTGCCCCCACTGTAGTAAGTTTCTGAACTGTGATGTTAGCTTACATAAAGAAGCCACATCACACCGTAAAAATAGAACACTTAGGAAGCAGAGAGACTTAAAAAATAAAAGACACATTAGAATCATGCTTTTGGGATACCTTTGGGTTACTGGATGACATAGTTTTGTGATGGATGTTATATATATATATATATCTATATGTCTACATATAGACATATATATAGATATATCCCCACTTGTGTCCCAAAATTTTAAGCTTCTGTAATTGCTAGTGAAGCTTTTTTTTTTTTTTTTAAGTTTCAGAATCCATTTTGACAGCCAAGTTAGTAAATAAAGTGATTTAGCAGCTTGGTGGCATAAGCTACTGATTAGGATTGGGAATACTAGTGCAGCTGGTAGTTTCTTCCCTGTGCAAAATAACTGCCTAGGGCCACAATTTTTATGTGTGTGTGTGTGTGCGTGCTAGTCCTGGGGCTTGAACTCAGGGCCCAGGTGCTGTCCCTGAGCTGCTTTGCTCAAGGCTGATGCTCTGCCACTTGAGCCACAATGCCATTTCTGGTTTCCTAGTAGCTCATTGGAGATAAGGACTTTCCTGCCCAGGCTGGCTTTGAACCTTGATCTTCAAATCTCAGCCTCCGAGTAGCTAGGATTACAGGTGCGAGCCTTGGGCACCTGGGCCGCAGTTTTTAAAGTAAAAAATTTTCTGGTGAAGAAACAAGCACGATTTTTTATTTAAAGACAAAATATATCTGGTAAAGAAACATTTGGTTGTAACCAAATGATTTGAAAAATGTATCAACCTTGTCCCATCCCAAAAGAATACTCCTTTTTTTTGTCGGTTGGGGGGCTTGAACTCTGGGCCTGGGCGCTGTCCCTCAGCTCTTCAGCTCAAGGCGAGCGCTCTACCACTTGAGCTATAGCACCACTTCCGGTTTTCTGGTGGTTTATTGGAGATAGGAGTCTCACAGTCTCTCCTGCCCGGGCTGGCTTTGAACCGTGATCCTCAGATCTCAGCCTCCTGAGTAGCTAGGACTACAGGCGTGAGCCACCAGCGCCCGGCCAAAAGAATACTCTTAAGAAAACTTGAAAGTCCAAGGTTTTAGCCTTTAATTTATTTCCCTTAAAAATGTCTTTTTATATTGTTTATATTGTGACAGTTTCTTTTTCTAGTTAGTAGGCTTTTCTTCTAGATTCGATATACCCTGCCTCTGTTTATCCACTTGGGTGTTTTTATGTTCCATAAATTATTTTCAAAAGAAAATATTGGTAACACTCAGGATATTGACATTTTTGTTGACTTAAAATATGTCAGTTATTATTGTAAGGGCATCTCTAGAGTCTGCCTTATTTCATGTTGATAGTTTATAGATTCTCTCAACTTTTTTCCTTTTTTTTTTTTTTAAAGCAAAATTCTAACTCCCATTTGTTGGCTTCGGTGTATTAAGTGACTAGACACGAGTCCTATGTGACTAGAGTCTGGGTTACCAGCACCTCACTTGAACCTGGTCATTTCTGGCTGCTCTGCTGTTCTCCACGTTGGACTTGAGGCAATGGAACCAGCAGGGAAGTGGACTGGCCCCTGGCTTTGGTGGGAGACTTCTGACTGCCACTCTCCTGTCGTGTCGCGCTCGCAGCTCGCCAAAGCCAACACCTTGGGCAAGCCCAGCATTGTTCCTTGTGACACTTCCCAGGAAGGCTGTTAACCACCCAACAACCAGCCAGCAGGCTCTGTGGCTTTTTTTTTAAACTTGTTTTTTATTAAATTAGGACCCAATACCAGTTTGTTTACTTCAGCTAGAATATTGATCTGCTCATAAAGTTGATAGATGTTTTGAATAATTTAGCCAGGATGAACCCACAGAATCCTCCTGAATCTTTTAACTGCTGAGGGATGTTCTATCATTAGCTTAATTGGAGATGCAGTTAGGCCCCTTGAATGTTTAAACACCTATAATAGGTGTTAATGGACATTTTAATTTCTTATCTCCCCCCTCCCCAATAGCTTCCTGAAATGGATGCCTTCATGGGATTAACCAGGCATGAAAATGAAGTATATTGGAGGAAGTGTGTGTGTGAGAGTGTGCTCAGGAGAGAAGATTGGAGCTTGTAGGAAGATCAGTTCAAGCTTTCCTTTCACATTAGCACAAGCCAGTAATGGTGCATAGGACAGGGATGTTAGCCAGCTCTTGACCATCTTAGGGGAAAGTTGTTAGTCTGGTAGATTGGTCAGTGTAACGTTGGGGGAAAGCAGGAGTGGGGAGGGGGGTGAGTTTTAGGAACTGCAAGGTGACATTTGTAACTTTTGGACTGTTAGCATTGGCTCTGTTCTGTGGCCCGCTCAGAGGCGGAGGGAAGCTGTAGTGTGGAAGCTTAGAGCTGTGTGTGTGAATCTCCTGGGAGAGGTGCTCACTGGCTGGGGTCTCTTATCCTGAGGTCAGAGCCCCTCTCCCTGGCCTGGCTCCTTGAAGCGACTAGGGTGCCAGCTCCAGATATCTGGGACATTTTTACTAAGTAGTAGCAAGATTTTCCCAAAATATGACCAGATGTTGGAAATTGAGGTCATGAGTGTGCGATTCTGAAGTTTCTGTCAACCGTCAACATCAACAATTGGACATGAAGGGGATTGTATGGATATTTCTTAACACCTACTAGAGGGCTGGAACTTTGTACCCAAACACCCAAGTTAGCACTCCCTCCCAGTGCTTTCTGATGCCTTAGAAATAGGAGAAATGGTTCTGTTCTTGTTGACATGCTAGTGAAGAACAAGTTCACAAGATAGTTAATTCCACCAGACACATCTGCCTCTCAGGAAAAAGTACTCGCTTGTTCTTTTTGTCCCTGGTTTTCAGTTTGTGAGATTACTCTATTTTTTTAAATATAATTTTATTTCTTTCAACGAATTTAAAAATAAAAAAAAAGCCTTTGAACAATGACTATTTCACTGTGGGTTTCTTTCTATTAGACACAAAAAAGCAGTTTGTACAAGGACCTGGGAGGGGCCTGCGGCGCCTGGCTGTTCTGGCCCCAACCTGCCTTTCCCTTCAGTGGTGAGAACTGGCTTTCTGTAGAGCACATCTTTAGTTATAGTCTTAGTAGAATGCATTCTACCCCAGAGAAGGGATCCATGGGTTCTGCCTAATTACCTAGCATCTCAGTATTGGTCTCTTTTGACCGTGGGGATGGTTTTTTTTTGTTTGGGTTGGTCATGGGGCTTGAACTCAGGGCCTGGGCGCTGTCCCTGAGCGTGTTTGCTCAAGGCTTGTGCTTTGCCACTTTGAGCCACAGCTCCACTTCTGGTTTCAGGAGGCTAATTGGAGATAAGAGTTTCCTGCCCAGGCTGGCTTCAAACCATCATCCTCACATCCCAGCCTCTTGAGTATCTAGAATTCTAGGTCTGAGGCCCTGGTTGTGGGGACAGTTTTAATGGAGACAGTCTTAAGTTTGAAGTAGACAAAAGGCCTTTCCCCTACCAATACTATTTCATAGAGGTGAATTCACTGATACAATGGATCTGAGAAGTGTGTTTCAGAGGAAAAGGCCATTTCCATACTTGCCTTCTATGAGGCTTTGTGTTTGGGGAAACAAATTATTGCGCTTTCATGAAAAAGTTGTAGGACAGTTACTTTCCCCTCAGTATATCCCATTTCATTTTAGATTTTTTTTGTCAGTCTGGGCTTGGGCACTGCCCCTACGCTCTTTAGCTCAAGGCAAGCACTCTACTGCTTGAGCTACAGCACTACTTCCAGTTTTTTAGTGGTTTACTGGAGATGAGTGTCACGGACTTTCCTGCCAGGGCTGGCTTTGAACCTCGATCCTCAGATCTCAGCCTCCTGAGTAGCTAGGATTACAGGTGTGAACCACCAGTGCCCAGCTCTAGAATTTTTTTTTTTTTTTGGTGGTAGTGGCATTTGACTCCGTACACTGCACTTGCTAGATAGGTACTCTACCACTTGGAGCCATACCTCACAGTCCTTTTTCTGCTTTTAGTTAATTTTTCAATTAGGTTCTGGTGAGGGTTTTTGTCTGGCCAGCTTTGGTATCAAGATTACCTATGGCCTCCTGCGTAGCTAGGATGACAGGCACCCGCCAGTGTTGCAGCCTTGTTGATCAAAATGGCATCTTGAGCCGGGCGCTGGTGGCTCACGCCTATAATCCTAGCTACTCAGGAGGCTGAGATCTGAGGATCGAGGTTCAAAGCCAGCCTGCGCAGGAAAGACTGTGAGACTCCTATCGCCAATAAACCACCAGAAAACTGGAAGTAGCACTGTAGCTCAAGTGGTAGAGTGCTCGCCTTGAGCTGAAGAGCTGAGGGACAGTGCTCAGGCCCAGAGTTCAAAACCCATGACCGACAAAAAAAAAAAAAAAAGGCATCTTGAGAGTTTTTTGCCCTGGCTGGCCTCAAATCCTGATCTACTTCCAGTCTCTTATCTCCTGAGTAGCTGAAACTACAGGAGTGAGCCACCTTACCCAAGGGGAATTTTTATAGATTGTGAAGGTCTCAGGTCTTCTCATAACAACACCGTCAGAGGAACCCTTTCACTGCCAGTAGGTACCTGGAGAGTTCATACACATTTAACAGGCACTTGAAGGAGAACACCGACCGCGTCCTCTTCCATTGCAGCTCAGACTGCAAGTCCTTTCTAACTGCGTTTCTGGAGCAGGAGAAAGTGTGCAGAGCCGTCCTCTCCTGGGTCTTCCCAGACAGCAGGATGGCCTCTAGAACAGGTTGTAGCTCCCTAGCATGCCAATTGCCAGACCCATCTTGTAATGTGGCTCCTCCTGCCAACTACCTGTACTATTTCTCCTACCGTTTCTTTGGAGTCCTTGGTTTCAAATGTACCATGTTTTGCTCCTCACTTCAATCCCTTCCTGACTGCGCCCCCCCCCCCCAGCTGTCTGTACAAGGCCAATCCTGTTTCTGCCCTTCCTGGTGCTTCTCACCAACAGTGCACCTCTGCATGGTGTTTCTGATGAAGCCCCTTAGGAGGGGTGAACTCAGTGCAGAGATGGTGATTGTGTTGTTCTGGTACACTGTTCTGGTACGAAGTAGATGTTGAGTTAGTCATGGCCCTTCCAGAGGGGGCTCTGGCACCATGTAGCTTCTGGAAGGTCTCTAATGAACTTTTTTTTCTTTTGGTCGGTTGTGGGGCTTGAACTCTGGGCCTGGGCACTGTCCATGAGCTCTGCAGCTCAAGGCCAGTGCTCTAGCACTTGAACCATAGCACCACTTCTGGTTTTCTGGTGGTTAATTGGAGGTAAAAATCTGCAAGGGGAATTTCCTGTCCACTGGCTCTAAACTGGGATCCTCAGATCTCAGCTTCCTGAGTAGCTAGGATTATAAGTGTGAGCCACCGACACCCGGCTTTTTTTTTTTTTTTGGGTACAGTCGTGGGGTCTGAACTCTGGGCCTGGGTGCTGTCCCTCAGCTCTTCAGCTCAAGTCTAGTGCTCTACCACTTGAGCCACAGCGCCACTTTCGGCTTTTTTTTTTCTTATGTGGTGCTGGGGAATTGAACCCAGGGCCTCATGCATGCAAGGCAAGCACTCTACCACTGAGCCACCTTCCCAGCCCCGACACCCGGCTTCTAATGCACTTTTGAAGCTGTCTAAACTTCAGCTGAGGTTGGTGACCTTTCAGTGCAGCTTCCTCAGCAACTCGGGTCATAACTCCTCAGGAAGACTAGCTTGGGCTGATTTTCTGTCCCATCATGCCTTCATTCCTGACATCCTTTCCTCCCATTCATCCTTCACCTTGGCTCAGAATTCCCGAAGCCATCTGGGGATGGGCAGTTCGGTGGGGTCAGTGAGACAAATGGACACCTGAGGCTGGGACCAGGCACTAAGACCAGGCACTCACTAAGTTGTGAGTGCAGTTCCATCAGTGGGCTTCCACTCTTGGTCATGTGGCTGCTTTAGGTAGGCATTGTCTGGCTGCTGGTTTGCTAGTGGTCCAGGGGCCTTCCCCTCATGCCCCAGTGCTTCTGGTGCCTGCTTGGGGAGCCTGGCAGAGGTGGCACTGCAGCCCAGCAGAGTCCCTGGAGCTCAAAGCAGGCTTGGGGGAGGCTCCCCTGTTCAGCCTGCCAGCCTGAGGCAGAATCAGAGGCGCATAGCCTGTACTCCCCCAGCGCCATTTTCTTTTCTTTCTTTTTTGTCAGTCATGGGGCCTGAACTCTTGGCCAGGGCACTGTCCCTGAGCTCTTCAGCTCTAGGCAAGCACTCTACCACTTGAGCCACAAGTGCCACTTGTCTCACAGACTTTCCTGCCTGGGCTGGCTTTGAACCATGATCCTCAGATCTCAGCCTCCTGAGTAACTAGGATTACAGGTGTGAGCCACTGGCGCCCAGCCCAGTGCTATTTTCCTATCTCAGGGTTCTGGGTCCAACATGCTCATTTGCAAAAAGGATGAAGCAAAAGTCAGGCATGGAGGGCTGTTTTTATGTTTGAAAAACTTTATTGCAAATTCCTTTCTGCACATTGATTTTTGAGAGAAAACACTGGAAATGTATCTTCCCGGAGAACAGAAATAAAAGTGGCAGCAAGCTGAAGTTTAATTGCTACTAAACAACAGGACTCATTTCCATTGGTTATTTAAATTGTTGTCGTTTAGACAGAGCACACAGAGATGAAGGGTAGGTTTTTGCAGAACAAGTGGCAGGATTTGGCAGGATCACGTGACAATGCCAAGATGTGACTTCTGAGTACCACGTCTCCCCCTGTGCAGGGCTAACCCCGAATGCTGCCTGGAGGGAGGGAGGCTGGGAGGCCACAAGGCCAGGCTTGGCTTCAGACTCCCTGGGCCCCTAGGCTGCCTCTACTTGGAGCTGAAGGGCGTCAAGGCTTTGTCAGCGCCCGCCATGCATGCTTCGATTTCCTCCACGGTGCGGGGCACGCAGGTGAGCAGCTCCACGCCAGTGTCAGTCACAGCAACGTCCTCCTCAATGCGGACCTGGGTCAGAGCGACAGGCACTTGTGACGGACGGTGCCCTCCCCCCCACCCAGGACCTTGTGAGGTGGGCAGGGAATCTGCAGGACTTATGTTCCGCCCTACTGTGGCACACATCTGGGGGAAATCATCCCTCCGCTGCTAGGCAGGTTGAGGGCACTGTGGGTGCAAGAATGTGGGACTCACGGGCACTCACCCCTCCAAAACGGCGAAAGCGCTGCAGGACCTCCTGGTTGAAGAAGCAGGCTTGGGCTGGGTCTGCCAGGGCCTGGTCCAGAAGGTGGTCGATGAAATAGATGCCCGGCTCCACGGTGAGCACCATGCCTGGCTGCAGGTGCCGTGCAGTGCGCAGGCTCCGCAGGCCTGGCTCATCGATGCGCTCCACACCCTGCGGGTTTGAACTCGGCTTCACACTTGCTAGACAACTGTCCTATTACTTAAGCCACACGTGCAGCCCATTTGTTCTTGAGTTCAAATACACTCCTAATGTTTTTGCCTGGAACTAGCCTTGGACTGCTATCTTCCTACCTATACCTCCTGTGTACATGGAATTATACCCACATCTAGCTTATTGGTCAAGATGGGGGGGGGAGGGGGAGAGTTTCACTAACTTTTAGCCCAGGATGGCCTTGAACTGTGATCCTCCTGTTCTCTGCCTCTCAGGTTGTTGGGAATACAGGTGTATGCCTCCTCACCTGTCCACAGGTCCTTCTGATAAGGCCCATCTGCTTGCACCTATCTCTGCATTGTGAGTTGCTGGTTACTTCTGGGCTGCCTTCAAGAGCCCCCTAAGGTCCCGTGCACAAGGACAAGCTGCCCAGGTGGGCCCACGGGCTAGCAGCTGCCCCCGCTGAGGCCCCCTCTCCAGGCCAGAGGAATAGCAGCAGCCACATAAGGCCAGCCAAAAAAGCTCTTAGGAAGGCTGCGGGCCTCCCGAGCGCATCTTCCCTTCCAGCAGTGGAAACCGGGCGCAGAAGTGCCAGTGCCGCTCCCGGCCCCACCCCTGGCCACCCCGAGTTTCCACGTGAGCCTCCAGGAAGGGGAGCAGTGCTGCCACCAGGGCAAGCCTGCCAGCACCAGCAGCGAAGGGCCCGCGTGGGCACAGTCCGGCAGGGGGGCTCGGGAGACGGGCGCTGGGGCTGCCTGTGGAGGACTCATGTCCTTGCTCCCTCGGGTCCCCGTGCGGCCCTCTGGCCTCCGGCCGGGACCTCTATGCGAGCGGGCCGCGAGCGAGCTTTCTGGGGAGGATCTGAGCTTGCTCTGCTTCACTTGCAGCTCCCCAGGAAACCAGCTGCAGGGAGATGGGGCTGTCACTTCTGACTGTTTGGGGGCCAAGAACATCAGACTTCAATTAGTGGTTCATGTAAGGTAACAGAACCAGGCTGGCTCAGCCTCTGAGGGAAGGCTGGGGCTGAGCCTCCACCAGGGCGGGGACAGCCGCTCTGACCTGGTGTGAACAGACTGGGGCACAGTGAAGGGACCCTAGTGGGTCACACTGGGCAGACGCTGGGCCGCTCAGAGCACCTCTGGGCTGCCGAGCTGGAGGCTGGGCTGCAGGGGGGCTCTGCAGGCAGGGGTACCTGTTTAGCCTGGTGACTGGCACCTGGATGAGAGGTGCTCACGGCAAGGGCAGGATCTGCTTCCTGTCCACAGATAGCTCCTGGGGCTCTGTTCCAGTCGGCCTGCCCCTGCCCTCTATCCCTTTCATGTTGCACCTAAAGGCCTCATCCCCTTCCTCCACACATGGCTGTCAGCCAGGAACCTGCCAAGATGGCGCCTTTCTTCCTCTTCCACAGGGCCCAGTGCACAGGGGATCAGGCTTGCTGACCCCCCCCCCCCCGCACTCCCGCCCCGTGCACAGAGCTGAGCTGAGGACGAGAAAGGCTGGGCCAAGTGAGGTACAGGCCCAGGAATGCCAGCCTTCCTGGGGGTACCCATCCCTGCCCCTGCCTGCACAGAGAGCTCCAGGATGCCTCAACTTTTACTGGGCTCTGAGCGGGGGAGACCCAGATGTGTCTGTAGGCCTGAAGTAAAACAAATGACTTTTATAGGAAAAGTCATATTTTCTTCCCCCAGTGTTTATCTGTCAGAAGAATAGACTCTGAGCACAAAGAGCTGCTTACTGGAAAAGATGAAAACAGTTTGCTGCCAATTTTCTTTGGTGGAAAAAAAAAAAAGTGCTTTGGCGACTAATGAATCCCGAACGTCAGCTAACAATGTCTGGAGGCCTCTTGGCTCTCCTGCACAATGGCATGGGTGAGGGGCAGAAATTAGGAAATTAAAACTGATTTTGTTTCTTCAAATTTAACTGTTTACACTTGAGGAAAAAAATAATTGAATAATAATGTTTCTCTTGAGCAATGCCCTACCCCCCCCCAAAAAAATCATTCTTCATGCTTTCAAAATACCCTGAAGCCAGGAGGCCAAGCCTAGTCTTGGCTAACTGGCTGGTGGGTCCCAGGGTGTGTGCCGATTGCACAATCGGCCCCCTGCACGGTGGGCACCAGGCCAAGCAGTGAGAATGGCTCTGCATCCCCCCCCCCTCTGCCACAGGGCCTGGAGGGGTGCAGCTACCTGCCCAGAAGGGCCTGGGGAGGGGGTGGGTTCTAAGGCCCCCCCCGGGTGGTTCTGAGGGCTGGTGGGAAGGGCAGAAGGGAGCTGTGGTGGGCATAGCCAGCTGCAGGTGCTGCCCAGGGCAGAGGACACCGCAGCCAGGAGCAGGAGGAGCGTGAAGGACCAGACTCGCTGAGGGACACAGTGCAGCTCTATAATGCTGGCTTCCACTGTACCCCGTATCTGCCCCAAGAACCCTCCAGTGCTCCCACAAACCCCACTCTGCAGACACGCCCACACTGACCTCAGGGTAGCCTCCCACATCGTGCACATCAAGGCCCAGGAAGTGGCCGAGCCCGTGGGGCATGAACACGGCTCCCAGGTGGACCTGGACCATGGCGTCCACGCTGCCGCTCAGGATGCCGATGCGGGTCAGCTCCTCCAAGTGGATGCGGTCGGCGAGGCGGTGCATGTCAGGCCACCAGACACCTGGGGGTCACAGCGAGGCTGCGGTGGGCTAGGGCCCCCCTCCCCCGCACAGGGCTAGGCAGAGAAGCCACAGGAGGGACACACACCATGGGGCCCAGGATGGTCCTTCTGGCCTGAGTGTGGACCCTGGGACCCCTCTGTCTTCCCATTCGGTTTAAGGGGTTCAGCCCTTGCCATGGCCACCCAACTTAGTGTTTGTGGGGCCAGGGGCCTTAGGGAGACAAAAGCCTTGTCTCCCAGTAGCAGAGGTGGTGGCTCAGGCCCAATGCCACCCCAGAACTGTAGCCCCACTTTGGGTTTTCTGCCTATAGGGCAAGAGGGGGCCCAGCCGAGGGAAGGGCACCCCTGTATACCACAGAATGGCTTAGTCACCCTGGAAGCCCCTGTGGGGAGCAAAGGTTTCTGGGGTGAAGGTCCAGCTGGCGCAGTATCGCCCACAGTCGGGCAGGGGTCTGGAATCATCTCCAGGGTAGCTTGGATGGCCAGGCCCAGGCTGCTAATCAAGCTGCTCTTTGCCCCACGTTTCTGGGGTGAATGTCACCACAGACAGCCTTTCAAGCCTCTTTGGGGGGCACACAGGCTCTGTGGGGGCCAGGGCTTAACGCCAGAATTAGCCTAGCTGGTTCTGGGGAAGGAAGCCTAGGGGGCTGCTAAGTAGCCCACTTGCCAGCCTGCCTAGGACGCTGAGGACCCCTTAGCGTCTGAACACCAGACAAGGCTGGGGGGCAGTGCACCAGCCAGGGGGCAGCTGGTGGCAGTCCCCATGACACCGCCTTGCCAAGTTCAGTCTCATGGTGCAACCTGAGAAGCAGGCCGACCTGCACACTGCTGCGGGAGGGGAAGGCTGGGGACTCTATGTCTCATGGTGAGAGGCTGTGCTATGCTCTAAGCTGGGTCATGGGCCATATGGAGGTGCAGATGAGGGTGAGGGGCTGCTGCTCCCAGGTAGTGTCTGGCCCTAGGCCCTGGGGGCCGGGGAGATGCCCGGATCTATCCATGCAGCCAGCTAGGGAGCCTAGCCTGTGCACCCACCCCAGCCTGCAGGATCCTAGGTCAAACAACTTTCCTAGGAGCCTGGCTACTGCACAGGCCTGAGATGAGTCCAGCTATGCCTGGCTCCTGTTTGGAGCCATTTTGGGCACACAGCTTGGCTGGCCTGGTCTGCATTCTAGAAAGCCCCACTTACTCTGATGATGGTTGCTGTTTCCCTCCTTCCCCGGCCTCTGATGCTGCCTAGGTCAGACAGGTCACAGGGGCTGAGGGTAGCACCCTCAAAGGGTGGCGCTAGTTGCTCCTGGATGATTGCTGTGCCACCAGAGCTAGGTCTGCCATACTTTCCAGGGGATTATCCTGGGGTTACAGGCCTTGTCTGGAGGGCCACCTTTCTTTTCTTCTGGTTGTAGGGTTTGAACTCAGCCTGGGTGCTGTCCCTGAGCTCTTTTGCTGAAGGCTACTTCTCTACCGCTTGAACCACAGCACCACTCCTGGTTTTTTTATGTTTTGGTTTTTTTTTTTTGGGTCCGGTCGTGGGGCCTGAACTCTGGGCCTGGGCGCTGTCCCTCAGCTCTTCAGCTCAAGGCTAGTGCTCTACCACTTGAGCCACAGTGCCACTTCCGGCTTCTTTCTTTTTGCTTATGTGGTGCTGAGGAATCGAAGCCAGGGCCTCAGGCATGCAAGGCAAGCGCTCTACCACTGAGCCACCTTCCCAGCCCCATCTGGTGGTTTTTTGAAAGGTAAGAGTCTCAGGACTTTCCTGCTCAGGCTGGCTTTGAACCGTGATCCTCAGATCTCAGCCTTCTGAGTAGCTAGGATTACAGGCATGAGCCACTGGCACCAGACCACTTCTGGCTTTTTTGGTGATGAACTGGAGATGAGTCTCAGGGATCCTGGCTCTGAACTAGGATCCTCAGGCCTCAGCCTCCTGAGTAACTAGGATTACGGGTGTGAGACCCCAGCGCCTGTCCAGGCGACCTTTATATTCTTGAAGCTTCCTGTTGGACCTGTGCCTAGCCCGAGACACCTCATTCTCTGGGTCTTAGCACTTCAGTGGCTCCCTCCTTGGAGATCCAGCCACTGTCCCTTGCTGTCACATGCTTTTCCTCAACTCTCAGCTTCTTCCATAGACCTGTCCATTTATTTCTCCTATCTCCCCCACCCCAAGATAACCAGTGCCCCGCCCAAGCTCAGCCTGGTAAAGTTGAGTACCCCTGAGGTCTGCTCATTCAGGGGCTAAGGTTCTACAGACCTCCCCCCGCACCCCCAGTTAACTCCCAACTTCCTACTTAGGCTGCGCAGGGGCCTTCTGGAGTCACTAAAGGGGAGCCCCAGGAAATGCAGCTCGTTTCACTTCCATGGCGGGGGGGTGGGGGGGCTGAGGCCTTGGCTGGGCGTCAGCAGAGGGAGGAGTCAGGTATAAATCACACCGCGGTGGCTCTCCTGGGGGCCGTCTCTGCGCCTTGTATGCTGCCCCAGCAGCCCCCATGGCGCCTCGGTCCCCTCCTCTGCGGACCCTCAGGGAGGCCCGTGCGGCTCTTGGCCAGGAGCAGAGTTGCTGCCTGTGTGTGGTTAGGGTTGTGGCTGCCATTAAATCTCCAGCAACTTGGCCCCAGCCTCTGGCGCGGGTGGTGGTTGCGACACCCACGGCCGGGAGGGTCACGTGAGTATGTGAAGGTCACTGACCTCGAGCTTGGGCTGCTGGTGGGCACAGGCTGGGGTCCCCCTACCTCCCAACTTGCCTCGGGCCCTCCTATCCCCGCAGCTGAGGTCTTGGGTACTAGTATCCTGGCACAACCTACACTGCCTGCGTGGATGAAAGCCACGCGGGGCCTTGTGCTGGGTGCCTGTGGCTCACACCTGTCATCCTTAGTTACCCGGGAGGCTGAGATCTGAGGATCTCAGTTTGAAACCAGCCTGGGCAGAAAAGTCTGTGAGACTCTTATCTCTGCTACTCAGAAAAAGTTGGAAATGGCTCAAGTTGGTAGAGGGCTAGCCTTGAGCAAAAGCAGCTCAGGGACAGTGCTCAGGCCCTGAGTTCAAGCCCCAGGACTGGCATCAAAAAAAAGGAAAGAACCTGGGCCTTGGCCACGTTGTTCCTCCTGCAGCTAGTCCAGACTTCCCGGAAGCTTCTCTCAAACCTGGGCCTACTTGGGAATATGGCACAGATGGCCGAGGGCGATGCCTAGGGCCCTTGGCTGGCTGCCATCTGTGGGGAAGCAGCCTTGCTCGGGATGGGCACCTGCAGGCTCAGAGCGACACGAGCCCCAGGTGCGCCACACAGCCCGCTGGCGGCCCCCTGCTGCGGTCCTGTGCCCGCCCGGCCCCCTTGGGTGGTGCTCTTGCTGTGCGCCAGCTCCAGCCTCCGCAGCATCCATCACAGCCACAAGGCTTCCTGCCCGGAGTGTGACAGCCCCGGGGGCTCCACGCCACAGCCAAGCCGGGAAGGCAGCAGAGGCCTCCACAGCCCCGCTTCCAGACAAAGAGCTCACTTCATCTGTGGACGATAGCCCTCGGGGGACAGATGACTGAGAGCCAGGCTTGGGGGGGTGGGGGTTCAGGAGGGGCTGCTCAGGGCCTGGGTTCCAGGGGCTGCAGGAAATTTCTTGGCAGGCCCAGCTGGGATGGAGACCAGGGGCTTCCAGCTCAACCCACCCTGCCCCCCCGCCTGCTGCCAGGGCCCTGAGGACCCCCTCACCCTTGCAGGAGAGCAGGAAGTAGTGGCCATCAGTGCTTCGGACAGCTCATGGCAAAGAAGGTCTCCCCCGCACCCCCTGGCAGAGCGCCCTGAAGGAGTATGTGGGGGCAGGGAGGCCAGGGGGTTGGCCTCCATGCTGAATCCTCCCTGTCCTGGCTCCTGCCCCAGCGGGCACCCAACTTACATCTCTGCATGGCGCGCTGCCAAACTCCCTGTGTTCCTCTTTTTTTTTTTTTTTGTTGGTCGTGGGGCTTGAACTCTGGGCTTGGGTGCTGTTCCTCAGCTCTTCAGCTCAAGGCTAGCGATCTACCACTTGAGCCACAGCACCAATTCCAGTTTTCTAGTGCTTTTATTAGAGATAGAGTCTCATGGGCTTTCCTACCCAGCTGGCTTTGAACTATGATCCTCAGATCTCAGCCTCCTGAGAAGCTAGGGTTATAGGCGTGAGCCACTGGCACCCAGCCTCACTGACTCTTAATGGGGACAGCCAGTGGAAAATGCAGCCAGGCGCTCCTGCCTGGGTCGCCAGGAAAGGTGACCCACCTAGGTCCACAGAAGACAGGCGCTGCTGCCCAACCCCCCACAACAGGCCAATTCTGGGGTCTCCTCCTCTGACTTCACATGGGCAGGGACAGAGGGGTGCTGAATGTCGCACCAAACTACATGGGTAGCCAGGTGCCGTGGGTGCCTCACGCCTGCCATCCCAGCTACTCAGGACACTGAGATCTGAGGATGGAGGTTCGAATCCAGCTTGGGCAGGAAAGTCGGAGACTCTTACCTCCATTTAACCACCAAAAGCCAGAATTAGAGCTGTGGTTCAAACAGTAGAGTTAGCCAAGGGACCCACACAAAAAAGAAAGAAGCCTTATGTGGCACTGACCTGGGTGGCAGCAAGGATGGGGGCCGGGGCGGAGGGGATGCTCTGGGTGCCAGGCATGGGGTAGCTGGGAGGCTTGGGTGTTCGCAGGTGGCATGTGGGGACCTCGGTGTAGGCCACACGGTGGCAGGGCTTCTAGGGATGGCCGCGCAGCTGTGGCTGGCTCGGACATGGGGCTCGGCTCACTCTGCTGGATGGGGGACTTCCCAGCTCCCCTCAATGGCTGGGGTGGCATGGTCTCCCTGACACTAAAGCAGCATGACCTTGGATTCAACCTGGCTAGAAGCCAGTGCCCATGGGTGGGGGGGAGGCGGCGGGGAGGGAGCATTCCCGGGTACTGCAGCTGCAGCCTGGCCAGCCCCCTTTCTGCTCACCAGCGCCTCATCTGGCCAGGCTCAGCCCAACAGGAAGGACATTCTCCCTGTGCCCACCCAGCCTGCATTCAACACCCCCGCCCCCGCCCGCCCTATTTTGTATTCTGATCATTTTCATTTCTGCCTCTCCCCTGGGCGCTGCTCTGTGACTTCCTGCTTGCTTTTATTTACATTTCCCTGGAGGGTCACAGGAAGCAGCCTGCCAGTCTCAGCAGGGTGTTTATCTTGGCCCAGTTGCTGGGCCCACATACGGGGGAGGAGGGTGCTTCCGAGGGGACGGGCAGGGGGTTGCTGGCCATGGCCACCTCCGTGCTATGGGGTGACAACAAGACTCCAACAGCTGGACAACAGCTGTGGGCATAGGCCTCCTGACCCCCGGCCCTGTGATCAGATGGAGTCTGGCTGTGCCCTGGGGGACCTCAAGAAGCCACGCTTTGGCAGCACAGGTGGTTCAGTGTGGGGTACAGTAGAGGGCTCTTCCCCCCCCCCCCCGCCCCGCTACTCCTCAGAAGCAGCATCAAGGCCCAGCAACAGGCTCCCTGGGCCAGCAGAGAAGCCCACAAGTAGGGAGCACCTCAGATATCTGCAGGGACTGGCTCATTTGAGCTCGGTTGTTGCTACAGCTAGGTCTAATGCTAGGTCCCAGGAGTGAGGGGATCCGGTGTCCTCCATCTTCCTTAGTGCAGAGGGGGCCAAGGGCCTGGCCATTTTGTGGGGGTTGCTAGACAGGGTCTTTGTGCCAGCCAGGAGACCACCTATATAGAGGTGCCATGGAGCTCTTGCCCAAGCCCCAGCATGTTTCTTACAGCCAGGGCCTGGCTCCCAGGCTCAATGCGGCCAGGTATGAGCGAGGCCAGTCACTAAAGCCTGGCATTTTGAAACTAGCAGAGGACCAGAGAGAGACTCCAGCTTCCCAAAGCCAGCCGCCAAACTTCCCTCCAAATAGCACCTGTGAGCTGGGCTCCAGTGGCTCATACCTGTCATTCTAGCTACTTAGGATGCTGACATTTGAGGATCGTGGTTCAAAGCCAGCCCAGGCAGGAAAGCCTCTGAGACTTACCTCCAATGAACTACCTACCAAAAAGCTAGAAGTGGATCTGTTACTGAAGTGATAGGGCCCTAGTCTTGAGCAAAAAAGCTCAGGGACAGCATCCAGGAATCTGGGTTCAGGACAGGCACAAAATGAAGGTAAGAAAGAATGCAAAGGTCCCTAACACACTGCACATGGTCCCAACTCTGTCACCTTCTGGCATCACGCACAGACCAGCACATGAACATCCAGGTTCTGGCTCTTTCTTCTTGTGCATGGGTTGTGACTTGGGGTTGTGCCCACCTGTGAGGGTCTGTTGTCCCCAGCGTATGTCCTGGGGACTGCTCCTATAAACACTATGCTACTCCTACTTCCCCCTCCCCACTTGGTGCTTGAACTCAGGGGCTAGGCGCCAGCCCTTATCTTTTTCACTCAAGTCTGGTGCTCTACCACTTGAGCCACAGCTCCACTTCCAGCTTTTTTTCTTGCACAGAATAACAGTCTCACAGATCTTTCTCCCCAGGTTGGCTTTAAACCTGATTCTCAGAGCTCAGCCTCCTGAGAAGCTAGGATTACAGGTGTTGAGTGTCTGCACCCAGCTGCACTGCCATTTTTAAAGAGGGTGACCCACCTGAGATGCTGCTGCTCTGCAGCTGTACCCCTCAGGAGCATGTTTAATCTCAGGATTTCCTCTTTTATCTTCCTTTCAGGGCAGGTCTGAGTTCCTGTTCTTGAACTTGCCTGTCATGCACACTCTGATTCCGGGGCTGTGGGCTGTGGCCTGGGCCTCGCATTGCCTCCTGTCCCCAGTACTCCCTGCCCCCCTCCCCTCCTCCCCCCCCCGCCCTCCTCCCCTTCTCCCCCCCCCCCCCCCCCCCCCGCCCCTGCTGTCTCCCCTGTCAGCTCTTTAGCTTCTGTGGGGAACCTGGGGATGAAACCAGGGCCACACATAAAGGCCTGCCCACACTGTGCCACCTCTGGAGATGACAGATCTGAGGTCCCCTGCAAACCAGCACTTTGGCCTACGCTTGTGGCTGTGGGGCCACAAGGGCTGGGCGGCCAAATGCTGAGCCAGCAAGTTCTGGAGGCCAGAGGCCACATCCTGGGGCTTTACAGTCCTGGGGCTCAGGATCTTCTTTTTTAAAATCAAGGTTCCACAGAGCCACCACAGTTCCGCCGCTTAGGAACTCCATGTCCAGCCTTCAGCCCAGGGCCCCAAGGGGACCCAGAACATGAAGAGAGACTTGGACACAGCCAGCACTGTGCTGGCCTTTCAGCAAAGGGCAGATGCCAGGGACAGGGCTAGCTGAGCCCTCCTGGCATGGCCCTGGGCTTGGGGCCAGTTGGGGACCTGAGAAGACTGAAGGGCTGCAGAGGCATGCAAGCAGGCAGCTGAGTTGAGCCAGGCCTAGGGCTGTCTCGATCAAGGGCCTCTCTACTTTGGGGCCCCATGGTGTTCTCTCTTCTGAAGCAGAGACCTCCATATGGCTTATGGAGGGTGCTTGGCCTCTCTCCAACCCGCCTTAGGGCCCAGAGGAGACAGGAAGCAAAGGCGGGTGTCACCAGGTGCTCCTGGCTTTCAAACTTTTGGTAGGTTCTGGGCAGAAGAGTGCAGTGGGGATGTATCTGACCCCAGCCGGATGACTCCAGGTAGAAAGGGGAGCCCTCCCCCAGCTCGGGTGAACCCTAAATCTCAGACTGTCTCTGTTCCGGCCCTGCCTGACCATCCTTTCCCACATCTGTGGATCTGTGACAGCACCCAATGGCTGTGTCTCGGTGGGACTGGTATGCATGGGGAGAGGCGGAAGTTGTCCCCACCAGAGCAGCCAAGCTGAGCATTAAGCATGGCCAGGGGGGCCTAGGAGCCACGTTTGTCCCCAGTGGGCTTAGGGTAAAGCCATGCTCAGGCTATAAGGAAGCCAAGGCTTTCAGGATACATGCGTTGTCATGAAGACAAGGCCTTATCCCCTACCCACCCCCTTCACGCCTGGACCCCACATCTCAGCCTGATGGACCTAAGGTCCCTGAAGCAGGCCAGAATCTAGCCCTGCTGGAGGGACACTGCTGGTGTGACCCCCCACCATGCAGGAATGTTAAGGGTCATGGCACCTATGTGGGCCGGGGGGGAGGGTGTACACCAGTGGAAGCTGGATACTAAAGGCCAGAGGACAAGAAACAAGCTGGCTCCTAGCTACCTATTGAGAGAGTGGGGTCTGGGCTGAGACTCATTTCCACCTTGGCAGCTGGGACAAATGACCACCACAGAGAACTTAAGTGCCAGGCAGCATCATTCGGCTCAGTTTCTCTAGGCTGCATACAGATGAGAAAAGAGCCATCCAGGGGAGAAGCTTCCTGCCTAGAGTCTAACCAGATGCCAGCATCCAAAGCTGGCCAGGCTTTCCCTGAGGTGGGCTCTGCTTTGGGACAGGTCTGGGGACATGCTGGTATCCCAGTGATGGCTGTAGGTAGAGGGATGTGCTTAGAGGTGGCCAGATGTGACATGGGGGTCAAGCAATCAGGTCCCAGGTACTGCTTTTGTGTGTGTATGTGCTGGTCCCGGAGTTTGACCTCAGGACCTAGGTGCTGTCCCTGAGCTTTTTTTTTTTTTGTTCAAGGGTAATGCTCTATCACTTGAGCCGCAGCTCCACTTCCAGCTTTTTTGGGTGCTTTTTAAAATTGGAGATAAGTCTCAAGGGCTTTCCTGCCCAAATTTGCTTTGAACTGTGACCCTTAGATCTCAGCCTCCTGAGCAGCTAGATTTACAGGCATGAGCCACTGGCGCCTGGCTCAGGGGCCGTGTCTGACTGGTGGCCAGCCCTGCAGTTCTAGGAGTGACCCAGAGGATCTGAAGCCATCAGGGATCTCACTGGGTCCATGATGGGGAAGAGATGTGAACCACAGAAGGCAGGACCACTTCGAGCAGCCACAGTGCCTTAGTGCTTCCCCTAGCCAGGTTCTGGCTAGCTCCCCTCGCCTGCTCCTCACCTGGCTTCATGGTGCTCATGACAGCCCGGCAGCTCCGCAGCACCGCATTGTAGATGGCCTTTTGGTCCTCAGTGAACTTGCCGTTGGCAGGAAAGGAACAGGTGATGTCCGAAGCGAAGCAGTAATACTCTCCACCCATGTCAAACAAGCTGTGGGGGAAAAGAGAGCAAGAAGTGGGGGGTGGGGAGGGTTACTCAAGGGCACCAGCTACCCCTCACTCCTCCCACTTCCTTCGCCCCTCACACTCCAGGGCAACTTTCCTGGGCCTGGCGTATGGAGGGGGCGGAGGCCGCCCCATCTGGAGATGTGAACAGCGAAGGCAGTTCAATCCTATGGCTCCCCCCCCCTGGCCCCATGGGGTGTGAGGAGCAAAGGGGCCATCCTGAAAGACCTCCATCTGTCCTCAGGAGTGAGGGTGGTACAGGGCTCTTGCCAGTCCCAGGGCAGGCCAAGGGGGCTGAGGTCACCTTCCCTGGCCTGGCCTCGGTAGCTCTTCTGTCAGGCCTCATTTGGAGAATCAGGAAGGGCGGACAGGTGCTATCTGCCTATATAAGAAGATGGCCCTCCAGGTCTGCCATGTACCTGGCCAGGCCGAGGCAGTGCTCACAGACAGAGGGAAGGAAGAAGGAGCTGGCAGGAGCCTGGGAAGTTTGCACAGGGCCCAGCAGACAACACGGACTGAGCTGCAGTATCTGTTGCCCACACACACGTGGAGTGTCTGGCTGGTATCTCTGGTGCTGGTCTAGCTTGGGGCCCCCCAGAGGGGGGAACCTTGACATCTCTCCCCGAGGTGGGACACCCTTGTCCTCCAGGGTCTGAGAAAGGTCACCTCAGGCCCATTGAGGCTTTGCCAGGGCCTGGCTGGCTGGTGCTGCCCCCTGACCCCCTTGCCCAGTTCAGAGGGAGCCAGGCAGACAGAAGGGAGCATGTGAGCATGCGTGGTAGGAGGGATGTGTGGGAGGGAGGATGGGAGAGGCCCAGGAGCCAGCAGAGGCAGGGCAATGGGGAAGCCAGCCACGGCTGCTGAGTCAGGATGGTAATGGAACCACCCCTCTGGACACCCCATGACAGGGCCCCTGGCACAGCAGAGGTTGATGGTCCTCTGGTCAAGGGCAGATAAGAATCCCCCCTTCTTTAATTTTTTTTTGCCAGGCATGGGGCCTGAACTCTTGGCCTGGGCGCTGTCCCTCAGTTCAGCTCTTCAGCTCAAGGCTAGCTCTCTACCACTTGACCACAGCACCACTTCCGGTTTTTCTGCTTATGTGGTGTTGAGGAATGGAACCCAGGGCCTCATGCATGCAAGGCAAGCGCTCTACCACTGAGCCACCTTCCCAGCCAGAAAAACCGGGAGAGAGCAAGGGAAAGGGTGACTGACACTGTCCAAAAAGAAATGTCCTCATTACCTGACATGTAACTATAACCCCTCTGTCCATCACCTTTAGAGTAACAAGAAAATATAAAAATTTCAAATGAAAGAATCCTTTTAATTCTTGGCACCAGTGCTGGAATTTGAACTCAGGACTAGGGTTCTATCTATCTCTTAGCTTAGCTTTCTTTTTGCTCAGTGCTGGTGCTCTACCACTTGAACCACAATTCTACTTCTGGGTTTTTTTGGCTGTTTTATTGGAGGTAAGATTCTCACTGACTTTTTGGCCTGGGCTGGCTTTGCATCTCAATCCTCAGCTCTCAGCCTCCTGAGTAGCTAAAGATTACCAATGCCCGCCTTCAGATTAGGAATCTTGCCCTGCTCATTCTGTGGCGAATGAGATGGGGCACAGAGCAGCCTGCAGTTCCCCAAGCAGGCCAGGGTGGGGCCTGGGTGCAGCCCCCCACCCATCTCAGCAAGGATGGGGGAGGGGCCCTAAGCAGCCCACCCAGTCCTTTGAAGGGATCATGGTCGAGTCCTGATACTGATGGGACCCAAATGGCTAGTGGATGGTGGTCCAGCCTCTATTGGCGGAGGGGGGGGGGGTTGTCCCACCGGCGTGCTCAGGCAGACGCGAGGTGGGACCTGCCTGCTCGCACTGGCTGAGCCCTGCTCTGCTTGGAGTCCGGCTCCGGCTTGGGTTTCCCCTGGGGGTCCCTCTGCAGCCACATATCCTGGCCAAGCCGAGCCCCTGGGCACCGCTGTGGCTTCTTTTACAAGGGCCTCTCACCCAAATCCAACTGCAGGGAAAACCACAGGCATTCCAGAAGCTGCCTGTGTGCTGGCCTCTGGGGTAAGGGGTGGGACTCTGGCGGAGTGCGAGGAGGAGCGGGACGGTGGCCACGTGGCCAGCTAGCAGCGGCAGCAGCCACACCAGAGCAGCAGGTCGGAAAGGTAGAGCGCCGGTGTTTAGGCTCCCCAGACACTTTGCTGAACTCCAAAGTCCTCCTCGGGGCACTCGGTTATCTCCTGTCTTTTCTGATTGCACAATACCCTGGGCAGTGTCAACAGTGCACAGATAACACCTCAGGTGACTCTCAGTGCCCCCACTAGCAGGACAGGGAGGCTGGGGTTGGGTCAAAGTCTTGGGGGAGCAGGGGAGACCTTATTTGAAGCAGATCCAGGGGGACCTGGCCTCAGTTGCGTGTGACTCACCACAGCTCAGTTATACAAGGAAACAGACTCTAAAGCACACACGGCCAGGCACCTGCCTAGGGCCAGAAGCTGTCCATACATTTGCTCCCACATGCGGTATTAGCCCCTAAAAGTGGACCAAAGGGTGGGACATAGCTAAGCCTGAAACTGAAGAGAAACTGAGGCTCTGAACATGGGTCTAGCAATGCCTACAGCTGCAGGGAAGAGAAGCCACTCAGAGCCCAGCTATGAGCTCTCATCCTGGCTCTGGCCTTCAGCCTCTGGGGCCTCAGCTTTGCCATCTTTAAAATGGGGACACTGCCCCTAGTGGCTGGTATGTGTCCTCTCAGGGCCAGGCCGCAGTGGAGACAGGGCTGCACTAGGGGTCTTGGCCTAGTTTTGCCTGGGAAAGCAGAACGTTCTCATTTGGGCTCCCTAGAGTCAACAAAGGAAAATTCTCTGTGGTTTGATGGTTTAGAACATCCAAGAATGGCCTGGGCAGACAGGACAGAGCCAGGAGAGAGAGAGAAGAGGGAGGGAGGGGGGAGAGTGTTAGATTCTTTGGGAACACAAAGCTCTATCTCACTACGCTGATCTAAAAGACCAGAAATTGGGAACTTTTTTTTTCTTTAAATCAGGTAGCCTACAGAACACACCAAATATTGGACTCACCTAGAACAGCACAAAATAAGACACATCAGGTACAGATCAGACTGACCCAAGTTCAAACCTTTCTCAGTAAGAAAATGTAGCGTGGGGTGTGCTTGGATTTTTTCAGCCTTTACATCCAAGATCTCAGCCGTGTGTGTGTGTGTGTGTGTGTGTGTGTGTGTGTCCTGAGGCTTGAACTCAGGACCTGGGTGCTGTCCCTGAGCTTTTCGGGTCACAGCTAATGCTCTGTCACTTAAGCTCTACTTCCAGCCTTCTGTTAGTTAATTGGAGGTAAGAGTCTTACAGACTTTGCTACCCAGGCAGACTTCAAACTGGGATCCCCAGATCTCAGCCTCCAGAATAGCTAGGATGACAGGCGTGAGCCACGAGTACCCAGCTTCAGTTGCCTTTTGTTGTTGTTGTTGGTATTATTTTTTTTAACCATCCATGTCCTGGAGAAGGAAGTTCGGACCCAGCCCCGTCAGCTTCATCCTGGCTCAGTGACACTCGGGCCAGGGCTTGAGTCTATTTTTGGGTTCTCAGTTCCCTATCTTTTTTTGTCTTGTTTGAAATCTCCCTCCGAGTTTCTTCACACGTAAGTGATTCTGATTCAGGACACTTGGAATCTAGGGACAAAAGCCATGGTGTTTATAAATCATCTCCCCGCACTCCTGTCTACTGGCTCCAGCGATCCTCTGCAGGCAGAGTGACAATGGAGAATTCCATCATGCTTGGCTCAGGGAAAAAACGCAAGATCCCTTCTTTTCTGGCTGCCTGGGGACACCCACCAGGGACACTACCCATCGCTGGCCGAGAGGATGTGTGTCATAATTTGAGACATCTGGGGAAGAGGCTCACATGTCGCCCAGCAATATGCTGGAGTCTCGATCCCCCCCCCCCGCCCCGCCCCCAGCGTGTGTTCCTACAAACTGTATTTCTGGCTGAGATGACAGGCTCTTCCGGGAAGCTTTTGGCCTGGGCTACCTGCCACGATTGGCCCACCCAGACCCTCCCCGGGTCTCCCCCTCTCCCCTCCCTCAGCACCCATCACCCCCTGCAGGGACGGGCCAGCCCACAGGCAGAAGGCCTCCCAGAGAAATGCTGCCATTTGTTTTGTTTTGTTTTGTTTTAAATACAAGGGCTGCTTTGTCCTCTGGCTTGTAGCTTTGTTTTAACCAACTGAGCATAAGGCGTTGACTCTTAGCCGCTTCTCACCCAACACTGACGTCTCACACACGCGTGTGTCCAGAACAGCAGAAGCAATGCAAAACTGTTTAGCGCTGACATTCGTTTGTGTTCTAGGCTGGGGTGGGGTTTTCTGACTTCTCCCAGATCTCAGCAGGAGGTAGAAAGCCCACAGGGGAGGGGGGGTCACTTGTATCTATGGATTGCAGCGAGCTGACCCTAATCAGGTGAACTCCTCCCCAGGATCTGCCTAGGTCCAGTAAGACCTGGGGAAATAGGAATAGCCACCCTGCTGCCCCTATCAGCAGCAGCTTCCTGTCCAGCGATACACACAGTGATAAGAACAGTCCCGTGCTGGGGACCTGATTTCTGGAGAGAATCATCTTTACCAGTGTCCTGGAATGACACTGAGATGGGTGACATGCGCCGGGAAGAGCACCCCAGTCATCACAACCCTGGCCAGAGTGGTGGCCCCCAGAGGTTGCTTCCCCCAAGGGCCTGTTGCCACGTCTAAGGCCCCACAGCCCAGGCTGGGCATCAGGGCTGTGGCTGCTGTGGGTGGGTGGGTGGCGGGGGGGAGTCACATGCTCCATTTCACTTTTCTGGTGACTAGTGTCTTGTGATGTTCGGGAGCACCCAGACCGTCTAGACAAGCACTTCTCAAAACTGTGACTCCAGACGTCCACCGAGCGGGTGTGGCTACACAGCCCTGACCCAGTGCACAGGAAAAGCAAACACATGGGGAAGGTGACAAGCTCGGGAATGGTGGAGGTCGGGGGGGGGGGTAAATAAAGTGAGGTGCTGAAGGCCGTAGACAGTTTGTCTGGACCGAGCTAACCAGAGCTGTGCCCTGCCCCAGAGCCTGGCATGTCCTGAAAATTACAAAATCCACCAGGCACCAGGGGGCTCACATCTGTAAATCCTAGTTACTCCGGAGGCTGAGATCTGAGGATGGAAGTTTGAAGCGAGGCGGAAGGCAGGGAGGGGAGAGAAGGGGAACTCCTCTCTAATCAAGCAGAAATAGAGCTGTGGCTTCCGTGGTAGAACACCTGCCTTGAGTGGAAAAAGTAAGAGCCAAGTCCTAAGTTCAAGTCCCAGTACTGACACGAAAGAAAAAAAAGAAGGCAAACAGGAGCTCCATTTCTGTGGATCAGGCAGACAAGGCTGGAGTCATGGCAGGAAATGAGGGGAGGGGATTGGCAGGTGGCTGAGCTAGGGATGGGGCTGCAGGTCCTCCTAGGGCGGGGGTGAGGGCAGGATATCATACCCATCACTACCAGGACGAGGCCCAGCCACGTCCTGAGACAACACTGCCCTCTTCTGGCCAGTGCTGGAATATTCAGCTCATGACCACACCAGTTACCTCCAGCCTACAGCTTAGGCAACCCAGGTCTGGGGCCTCCTTGGACCTGTGTTCTAGAAGTTTCGGAGGCTGGGGAGTGCGGAGGCTGATTTGGTGGTGGAAGAGACAGGACGCAAGTTGGTGAAGAGGGGTGTCCCAAATTAGAGCTTGCTGAGGCCACATCTTGGGCCTCCCCTAACCTTGACGGCAGTTCCTATCCTGAAAAGGGGTGCCTGCCCAGGGCTCAGGGGGGCGCATAGACTGTCCTGTCCAGGGGTGCCCTTGTTCCCAGGATTTAGACATGGGCACTGACATTCCAGGGTCACCCAGGTCCAGCTTGCCAGTCCTTGGTGCCTCTAGACACCCAAGGGCTCTCAAAGATGACCTAGTGGGAGGGGGGGCCCACCCCCACCCCCTGTTTGGAACTGGCTGCAGGGGGCCCCCAGTGACCTTGTCAGACCCCATCCTGTGAGCGGGCACATGGGAGGCATTTGAGTGAGAGCCCCGCACTCGGGAGCCCCGTTTGAGACGCCCTGCTTTGCTTGCCTTAATAAAAAGGAAAATGCAAAGCAGCTGATGCTTGCCCGGGGACAGTGACCTGCTGTGGGCTTCATGAGGCAATGCCAGGACATAACAGAAAGCTCTGGAAGCCAAGAGAGACCCCCCCCCCAGGCATGAAGATCATAGGCCCTGTACATGGCCTCACAGTTCTGGCTGGGCTGAGGGAGGACCCCGGGGCTTTGAACCACACTAGGTCCTGTTGCCCCCTGGGTTGGGATCTGGCCCTGGCAAGGGGCCATCAGCTTAGGGTGAGGGACGGCCTTGAAATACTCTGTCCTTGGATCATAAGCTTAACCTGCAGTCGGGACCAGTGTGTCCAATGTCCTGGGCCCTGTGGGTGAGGACAGTGGCGGATGAAAGTTGACAGAGGGGCTGAGAGGTGGCCTGTCCAGCTCCACAGAGGCCCTGCTGCAGGAAGATGAGAAGGTGGGAGAGCGGGCACAGCCTTCTTCAAGTCCTACCCAGCATTCTTGCCAGGGCTAAAATGTCTGTGGTGATGCATGCCTGTAATCCCAGCAGTTGGGAGTTTGAGGAAGGACGATGGAGAGTTTTTAAGGGCAGCCTGGCTTTGCTATTTTGTACTTACTCCCCCCAAGTGTCTCTGGAGCTGGGTGGTCTATGACCCAGGAAGGGTGGGTGCTCAGCTATGGAGGGCAACCCTCTGAGCTCAGGCTGTGTGTGTGTGTGTGTGTGTGTGTGTGTGTGTGTGTGCGCGTGCGCATGCGTGTGCGCACACTGAGGTGGGAGGGCTGCCCATACCTGAGATTTCAGTGGAACTGGGATTTGAACTTAGGGCGTTAAGCTTGCCAGGCAGAGACTATCATTTAAACCACAACCCTTAGCCTGGTGGCTGTCATCCTAGCTATTCAGGGGGCTGAGATCTGAGGATTGCGGTTCAAAGCCAGCCTGGGGAAGCAAACGCCATGAGAACCTTATGTCCAATTAAGCACACACAAAAAAGCTAGAAGTGAAGCTGTGGCTCAAGTGGTAGAGTGCCAGGCTTGAACAAAAAAGCTGGGAAGGTGGCTCAGTGGTAGAGCGCTTGCCTTGCATGCAGGAAGCCCTGGGTTCGATTCCTCAGCACCACATAAGCAAAAAGAAAAAAGCCAGAAGTGGTGCTGTGGCTCAAGTGGTAGAGTGCTAGCCTTGAGCTGAAGAGCTGAGGGACAGAGCCCAGGCCCAGAGTTCAGGCCCCAGGACCTGACCCCCCCCCTCAAAAAAAAAAAGCTGAGGAAAAACACACATGCCCTGAGTTCAAATCCCAGGACCAGCACAAAACAACAACAACAACAACAAAGCTCCACAACCTTAGCCATACCTGAGGTTTGGGAGAGATGGAGGGGAAGGACTGGTGTCCCTTAGCACCCTTTCCCAGAATGCTCAGAACCAGTTCTGATACTGTAACAGCTTTATTACAGACATAAAATCTCTCTGGGGCATTGTTACCTAATCAAAGGCTGGGACCCCAGGTGCCCTGCTGGGGCGTGTGCCTGAAACATATCCCCCCCACCCTGGGAGGCCCCTGGCTTCTGAAGAACTCCATGTGACACTGTATTCCGGTTTCATACCTTACGGTGAAGTGTTGTGCCTTTTATGTTGGGATAGCGGAATGATTTATTATTTACTGAACGCAGTAGGGCGCTCGGCAGATCCATTTCAATAAAACAATGGATTATAAATGCCGCCAGCAATCTGGCAGTGGCAGTAATCAACAAAACATGTTGTTCTAAATGCTGCATAATAAATTGACTATAATAGACTCATAATTATTCTACTGGCTACATTTCAAAGTTACACTAGAAAAACAAAATCACCAATTTGAGTTTGGCATGAGCACCAGTGGGCTTCCTCGAGTCATTGCTACTTACAGCTGCACTGGGAGACACAGGTGCCACGCACTGCCCACGTGGGCCGAGGCCACAGCACCTGGGCCATGTGTGGAGGTCTGATATACACAGGACCTTGGTCCAGACCCCTGTCCTTCAGGGACTACAGCTAAGGCCAGCCTTTTATGGAGTGAGGACCCCTGCTGGGGGCAGCTGAGGGGAGAGGAAGGGCAACTGATTTCCCTGGGGGGATGCTGTGGGAAGGAGTCCTCTAGCCAGCCACAGCTGCTCCCAGGACAGGAAGGATCTGCTGATGTGGCTGCATCTGCCTCAGTTTCCCTGAGATTGGGTTTCTGTGACCTGTCCTTCTGGGTCACCTTTGACCCTGTAATGACAAGGTAAAAAAAAAAAACCAAACAAACAAACGAGGGGCAGGGCTACATTGGGCCTTGTTCAGGACATCAGCCATGGATTAAAAAGACACCCTAGATCTGAGGCAGAGGTGGCCTGGCTTGGCTGGCTCTGGCGAGTGTCAGGACAGTGGAGATGAAAGGCAGGGGACACTCAGTAACTGTGAGAGGGACTGTATGCATGGGTGCCCAGAGATCCCTCCCCAGGCTTCGGGATGGCACCCCAGCGTGTTCCACGCTCTGTGTCAGAGATCTGGGAGCAGAATCGCCATCTTGAGGAGGTGCAGGTTGGGGCTCTGCCCACTCTACCTCATCATACCCTCCACGAGGGCTGATTACACCCAGAAGCCCACCTGATACCTCCCTCCTTGAACTTGATAGCACAATGGTGGTGCCCGCCATGGGGCTGTGGCTGAGGCTAGCAGGTTTGGGGAACTGGGGGAAGGGGGATCTCTCAGCACTGATACACAAGACTGGAAATGTAGACCTCACTGGAGGGAGTATCCAGCCTGGGAGACAGAAAGATCACCATCTTATAGCCCCACAGAAAAGCTCAGAGGCGCCCTGTCCTGTACCCCCTTCAGCTTATTTGTAGGGTGCAGGCTTTTGGCCCCAAAGAAGGCACCATACAGACCAGTGGCTGAGACTAGGAAGTCTGGGCTGTGCTCAGCTCTCTTGGTTGACCTTGATGCTAAGTGTCTAACCTTGGCTGGGCTGTTCACATTCAGAGCAGAGTTGGGTGGCAGCAACAGCGGCAGTGGAGCCTGCCTTGACTTACCACATGTCTCCGTCCTGAATTGTACGGTCATTGGGGGCTCCAGCGTGTCCGTAGTGCAGCACAGCGGCATTCTCACCACTGGGAAGAGATAAGAGAGGTTGTCAAAGCCATCCACTTTCCAGGAGAGGCCAGGAGGGCGGCTGGGTAAGGCCTACAGCCTGGGGGGGAGCCCCCCCCCCAGGCCAGCCACAGCTGGAGGCAGCAGCAACAGTGCCCCCTGCAGATCAACCTGGGCACGACTTTGCCCTCTGGGCTGGGGGTGTGGACAGCACATGCAAAGAACAGAAATGGGGAATCATACTACGTGGGCCCGAAAAACGGCCCCAAGGAGCCCCCTCATGAAGGGTGAGGGGCTCCCCAGGATGGTCCCCCATGGGTGGTCTCAGGATCCACTTTGGATCCTTGGCTGGGGCTGGAAGACAGGAAGCTGGTGGTAGTTTGACCCTCTGCTCTATGGAGCTGCCCCACAGAGCACCATCTTTTCTTTTTTCTTTTTGGTCAGTCATGGGGCTTGAACTCAGGGCCTAAGCAGTGTCCCTGATTTCACTCAAGGCTCTATCACTTTGAACCACAGCGCCACTTCTGGTTTTCTGGTGGTTTGTTGGAGATACAAGTCTCACAGACTTTCTTGCCCGGGCTGGCTTCGCACTGTGATCCTCAGATCTCAGCCTCCTGAGCAGCTAGGATGACAGGTGTGAGTCATCAGCCCCTGGCCTGGTGCGATATCTTTAAGAAAAAAGAACTGTTGAGTGTCCAAAGGAAGAGAAAAAACAAACAAACAACACCTGGGTATAATATTTATGGCCCCATTTGGGAGTCTTGGGAATCATAAAAGTAGAAATAATGATTTTTTTCCCCTCGCTATCCACCAGAGAAGCGCATTTCCAAGAACTGAGGTGTTCAAATGTATTACTTATGTGGGAGGACGTGTACATCAGCGGGCGCTGTCCAGCTCTTCCTGGCTGGGCAGGGGGCAGACTCGAGGGGCAGAGCCTGGCGGGGCCTGGGGGCCAGGCTAGCTGGGGTGAGTTCCAGAGGCCAGGGGACCACCTAGGGGTGGGAGGTCGCAGCGCATAGCGACACATGCCGCCAGGCACCCACGCAGCTATGCAAACTCCAGAGGGGAACGCAGCACTCGGGGCCATTTTTACCAGCATGCTCAGCCATGTGCAGGTGCCACCCACACCTACTTGGAATCCCTGCAGCCTCCTGCAGTTGGTGATCGTCTCCTGCCGGAGCTGTGACCCAATGGTCCTTGTACTGCTGCACCAGAGTCTCACACACACACACACACACAAGGACATAAACCCTAGTCCCCATGCCCCATCACAGTTACACACAAAGCCACAATCTCAAGCTCCTAATGGGAGCCCTGGAAGGGGACAGGATGACATAAGCTGGGCTCCCTGGTTTGTGTGGCCCAGGGACAACCTGGTCCTAGGGCTTTAGGGGTAAGTATGACCTCTAGGTTTGGGTGCCAGGCACTGGTGTGGGCAAGTGAGCTCCCTATCCCCAGCCCTTTACCCCGCCCCCCTCACCCCAACACTCCCACCCAAGACACCTGGGCACACTTACCTACAGCAGATGCAGGTGTAGGAGGTGTGACGCATGCCACCCCGAGAGTAGCAGTAATGTTGGAACAGGCTGCGGGGGTAGGGGGGGGAGAAATAGGTTAGGCAGTCCCCAGAGGTGCATGGGCCTAATCTCCAGTGAAAATCCACAGCTCAGGTCTGGCTCTGCTATGCATCCAGGAAGTCCAAGACATAGCCCTGTGCCAGGGAGCTCACCACCCTGGCTGCCCCAGCAGTGTCCTGATCCTAGGGTTTGGGACAGCGAGCTCTGGGGGACAGGCTAGAGCCAGAGGTCTGTGTGTCCGTAAGGCTGGAGATTTTCCTGTGTCTCCATCGCCCACCATCTTGCCTTAGCAAGAACACAACCCCCATCCAGGCCCCATGCTGTCCTGGGCTGGACCTCTGCAGATGCAAGATGAAGTCACAAACCAGCCTAACCCCTGCTACGCGGCCACCCTGGGCAGGCAGGCTAGTAGGTCTATGGTGGCTCCAGGATCTGATGTGCTAGACTGGCCACCTTGGGGTGCTGAACCCCAGAAAGGCTGCACTGCCCAGAGCTTTGGAGTGGCTCCACCTCTGTGCCTCTTTACCCCATGCCTTGTGATTACAGGACCTTGGATTTGCACAAGCTCTGAGGGGTGAGGGGCCCAGGCTGCACCCCAGATGCCCAGCTTTGGCAGAACTGAGCTGGTGCGGGGCCCTTTCCCCCAGACCTCTCCCCACACCCTTCTCTGGCACCAGGGCAAGCCACGGACAGAGCACCAAAGGCAGCCGTGGGCATGCCTGCCCTGCACATTCTAGGGCTGCACTGCAGAACGTTTGTGCGGAGGAGTTTAATCTTCCAGGCACCGTAAACACAAATTATGTGTAATTGTGATGATTGGGTATTAAGTAGTTGTTATGCAGAAGCGAGTCTGCCAGATTCAATCGACTTTCAGACTTGCCTTAGAAACCTCACAGGCTAATTGGGTGTCTGGAGGGGAAGTATTTCCTCCATGCAAAGGATTTCAGGAGTTTCCAGGAGATAAGGTACCCCCCCCATCCCCTGTGTTCATGGTGAAAGAATAGGCAGAATTGCCCCTTTTGCCTCAGCCCAAGACCCTCAGTCACAGCCCTGAGTTTGGAGGGTAGAGGCCAGTACCCCCCACATCCAGCCCTCCTGCATGAAGGGGCCCCCCTGGCAGCTTCAGAACTGGTCCCCAAGTCACTCTTCAGAGCCACCATGCTCTTGTAGCTTCGGGATAGGAAGTCTTGCCCCAGCAGAACTAAATCTCTGAAGGCTACATAGCCATGATCAAGGTGATAGGACAGGTGAGCTACAGATGACCACGTGGTGTGCGGTGATTGGCTGGGTTCAGAAAGGACAGGCAGAGGGGCAGCCGTGCCACTGGCATGTGCACATGACAAACGTGTTCTGTAAAGGCAGGGCCTGGCTGGGCTTGGCGCGCTGGCCTGCAGCACAATATTCCCCTCAGCACAGACTTATTTGTGGGTTGTGGGACTTGAACTCAGAGCCTTGGTGCTGTCCCTGAGCTTTTTTTTTATACTCAAGACTAGTGCTCTACCACTTGGGCCACAGCTCTACTTCTGGTTTTCTAGTGGTTCACTGGAGTTAAAAGAGTCTCACAGACTTTCCTGCCTGGGGCCGACTTTGAACCTTCTAAAACTTCTAGAAACAAGTTTATCCATCAGAGGAGAGCAGACAGAGGGGCAGGCAGGACAGTTACACGTTCTGTCGTCACCTCCACACACCTGGTAGTCTTAGATACTGTGATTCACACACATACGATGTTGGCGTAATTGCTAGCCCCTGCCTCCTTGGGCTCTCTGAAAAGAGGGGGGTCTGGGGTGCAATGACCTGGTCCTGGGGGGGGCACCTCCTTCAGCAGTAGAAGGGGAAGGGATGGGTCCAAGTTCCAACCAGCAGCCAGCTACATCCCTGCTGCTCGGGCCCCTTCATTTCCTCACTCCAATAGCCTGGCCGGGGCAGAGGCTGCCTTGAATCGAGGCATCCATTTGACCCAGCCTGGAGATGATCAAGTGAATGGAACAGGAACACGGCACACAGCCAGGCCTGCACCTGCGGAAACATCTTCAAGAATGGCAGCACGACTTCCCCCCTGGGGCAGGGGAACCCACAAATCTAGCCAGATTTTGTGGACCGTTCTTGGGCCCAGAGCCCAGCTTATAATATTAGATGCAAAACCTCGGAGGGTGCATGATGAGTACAAGAGGGGCGAGCAGAGGGCCACCTGTGCCCCCACGTGGCTTTCTGGGGGACACAGTTCATCTGTGATGTGTAGTTGAGCAGCCCCCTTCCTCCTCCCCCCCTCCCACTTCTTGGCTCTGGCCTTTGACCTGGGAACTGCCTGCCCAGGGTAACAACTTCTCACCGACATTTTCCAAGGGTCCTGCCAACTCAGTGGCTGGGTATGTGGGGCCGGGCCCCTCAGGCCTGCATGGCCCAGCTCTACATGGCCTGAGCCCCACTGCTGGCCCAGGACATTTGCCCCAATGCTCCTGTCAGGGAGCCTTTACCAGTGCCCGTGATGCTGTTTTTTTTGCACGGGGCAGGGGGTGGGTGCATACAGGCTTAAGATTCCTGTGGACTGAGCCAGGCCTTGCTGCCAGGCAGGCTGAGACTACAGGTAGGCTTCATGGTCCCACCAATAAGAAAAAGCAAACAGCTACTCATAGAAGCATCTGACATTTCAAATGACCCTTTGGGTGAAGTGAATTTTTTTCCTACTTCCCAGTGAGGAAGCCATGCAGAGCAACCATGTGCTGTGCGTGCAAGGCCTCTGCGCAAAGCTTACAGTCTTATTTTCCCTTCTGATGCTGGTTCTGGGGGCTGGGCACTGTCCCTGGAGCTGTTTTGCTCAAGGCTAGCACTCTACTACATGTGCCATATCTCCACACTTCCAATGTTTGTTGTTGTTGTTTTTGTTTTTTTGGCAGTTAATTGGAGATGAGTCTCATGGACTTTTCTGCCCAAGCAGGCTTCAAACCACTATCCTCAGGTCTCAGCCTCCTGAGTAGCAAGAATTTACAGGTGTAAGCCACAGGAGCCTGGCGAATGTTATCATCTTCAGGACATGCCAGTGTTTGGGGAAGGGCACAGGTCCAGACAAGCTGTCTGTGGCCTTCAACACCTCATTTATTTATTTGTGCCGGTCATGGGCCCTGAACTCTGGGCCTGGGCACTGTCCCTCAGCTCTTCAGCTCAAGGTTAGCGCTCTACCACTTGAGCCACAGTGCCACTTCTGGCTTTTTCTGCTTATGTGGTGCTGAGGAATTGAACTCAGGGCCTCATGCACGCAAGGCAAGCACTCTACCACTAAGCCACCTTCCCAGCCCTCAACATCTCATTTTATTCAACCCCCCTCTGCTGTTCCTAAGCAAGGGCTCAGCTTGTTTCCTGAGCCTTGGGTCTGGAATGATGCCTACCTCTGGCATCACAGTCAGGGTGCAGGAGATCTGTACATCAAAATGTGGCTAACGGTGTATAGACTCCTGACCTCACAGCTGGGCAAGGGGCCTGAGCTAAGCCAAAATGAAGCTCTAAGGACAATGGACTCTGTTCAGTCTGGGGGAAGGGTCCCAGGTGGGCGTGGGTAAGCAACCTGCTTTGGAGAGGACACTGGGATCCCAGGATCCCCAAAGGGGAGAACTGACCAACCTGAGCCAAGGGCAGCCGCAAAGACTGTGGCTAGGAGAACAGAAGCAACGGAGAGACACGGTTCACCTCTCTCCAAGAAATGCCTTATCAAGGTACGAGGTAATTAGCATTTTAATTGGATAATTGGGAATTCTAAATTGCCTATCTCTTATTAAGCATAACTGAGGACATAACATGACATTCAATTAACAAATCTTCCCCTTTATTTGTGACATGCTTGATTAGGCTGAATGCTGGACTTCTTCAGTATCAATTATTGGGGGTAAGGGGGGGGTAGAGGATAATTCTTTAGTTGTCAAAAGTCCTAGCCAGAGGCTGGAGGCTGGTGGCTCATGCCTGAAAATCCTTGCTGTGGCTCAAGTGGTAGAGTACCAACCTAAAGGACAGTACCCAGGCTCTGAATTCAAGCCCTAGTTCCTGAACAAAACAAACAAAAAGCAAAACTCTGGCCAGGACAGATGGCTAATTTATATATATATGCACACATACATATATAGTATCTTGGAAATTCTTAGAAATTACACATTAAAAAAACACCCATCTTATCATCCAGCTATGACCTCTATCAAATATCATGTTGAAGCATCTTTTAAAAATGCATAAACAGAAATTTTAAAAGGTCTGACCTATCTGCAGACCTTTGGGCTAAGCTAAGATAGACCCCAAGATACACTGCCCTGAACCCTGAGAATCCTTAGGAGTGTCTGGAGTCCATTTTGCAGAACAGATCCTGACTAAAAAAATGTGCATATTCTACTTGCAGGTCTTTAGCCTGACAGGAAAAATGCATGTGGCTACAAGTGTGTGTGTCTCTTTCCCTGTCATCTGTCTCTGAACCTATCTACCTACTCTCTCTTCCTTCCTCCTTATCATCTATCTCTGTATCTCTGTATCTATTTATCATCCATCTACCCACTTACCCACCATCCATCCATCCATCTATCAATCCATCTATCCCTCCATGAGTATAGACTCATGCACCCATACATTTATCCACGTACTTATATATACATTCATCCATCTATCTCTATCTCTGTATCTGCCTATCATTTAACTACCTATCCACTTATCCACCTATCCAACTATCCATTTATCCATCCATCCATCCATCTTTGTCTGCCACTAGATTTCCTGCAGTTTTCCTCAGAGCGCAGATGAACATTGACATGCAGGAGGTTCTCAGAACATTTCTGCTGAGTGACTGACAGCCTAACTTTGAATAAGTACAGGTGGCAGTGGCACAGCCTGTAATTTCCTTAACTAGCTTCCCACTGTCAGATGCTGGGTGATGTCCACCCCTGTTATGATGGGCACTTGTGGCCACATGCCTTTTCCCTGTCAGGAGTGGAGGGTGCACATTTTTCATTCTCAGGGCCTGACACGTAAAATGGACCCCTGACACTCCTAGGGAATTTCAGGGTCAGAGGTTGGTGCACCGTGGGTTCTATCTACCCACTGAGCTGGGGACCAGGTGTTTCACTGTTTCAGTGATGAACGTGCACTTCTGAGCATGCTCATTCCTTCTTTCCTTTCTCAATGGCTTGTTCCCTTTTGAAAAATGTGAGTGTTCATCTTTTTCTTGCTGATCCTTATGGGATTTATATATGAAGGATCCTAGGCAGTGGTATGGGTTATTGACTATGTAACAAGTTTTCTCCCTTTCCTCTTTAATCTTTCTTATAGCATTTCTGGACAGACAAATTTACATTTTTATTGGCCAGCTTCAGGTTTGGTTTTGTTTGCTTGCTTTATGGCTTCTTCCTCTGGCGCCATATTCAAGAAGCCCTTCCGAGTATCTCTTGCTGGTATTGTGACTAAGGCCGCAGGCAGAGCTCTGCTTTCTTTCATGAAATACCCCTCCCCCACTGGCCAGAGCATTTGCTGAAGATGAATCTCTGCTGGGCCGGGCAGCTCAGCTGGTCATCCTAGCTACTCAGGAGGCTAAGAGCTAAGAGCTAAGAGCTAAGAATTGCAGTTTGAGTCTGGCCTGGGCAGGAGACTCTTATCTCTAGTGAACCAGAAAAAAAAAAATCCCAAACAAAAACAGAAGCAAAACTGTGGCTCATGTGGTACAGCACCAGCTTTTGGTAAAAAAGCTAAAAGATAGAAACCAGGCCTTAAGTTCAAGCCCCAGTTACTGGCACAAATGAACACACACACACACACACACGCACACACGCACGCACGCACGCACGCACGCACGCACGCACGCACGCACGAAAGGCTCTCCATGAAGGATGGAGATGATTTTCTTCCCTTCCCAGGAGAAGAGTCAGGCATGTAGAACCCCTGGGGAAGTGACAAGGGAAGGAAGGAGGGAAGAGGGAGGGAAGGACTTCCTCTGAGCCAACATTTCCTACAGCCTGAACGGCTGAGATGATGTGTACACAGATCATTGTGTTTACTTGATGCGTTAAGTATTTATTTGGAAGTTTACCTTCCATTTATCCTGGTAAATTATACTTCAGCGTTCCCTCCTGCCAGGGATGAAACGCTTCCTTTCAATGCGTGTTTAAAGGGAGGCGGGAAGGACTCAATTTAAGGAAAACTAGTAAGCAGATAATAGCGGATATGGGTTAGAGACCTGGCTGAAACCACAGAAGTGCCGTGTGAATGGCTGAGGCTGACAAATTCCACTGTAAGGTTTCCATGAGGAAAAAGGGAAAATGCAGGAAGAGCAGGAGCAGGAACTATGGCAGCCTAGGCAGCAGGGTCAGACCCCATGCAGCTAAGACAAGCTTAGAGTCTTTTTTGTATGTGTGGTAGCACTGGGGCTTGAACTCAGGACCTGAGCATTGTCCTTTGGCTTTTTCACAAAAGGCTAACACTCTACTGCTTGAGCCACAGCTACCCGTCTAGCTTTTTGGTAGTTCCTTGGAGATGAGAGACTTATGGACTTTCCTGCCTGGGCTGGCTTCGAACCTCAATCCTCAGATCTCAGCCTCCTGAGTAGTTAGGATTGCAGATGTGAACCACCAGTCCCTGGTTAAAATGCTTAGAATCTTCTAAGCATCCAGAAGGCCCAAGGTGGAGCCGGGCCTGCAGAGGAGGAGGCCAGGACTGGGCAGGGAGGGCCAGGCCTCGGTGGGTCCTACCTGGCAAGGGCTCTTCCTGCCTTGCGTGTGGCTGCGTTTCACAGAAGTGGGTGATCCATCAGCTGTGAATGCCAGGAGCCCGTCTTCTAACAAGCCTTCCCAGGTCTGCTCAAAACCTCAGCAGACAGAGGGAACCATGGGAACACCATTCATCACTTTCAAAGTCTTTATCCACTTACGATGATAAATGGGGGTTGTTCTCAAGCTGCCCCTACAGAAAGACCAGCCCAGTAAAGAGGAGATGCTGCCAGCGGCGTGGGGGTGGGGTCAGGAATGTGCCTGATCAGTGTCTTTGGAGCAGCCCATGCCTGAGCTGCCTCTGTCAGAGGGTCTGGACCACAGATCTGAAGGGGAGGGTGAATCAGGCACTGTACTGGCTCTTCATGAGGCTGAGATTTGAGGAGCACAGTTCGAAGCCAGCCTGGGCAGGAAAGTCCATGAAACTCGTATCTCCAAGGAACCAGCAAAAAGCCAGAAGTGGCGCTGTGGCTCAAGTGGAAGACCATCCAGGCCTTGAGTTCAAGTCCAAAAAAAAAGGTATGGGGGAAGGAGGTGTGCTTGGATAGGGCAACAAGCATTCCCAGCCAGAGCCCTGGCACCCACTCCCACTATGCAGACTGAGAGATGGGGGTGGGGAGGGACGGCCACAGGGGCCCCTCATGTGTCCCCCACCTGCACCAAGATGTGTCCTCTGGGTCCACAGAGGCAAGAGAAAGATGAAGATCCACAAGCCATCATTGCTTCTCTGGTTGATACCTCCAAACACAGAGAGGGTCTGAGGAGTACTCCCCCAACAGGGGGGTTCCAGACACAATCCCCCACAAATTTCTATCACTGAAAACCTATTTACCAATAGCTCATTAATAAGGCCTAAGTCCTTTAATGACGGGAAGATTAAACTGTGTTTGAAATAATCCATTTTTAATTAAAATGTTATATCCTCTCTTGTTTTTGGACATATTCAAGAGGAAGCCTTCACATGTTTTGTTTTGTTTTTTAAAATATATATTATACAAAGCCAATAATTAGAAGAACGCATGCTTTTAATTATATTTTAATTATTCCTCACCTACCAACACAAAGTTAATATTCTTTTTTATCTCTTTTATTTTTATGTGTCAGCACTGAGGCTTACATTCAGGACCCGGGAGCTGTCCCTTAGCTTTTTCGCTCAAGGCAAGCACTCTGGGCTATACCTCTACTTCTGGTCTTTTACTGGTTATTGGAGATAGAGTCTCACAGACTTTCCTAATCAGGTTGGCTTTGAACCACAATCCTCAGATCTCAGCCTCCTGAGTAGCTGGGATGACAGGTGTGAGCCACTGGTATCCATCCAGGTAATACGGTATCTATCATATGTGGAATCAATTTCTGCCGTCTGTGGGAGCAACTAAGGTACCTGGAGACCCACGTCCCGACCTGACAGAAAGACTGGAACCACCAGGTTGGTAAGTGTCTCCTGGTCTCTGGCCCCCAAAGCAGCTGGCTCTGAGGCAAGGATAGAGGTTAAGTGAGGAGACTGGGCCCCATCCTGTTGGTAACAGGGCAGGAAGTCCCCAGATGCCTCCACTCCCTGGTCTGTACATTCTCTGCATTATCTCACTAGGATAACCCATGTGAGCTACCAAATCCCTCACCAAGATTTTAAAAAAAAAGGTCTAATGAGAGGTCGGACAACATCTGGCCACATCTGTGGGAGCCATGGTCCCATCTGCTGTGGTGGACCATCCTGAGACTGCTAGGGGGTATCAGGAAAGTTCTTCGATGTTCTCTCCACTTGTGTCTACACAGAAGAGACTGCTCCAACAGCCCACGCTGGATTAACTGAACAAATCCCCCCAGGAAGCACATAGCGTCTGCTCACAGGACATAGATGCCAGCCCCAGCTGTGAGGAGACAACTCGCCTAAGTTGGGTGCCAGCAATCTATCTGCAGAATTGGTCAACAAGAGGCTGCCAGTTAAACATTTCCCCCAGTGAGATGCTAGAGAAGGCTGACCAGCCCAAGCATCAGTCCCCTTGGGAAGGGGGGAATCTAGATAAGTTCACTGAAGTGGGGCACCACAGGGTACCAGGTCCCCTGAAACAGGTTTCCACTGTATGTGGGAAGAACCCAGCAAGACCTGCCTGTTAGACTGGAATTGTGGACAGATGTGGAGCATGTTCGCTGAAGCAATCAGAGTGGGTGGGGGCCTCTATTGCAGGACTTTCTTTTTCTTTTTTCTTTTTTGCAAAGTTGGGGATGAAGTTCAGAGCCTTATTATGCCTACCAGACAAGCATTCCACCACTGAGCTCCAACCCCTCCTATCTTGTTTAGAATGTTCTACATGCACTGCAGGTCCCATTGGTGTGTTGATATATATATATATATATATATATATATATATGTTTATATTTGTATATATTTATATTTGTATATGTTTATATATATATATATATAATCAGAGTAAAACTATTTTAATCTGAAAAATGCTTTGGGGAAGAGATGAGAGCTACTTATCAAAGATCAGCTCCTCAAACAACACGTCTTTAAACACAGCAGAGATGTGCAACAACTCTGTGAAGCTGCCACAAGGGGTCACTCGTGTACACCGTCTGCCACCTCCTTGGAGCACCTTGACAAACCTGCCCAGGCTATAAGAACCACACCGGCGGATCTATTTTCTACACTACTGCGTGAGCAGATTATAAATACATAAATAGGCCAACTATGCCAGGTGCCAGTGGCTCACATCTGTAATCCCAGCTACTCAGGAGGAAGCCAGATAGCCTGGGCAGGAAAATCTATGAGATTCTTATCGATGATAGGGAAAAAAAGGAGGCAGAAGTGGAGTTGTGGTGCAAGTAGTAGAGCACCAGCCTTGATTGAGTGAAAAAGCTGAGGGACAGCACTCAGGCCTCAAGTTCAAGTCCCAGGACTGCTACCAGCACACCAGCACATGTACACATGGTGGGGGGGGGAGGGGAAGGGAAGAAACAAAAGCTCCTCTATCTTCCTACTCTGGAGTTGAATTCTTTGGCCAAACTAGTACAAGCAGAGAAGCAGGAACAGGAGAGAGAGAAACAGAAAAACAGCATCATCTGCTTTCTCTGCTAAGTAGGTACTCTACCACTAAGACGCGCCTCACCCGTCTTTTTAACGTATTTATTTTTGAACTAGGTGCCTTACACTTTGATCATTGGCGGGTGCTCCACTGAGCCACATTTCAACCCCAGGGATGGGTTATTTCTTGTCTCTTCCTTTCCTTTCCTTCCCTCTCTTCCTTCCTTTGTTCCTCTCCTCTCCTTCCTTCCTTCCTTCCTCTCTCCCTCCCTCTCCCTCTCTCTTTTCATGCCTCACCTCTGTGGGCCACCCCCCAACACCAAAGAGCCCATTCTTCAGAGAACCAAGGACAGCGCTGGCTACCACTGCAGTGCAGGGCGCCAAGGCCAGGACAGGGAGAATTAAACACCCACTGTGCCTCGGGCACTGTTGCAGGGAAACCCCAGGGATCTGTCTCCTTGGGAACAAGAAGGCCCTCTGCCTAGGAGCACTGGGAAATGAGCTTGCCACCAGAATAGATCTAGCAGATGTGGACAAATCGCCTGGCGTGTATAAAGTATCACTCTTTTCAATCCCCTTGGATAGAAAACAGCCCAGATCTGAATGGACTTCTGGTCATGGCTTCTAAATCCATCCACCATTGGCCTGGTTTCATGACACAGGGCTGGGGCAGAGGTCAGGGGCCCTAGGCTCCCAGCATGCATGGCCTGAAGACAGTGGTCATGCCATGGTCCTAGTTTCTCTCTCTCTCTCTCTTTCTCTCTCTCACTCATACTCACACACACACACACATACACACACACACACACACACACACACACACACACACA